>NW_024070211.1:25902172-26264180 GCF_014754425.2 Oryx dammah
AATCCCCATAGCCCCCGCCTGCGCCAGACCCGAGCCAATCCAGATAGAGATGCGAGGTTTAAAAGTCCCGCGCGCGGGTATGGGTTAACCAATCAGCTATTCTGTTACAGAAACAAAGAACCGTCTGTATAAAAGTATATGTGATTCAGAGCTCAGGGCCTTTGTCAGATTCCACTGTGCTGGATAAAACCTAGGCCCAGGCTCGAGCTTGTAATAAACCCCTTTATGCTTTTGCATTGCTGTGGACGTCTTATTCTCTCAGTTTTGGGGACTCGGACTCTGGGCATAACAGGACTGTAAAGTAAGCTAAGTGCAGAAGAATTGATGCTTTTGAACTGTGGTGTTGGGGAAGACTCTTGATCCCTTGGACTTCGAGGAGATCCAACCAGTCCATCCTAAAGGAGATCAGTCCTGAATATTCATTGGAAGGACTGATGCTGAAGCTGAAGCTCCAATACTTTGGCCACCTGATGGGAAGAACAAATTCATTTGAAAAGACCCTGATGCTGGGAAAGATTGAAGGCAGAAGGAGAAGGGGACGACAGAGGATGAGGTGGTTGGATGGCCCACTGACTCGATGGACATGAGTTTGAGTAAGCTCCGTGTGTTGGCGATGGACATGGAAGCCTGGCGTGCTGCAGTCCATGGGGTCGCAAAGAGTCGGACACAACTGAGTGACTGAACTGAACTGAATTTTGTCAGAAAGACTTCCTATCTACACTGCCACTTTCTTAGTGTGTAATACTACTGTGTCCTCTCAGGGTTTTATTTGCTTGTGTTCCTCTCCAAATTTGAAATTACATCTCCTCACTGTAATATACTCAGATGCTAAGACTTAAAATCTAGTTCAAGTGTTATCTCTTAAAGGAGGTATTCTCTGAGCTTGTCAACCTTCATTTACCTTCTTCTGCTCTAAGTTATAAAAGCACACTTAATCACCACATCAAGTATCTCCTTTCCCTTGATCAGACACTGTTGTTTATCCCCCTGCAATTTTTTTGAGTAAATTTGCATGTTGCCCTCCAACACACCTAAACTTCTTAAGGACGGTATAACTACAGGTCACATTTCAGTATAATCTTTACAGAGAATGACACTTAATAGGAACTCAGTAAAGTCTTAATTCAGAGAAGGCAATGGCAACCCACTCCAGTGTTCTTGCCTGGAGAATCCCATGGACAGAGGAGCCTGGTAAGCTATAGTCCATGGGATCGCTAAGAGTTGGACACGACTGAACGACTTCCCTTTCACTTTTCACTTTCGTACATT
Source organism: Oryx dammah (assembly GCF_014754425.2). Taxonomy (NCBI): domain Eukaryota; kingdom Metazoa; phylum Chordata; class Mammalia; order Artiodactyla; family Bovidae; genus Oryx; species Oryx dammah. Next base: position 25,903,442 of record NW_024070211.1, read on the forward strand.
GGAAAAGGAAATGGCAACCCACTCCAGTGTTCTTGCCTGGAGACTCTCAGGGATGGGGGAACCTGGTGGGCTGCCATCTGTAGGGTCACACAGAGTCAGACACCACTGATGCTACTTAGCAGCAGCAGCAGCAGCAAAGTCTTAATTGTTGACACATAATCCACAGATCTGTTTGGTTTTGGTTTTCCTCAGTCTGCCAGGTATATCCTGACAGAAGTCTTTCTGAAGTTTTGTGTTGAAACAGAAAGAATACTTTCCTAAAGGGAAGTATTAACAGACAGGAATTCAACTGTACAGTGTTCTGGAACATTCTTGTGACATGTCCAAAAAGACATGTCTTGCCTCAGGAATTTTCTCCCTTCCAGGCCAATACTGTATAAAAGAATTGAGATTCCCTGTGTTTTATATGGTGATGTATATGTCTCAGTGCTACTCTGTCAGTTTGTCTCACCCTCTCCTTCCCCTGTTGCGTCTGCAGGCTGTTCTCTATGTATCTGTCTCTCTATTCCTGCCCTGAGAATAGGTTTATCAGTACTGTTTTTTTTTTCTCTCTTTCTGACTTACTTCATTCTGTATAACACTCCAGGTTCATCACCCTCACTAGAACTGAACTGACTCAAACTCATTCTTTTTAATGGCTGAAAAATATTCCATTGTATATATGTACCACAGCTTCTTTATCCATTCATTTGTAGATGGACATCTAAGTTGCTTCCAAGTCCTCTGATACTCTGGGTGGGAGGAAGGTCCACAAAGGAGGAGATATATGTATATACTTATGGCTGATTCACATTTTTGTTTAGCAGGAACCAAGACAACATTGTAAATCAATTATCCTCCAATTAAAAATAAACTTAAAAAAAGAATTAAGATCTTTTGTAACTCAAAAGAGAGACACATACTCATTGATGAGTATCATCTCTTTTGTCTAAATCATTTCCAGTTTTATCCTAGATGCCACAACCAAAGCAATGATGTATGAAGTAAATATTTGCTCAAATATTAAGGGATTTGGGAAGAAATGCTGTGCTGTAAAAATGCTCAAAGAACTGGAAGGTCAGAATGGCTGTGACTGGCAGAAAAGTCCTCTGGCCATTCAATAGAGACTCTTCCTCTAAATGAAGTTTTTACAAAATAATTCTGCCTTGACAGCTCTCAAAATGGAGATCCCAGAGGCAAAATGAATATTTGGCTGCCAGGGAAAAGCTAAACCTTTTCTTAGCTTTTCTGCTTTCGGAAACTTTTTTCATTTAAATAAACAAATTAGGCATTTTTGAAATTCAAAGGCCTATACAATGAAAGCAGTTGCTATTCATGATGGATTAGTCTGATGTTTAAAAAGAAGGCCAAAAAAAATGCAAAACAAGCTGTCACCACTAGTTATATGAGAAATAGATCACTGGTGACACTGGCTTTTGTTTCATCTGTGGGAGGTTAGGAAGAAATGCATTCAAGAAGAATACACTTCACTCCAGGTATTACTGGTGGGAGGCTCCTGAGCCATGTTTGTATATTATTCTTTTGAGAACATGTATACGCCCCCCCGAAATTCTAGCTGCTTAGAATATTTTTCATCTCAAAACTCAAAACCAAGCTCAGATTTATTGAGAGCAAACCCCCTGATAACCTTCACCTGTAATATGTTTTCTAAATCCTCATCCTCTCAGAGGCAGCAGTGGGTCACTTTGTTCAGAAAGGCTCAAAGAGTTTAAGTGGAAATAAGTCTCTCCAGATTGCTTTCAAATTCTGGAAATAGTTTAAGTCCATTCGGCACATGTAAGTCTATAGATTCTATATGTCTAGGTTATTGGTCTTAAATGTGAAATCCAAGGATTTGTGTCTTTGGTTCAGTGTGTGGTAGCACAGACATAGTGTGTATAAAAACTTCCAGAAGGTGGTTATTTGCCCTCTAAACATATAGACATTCTCTGGAGTGGACTGAGACAGTTTCTAGCATCTTTTAAGAGTTGGTGTATATGGCTGCTTGTCATTCACCCCTTGTGGTCACAAATGGGACCGGAAAAACTGCTGTACCTTCTAAATAATTCCTTCTCCAAGCAGCCCATCAATTGCCAGACAGATCCTTCCAAAGGAAATTTCTAACCAACAACTCTGTTATCTATTCCCATCCTTCCACTTCTGTTAAATTCAAAATGCCTAAAAAGAATTTAGGAGCCTCAACCATCTGACCTCAAACCAGTCAGCTTTAGCTTAAGGGGTGATTTCACCTTCTTGTACCCTAGGATTTAGCAGCATTTACTGCTGGCTGATCTCCCAACATCCCCTGAATTTTTATGCCTTTGTCTCTTTACTCTTTTTCTCATGACTACAGAGTCAGAAGTCCTAGATTCAAGTTCTGCTGCCAGCTTCCTAGCTATGAAACCTTCATTGTTGCTCAGTGCCTAAGTCGTATCTGACTCTTTGTGACCCTATGGACAGCAGCATTCCAGGTTTCTCTGTCCTCCACTATCTCCTGAAGTTTGCTCAAATTCACTTTCTTTGAGTTGGTGATGCTGTCTAACCATCTCATCCTCTGCTACCCACCTTTTTCTTTTGCCTTCAAACTTTCCCAGCATCAGGGTCTTTTCCAATGAGTTGGCTTTTCACATCAGGTGACCAAAGTATTGGAGCTTCAGCTTCAGCATCAGTCCTTCAGATGAATATTCACAGTTGATTTCCTTTAGGATTGACTGGTTTGATCTTGTGGTGCAAAGGACTCTGGAACATCTGCTGCTGCTGCTGCTGCTGCCACTGAGTCGCTTCAGTCGTGTCCGACTCTGTGTGACCCCATAGATGGCAGCCCACCAGGCTCCGCCGTCCCTGGGATTCTCCAGGCAAGAACACTGGAGTGGGTTGCTATTTCCTTCTCCAATGCATGAAAGTGAAAAGTGAAAGTGAAGTCGCTCAGTCGTGTCTGACTCTTCACGACCCCATGGACTGCAGCCTACTAGGCTCCTCCGTCCATGGGATTTTCCAGGCAAGGGTGCTGGAGTGGGGTGCCATTGCCTTCATCTTCTGTAACACCACTTTTCAAAACCTTTACAGATTACCTGTTACTAGTCTCAAATTCCTTAAAATCAGAAGAATAAAATCTACCTAGTAAACTTTAAAACTGATTATAAAGATTAAATGAACTAAGATGGGGGAAAGAAGATATTGTATGATGGAAATGTTACAGATTGGGTTAAGATGCTGCTTGTGACAGATATATTGGTCAGGGCTACCTAAGAAGAACAACCCATTTGGAGGCACATATATAGATTTATTTGGGGATGATAGTTTGCTTGGTTAGCGAGGGTTTTCAATCTCAGCACTATTGATATTTCAAGCCTGATACTTCTTTCCAGTGGGGAACTATCCTGTGCATTGTAGCACATTTAACAGTAGCCCTGCCCTCTACTATCTAGTTGCTACTAGGATTCCTCCCCTGAAAGTTGTGGCAACCAAAAATGTTTCCAGATATGGCTAATGTCCCCATCTTTATCTGCAGCTCAGAGGACTGAATTGCCCTGTTAAGAACTCCTGTTCGAGATTTCAGAGATACATTCAGTTCAGTTCAGTTCACTCACTCAGCCATGTCTGACTCTTTGCAACCCCATGAATCGCAGCACACCAGGCCTCCCTGTCCATCACCATCTCCCCAAGTTCACTCAAACTCACGTCCATCGAGTTGGTGATGCCATCCAGCCATCTCATCCTCAGTCGTCCCCTTTTCCTCCTGCCCCCAATCCCTCCTAGCATCAGAGTCTTTTCTAATGAGTCAACGCTTCTCATGAGGTGGCCAAAGTACTGGAGTTTCAGCTTTAGCATCATTCCTTCCAAAGAACACCCAGGGCTGATCTCCTTCAGAATGGACTGGTTGGACCTCCTTGCAGTCCAAGGGACTCTCAAGAGTCTTCTCCAACACCACAGTTCAAAAGCGTCAATTCTTCAGTACTCAGCTTTCTTCAGAGTCTAGCTCTCACATCCATACCTGACCACTGGAAAAACCATAGCCTTGACTAGATGAATCCTTTGTTGGCAAAGTAATGTCTCTGCTTTTGAATATGCTATCTAGGTTGGTCATAACTTTTCTTCCAAGGAGTAAGCGTCTTTTAATTTCATGGCTGCAGTCACCATCTGCAGTGATTTTGGAGCCTCCAAAAATAAAGTCTGACACTGTTTCCCTATCTATTTGCCATGAAGTGATGGGACCAGATGCCATGATCTTCGTTTTCTGAATGTTGAGCTTTAAGCCAACTTTTTCATTCTTCTCTTTCACTCTCATCAAGAGGCTCTTTAGTTCCTCTTCACTTTCTGCCATAAGGGTGGTGTCATCTGCATATCTGAGGTGACTGATATTTCTCTCAGCAATCTTGATTCCAGCTTGTGCTTCTTCCAGTCCAATGTTTCTCATGATGTACTCTGCATATAAGTTAAATAAGCAGGGTGACAATATACAGCCTTGATGTATTCCTTTTCCTGTTTGGAACCAGTCTGTTGTTCCATGTCCAGTTCTAACCGTTGCTTCTTGACCTGCATATAGGTTTCTCAAGAGGCAGGTCAGGTGGTCTGGTATTCCCATCTCTTTCAGAATTTTCCACAGTTTATTGTGATCCACACTGTCAAAGGCTTTGGAATAGTCAATAAAGCAGAAATGGATGTTTTTCTGGAACTCTTGCTTTTTTGATGATCCAGTGGATGTTGGCAATTTGACCTCTGGTTCCTCTGCCTTTTCTAAAACCAGTGTGAATATCTGGAAGTTCATGGTTCATGTATTACTGAAGCCTGACTTGGAGAATTTTGAGCATTACTTTACTAGCGTGTGAGATGAGTGCAATTGTGCGGTAGTTTGAGCATTCTTTAGCATTGCCTTTCTTTCGGATTGGAATGTAAAAGGACCTTTTCCAGTCCTGTAACCACTGCTGAGTTTTCCAAATTTGCTGGCATATTGAGCGCAGCACTTCCACAGCATCATCTTTCAGGATTTGAAATAGCTCAACTGGAATTCCATCACCTCCACTAGCTTTGTTCCTAGTGATGCTTCCTAAGGCCCACTTGACTTCACATTCCAGGATGTCTGGCTCTAGGTGAGTGATCACACCGTTGTGATTATCTTGGTCTTCAAAATCTTTTTTGTACAGTCATTCTGTGTATTCTTGCCACCTCTTCTTAATACCTTCTGCTTCTTTTAGGTCCATACCATTTCTGTCCTTTATCGAGCCCATCTTTACATGAAATATTCCCTTGGCATCTCTAATTTTCTTGAAGAGATCTCTAGTCTTTCCCATTCTGTTGTTTTCCTCTATTTCTTTGCAATAGAGATACATTATGTCTACATTAATGTCCAAATATACCAAACTCAATTTTCTAAAAGGTCACAGTCATTGCCTTAGGAACATTATGAACTAAGAGTAGGGGGCAGACAGAAATGTAAGCAACAGCTTGTATAACATATCCAGAGCAAATGAATGCTATGAAAGAAACACAAACAAGGCATTGGAGGCACAGAAGGAATCATCAAGATTTGCAGAGTGGAGGTTGCATTCAATGCAAAGCACAAAGATAAATTTGCTTCACCATCAGTCTGGAGATAAGAAAGGCAGCCTGTAGCTCCTGGCTAACTCACCATTGATGGTGAATTTCAGTACAGTTATTGCTAAGCAGAGGTTTTTGAGAGACTGAACAGATGAGAGCCTTTGAAGAAGAACTTTAAGTGAAGCAAAGGCAGAGAGGAGAATGGAAATGAATGGTCCAAGAGGGATATCAGACTTTGTCAGACTCATTTTCTAATTTTTTAACTTCTGTGCAAACCTAAGCATCTCTGCTTATTCTGGTAGCCCCTTTTGTTTCTCTTTCCTTTTCGCTGTTTCTCCTTCCTAAGAAATGTTTTTTATGTACTTGAAGTTCAGATTCTTGAAAGTATTGATAACCTCCCCCAACACTTGAAAACAGTGATGAGCACACACACAACTTGGTGGTGTTGCAGTGAATCTAAATCACTGGGCTTTCAGGCCAGCCATAGTGGTGGTCCTTCTTGGTTTATTACAGGCAAGGAGATAATCAATACTGACTGTGCAGAGTGAGGACGGTTGGAAACTCAGTTTTAACGTATGTCCTCTGTCCTTGTCTATAAGTTTAATATGGAGAGGTGCTACACAAACCAGTGCATAACAATCTGTATAGTTGTCAAGGCACGAGTTCAAAGAACCAAATGCTGGAAAACATGCCATATTGACAATGCCCAGCCTGGGGCTTTTGAGGTCATAGCTACATGATACCAGCTTTTTATCCCATCCTGCTCAGAAAATGCTGAGAAAGCCAGGGAGGATGTAGATGGTGTGATGTAAAACATGATCACTGTAAATATCTCAGCATGCATCTTGCTGACAGTGGGAAGTCCAGCTCTGGAAGAAACACTGTCAGCAGTAGCATCTATTTATATGAAAGATTAAGCTAGAAAATGCTTATTCTTGATATTTTTAGTAGTTCTCCCAGAATTTTGAAACTGTTTTCAATATCCTTTTTTGCTTGCTTAGATTTTCACACTTGAACTGATTCTACTCAGGGGTTAAGTAGACTAACAGGGTTGGATTGACTAACAGACAGACATTTAATATCTAAATTAAATAGCAATTGGGATTTATGGACTGTAGCCCCCCAGGCTTCTCTGTCCATGTAGTTCTCCAGCAAGAATACTGGAGTGGGTTGCCATTCCCTTCTTCAGGGTATCTTCCTGATCCAGGGATTGAACCCCTGTCTCTCGCATTGCAGGCAGATTCTTTACTATCTGAGCCACAGGGACACATGTATGAAAGTGACTCATTTGTGTCCAACTCTTTTCAGCCCCATGGATGATACAGACAACAGAATTCTCCAGACCAGAATACTGGAGTGGGTAGCCATTCCCTTCTCCAGGGGATGTTCCCAACCCAGGGATTGAACCCAGGTCTCCCGTATTGCAGGTGGATTCTTTATCACCTGAGCCACAAGGGAAGGCCCAGCCACAAGGGAAGACCTAATAGTTGAGTGGTCAGAAATGCTGAAAAAAAAAGATCTTGTATTCATTGTCAGGAAATTTGAGTTCGAATGTCAGATGTGTCAACTATAAAATGGTTCACCTTGAAAAAAAATCACTAATCTTATTTGTAATACCCAAATATCATTCTAGTGGTCCTATCTCGTAGGATATCTGTGAAGGTAAGGTAAATTAACATACGTGAAACCATTTGGCAACCCTTCAGCTAGGAAGAAGAAAGACAAGAAGAAAGGATGAGGGAAGGTAGGTAGAGAAGGAGAGAAGGATGGAGGGAGAAAGGAAGGAAGGGTGGAAGGAAGGATGGAGCCCAAAGCATTCAACATTCTATTTTAAAGCTTGACAAATTGAAAGCAGTTTTCTTTTTCTCAGCTTTATTGAGATATAATTGACAAGTAAAATTGTAATATATTTAAAGCATGAAATGTGATGCTTTTATATAGGTATATATGGTGAAATAAATAAACCCATGGTGAGTTTATAAACACATCAATCACCTCAGATATTTACCTATTTACCTTTTTTTGGTGAGAATATTAAGTTCTACTCTGTTAGCAAATTTCAATTATATGATGGTGCTATCAGTTATTGTCATGTTTTCTTTAGATCCTCAGGCCATTATTATCTTATAGATGAAAGTTTGTATCCTTTACCTTTTACCAAACTTTCTGTATTTCCCCCAAACCCCAGTCCTTAGCAACCACTTTTCTACTCTCTGTTTCTATACATTCATTATTTTGGATTTCATATATAAATGATATCATGCAGTATTTACCTTTCTCTCCCTGGCTTATTTTAATTAGCATAATGCCTTCCAAGTTCATCCACCTTGTAAAAAATGACAGAATTTCCTTCTTTTTTAAGGTTGAATGTATATATACACATGGACTTCCCTGGTGGCTCAGATAGTACAGAATTTGCCTACAAAGCAGGAGACCTGGGTTTGATCCCTGAGTAGGGAATATCCCCTGGAGAAGGGAATGGAGATCCACTACAGTATTCTTGCCTGGAGAATTCCATACAGATATTTCTTTGAGATAATGGCTCATCAAATTAAGGAGCTTCTGCTCAACAGAGGAAGTCTCAACAAAATGGAAAGACAACCTGTGAAATGGAAGAAAATATTGGCAAACCACATAGGTGGCACTAGTGGTAAGGAATCCATCTGCCAGTTGAAGGAGATGCAAGAGACATGGGTTTGATCCCTGGGTCGAGAAGATCCCCTGAAGTAGGACATTGCAACCTACTCCAGTATTCTTGCCTGGAACATGGACAGAGGAGCCTGGTGAGCTATAGTCCACAGGGCCACAAAGAGTTGGACATGACTGAGTGACTGAGCACATTGCGTTGCACATCCTACAATGAGTTAATATCCAAAATATACAAAGAACTCATACAGCTTGGTAACGAAAAACAAAACAATTAATAAATGCAAAAAGAGACTGAATAGAAATTTTTTCCAAAAAGGATATATAGAGCCAATAGGTACATGAAAAGATGCTCCATATCACCAATCTTCAGGGAAATGCAAAACAAAACCACAATGAGTTATCACCATATACCTGTTATGACAGCAATTATCAAAGAGACAATAAATAGCAAGTGTTGGTGAGGATGTGGATTAAAAGGAATACTTGTACACCACTGGTGGGCCTGCAAATTGATAATATCATTATGGAAATCAGTTTGGAGGTTCCTCAAGAAATTAAAAATAGAACTTGTATAGAACTGTGGTACTGTCCAGCAGTACCACTTCTGGTTATTTATCTGAAGGAAACAAAACACACTTTATAGTGAAGTTAGAGATATTTCTGGGAGAAATACTACAGCTGCTACTGCGGCTAAGTCACTTCAGTTGTGTCCGACTCTGTGCAACCCTATAGACGGCAGCCCACCAGGCTCCCCCGTCCCTGGGATTCTCCAGGCAAGAACACTGGAGTGGGTTGCCATTTCCTTCTCCAATGCATGAAAGTGAAAAGTGAAAGTGAAGTCGCTCAGTCTTCGCAACCCCATGGACTGCAGCCTACCAGCCTCCTCCACCCATGGGATTTTCCAGGCAAGAGAACTGGAGTGGGTGCCATTGCCTTCTCCAGAGAACTACTACAATTTAATCATGATCCTAGTATAGACTGTGCTTATGCTTGTTTGTTTTTCTCACTCTATTGTCTTCACAAAATTTGGTGGCAAGAAGAATGGGGAAGCAATGTCCTTTTTCATGTGTTAAGAGTTTGGTTAATCACAAAATTGTCAAAACCTCCCTAGAACTACAAATTGACAGATGGATCTTCACTGATCGTTGACTCTGTTCTACCTTCCTGAGGCCATCTAGGGAGACTTATTGTTAGGAAATGCTAATGTTTTGTGTGTTTCCTTTAAAGGGTAAACTATAGCTACAGAACCTGTATGGTAACTTCTTTGAATATGACTGAAAGGGTTAGTTCTGAGTGAAACAGGTGGTCACAAAAACAACAGGACAGACCTATTTGAGCCTCAACTATTCTTGAGAGTAATCACCAATGAAGAACATTTAAATTTTGAATAAACAAATCTATTATATTTTATTTACTCATATTTTATTGGAAGGGGGCACAGAATGATAAAATTGATTTGTAACACCCTAACAACTGAGGGGTTTTTTGTTTGTTTGCTTGATTGATTAAATGTTACGGTTGTTTGCATTTTCCTGTGATAAGTGACAGAGCACATATTTTTTCATTTTAGCTTTCCATCAGAAGGGTTTCTTACCATCAAGCCAACAAGCTCCAGATGTAATTTCACTGATGAGCAAGACAATCTCTGCCAACTGAATTCCTATTGATTAGCATCTGATTTTGTTTGTCAGCAAAAAGAAAAACTTATTCTTTAATGGCATGTTTTGGTACATAACCAGGGGGTATATTTTGGAAGGGGAAGGTGTGGATGGAGGGGTCTCTTTCAAAAGCTGATGAAAACATATTAGTGTGTCTGATCATTTTTGCTCTCAACCCTATAAATAACATCTGTGATGTTAAGGCAGCCAACATCTTGCCCTGAAGATGAAAGAAATAGTTGGCTTGATGTTCTTTGGAGTTCAATGCTGTCATGGCCTGAGATGGAGGACGTGATGCACTACAGGGCCAATGTCTCTCACCATCCACCCAGCCCCTTGACTCCCCCTCCCTGGAGGGTTTGAGGGACTACACACAGCCAGTCATTCTCACTGGATAGGAGGAATGACAACTCCTAATAACCTAATTACAGCTGTTGTAGAAAATATGCCAGCATGAAGGCAGGTTTCTCATCAGTATAGTCTGGATAGGGATTTGAGGGTAAAACCGAGCAGACCTAAAATTTTATAAACAATCACACACAGACAGACTACAGTTACAGAGTATTAGAGTATTTACTAAAAAGACCTTTTCATGCATTATTTCATTTAATCACGACTACAGTTGCTTGCATGTGTACTAGATCACTTCAGTCATGTCCAACTCTTTGTGACCCTGTGGACTGTAGCCCTCTAAGCTTCTCTGTTCATGGAATTCTCCAGGTAAGAATACTGGAGTGGGTTGCCATGCCCTCCTCCAGAGGATCTTCCCAACCCAGGGATCGAACTCACATCTCTTAAGTCTCCTGCATTATCAGGTGGGTCCTTTACCACTAACACCACCTGGGAAGTCCCACAGTTGCATGAGGTAATCATTATTATTATCTCTATTTCATGTCACAAAGATATTCAAGGTCCAGAAATAGTCAATGACTCATCCCATATTATACAACTTATAAGTAACAAACAAGCATTGAGCCTATGAGTCTGGTCCAAGTGTTCTGTCCAACACAAAGGACTTTCTATCTCACTTTGCTAAGGGAGTGTGTTTTCTACACTTTTCAAGCAAAACTTTTGCTTTCCATTGGGAAGACTTTTTTCCCCTAAAAAGGACCTTTAATTGCTAATCATATAGAAATTTCAATAATTTATGAATGTAAATGTGTTACTTAGGTGTCATAAAGAAAGAACAAGAAATCAGTATTACAACTAAGACATTTGTCACTTAAAAATTTTCATTTCTTTAGTAAGTGGATATGCTTCTTTCACATTAACATGTGTGTCTTTGCTTCATGAGAGGGAAACAAAAGGGTGTATAACATGATTAAGTCATACAAAAATTTCCAGGAATGACTTAAATGAAATAAAATTTCTTAAGTGATTGACCGAAGACCTGTGAAGAGTTCCCATTCAATTCCTTTTTCAGTCAAGAGTGTTTCTGGTTAATTGTAGCCCTCAAGGAATTAAGAGGTCAGAGTGCCCTTGCAGTGCTAATATAAAATACAGAGTAATAATAAAAAAAAAAAATAGAAAAATTGGCATGAAAGTACGGGACCATCCAGTGTGTATAAGCTCAAGATTTTCTGAGAGAGCTCACCTGCTCTCAAGTGGTAATAAGAATTTAGTTAGCTAAAGACAGGCAAGTGATCTCCTTCAAGCAAATAAGATGTAATTTCTTAAAGCAAGATCATGAAGCATGGTTTAATATGAAAAATATTTTTGTAACAGGATTTTTGTTTTAATGGAATTTTAACTCTGTGTGAGAGCCTGCAGGAAACTTTAATTTTAGATCTTTGACCTTATTCCTGTTCAGATTACCTTTCCCAGTAATTCCGTAATTTACTGTCCATTAAACCATCTTCCTCTTAACAAATTCAGAGACAATCATTCCCTTTAGGTCCTGCTGGGATTTTATAATGAGCAGTCAATGGCACAATGATCTTCCTTTTTTATCTGCTTGCTCAGAGTCCCTATTACTCTTCTTCTGCCCATTCCATTAGGCATATGCCTAGTTTATGCTTTCTCCTTTTTTGATGCCTTTGTCCCATATAATTATATCTGCATCTGATATCTTCTTCCTCTATTTTGCCCCTGAACTAGATGCTAAGTTTGCTTTAACAGAACATAAGCATGGTGGCAAGCCACCTGTGACAGTTTTTAAGGAGTGGCTAACTATAATTTTAAAATATTTTTTCTTGATTCAAAGAGTCAGCTAATATTATGTGTAGTGATGAAACCGCACACCTCAGGTTGAGACTTGAACCCAATCAAAATCCAGACTGGGAACCTGAACTCACTGTCTTTTAATTATGATCACACACCTGGTCTCAAAATATGATATGACAAAAACTGGTTAGAACAAACTGGGTCCAAGATGATGGAAGATTCAACTGCCAGTGAACCTTGAGCCTCAGGTTCTCAATGTCTCATCACAGAAAGAATTCAGTGAGAGATAAACTGATAGGTGAGAAGTGGATTTATTTAGAGAGACACACATTCCATAGGTTAATGATTTTATTTTGGGGGGCTCCAAAATCACTGCAGATGGTGACTGCAGCCATGAAATTAAAAGATGCTTCCTCCTTGGAGAAAAAGCTATGACCAACCTAGACAGCATATTAAAAAGCAAAGACATTACTTTGCCCACAAAGGTCTGTCTAGTCAAGGCTATGGTTTTTCCAGTAATCATGTATGGATGTGAGAGTTGGACTATGAAGGAAGCTGAGTGCCAAAGAATTGATGCTTTTGAGCTATGTGTTGGAGAAGACTCTTGAGAATCGCTTGGACTTGGATTTCCTAAAGGAAATCAGTCCTGAATATTCATCGGAAGGATGATGTTGAAGCTAAAACTTCAATACTTTGGCCACCTGGTCCGAAGAACTGACACATTTGAAAAGACCCTGATTCTGGGAAAGATTGAAGTTGGGAGGAGAAGGGGATGACAGAGGATGAGATGGTTGGATGGCATCACTGACTCAATGGACATGAGTTTGAGGAAATCTCCCGGAGTTGCTGATGGACAGGGAGGCCTGGTGTGCTGGAGTCCATGGGGTCACAAAGATTTGGACACGACTGAGTGACTGAACTGAACTGAATTCATGAAGCAATTTTTAATAATAATAATGTATAAATTCAATATAATTCCAGTAAAGAAATCCCAGTAGAAATTTTGTTGTGGAAATCAACAAAATGATTTAAAAATGCATTTGGAAAGGCAAAGGAAATAAAACAGTCAAAAGAGTTTTGAAAAAGAACAAAGTTGAATCACTCACATTACTTGATTTCAAGACTTGTTATAAACTACAGTCATCAAGCCAATGAGTTAATGGCAAAAGGATAAAAGGTATAGATCAGCAGAATGTAATAGAGTCCAAAACCAGACATGAACACATACAGGCTAATTGATTCTTTTCAAAGTTGAAAAAGCAATTTATTGGAGAAAGGATAGTCTTTTCAGCAAACGGTGCTGGAATGATTGGAGTTCCATATGAAAATTCAAAGTGGGAACCATGTCTTATACCACGGACAAAAAAAATGAACTCAAAACACATCATAGACTTAATGGGAAGCCTACAACTGTAAAATTTCCAGCAGAAACCATAGGAGAAAATCTTGGCTCTGCAGTATCATCTATATCCCCTCCAGAAGCAAGGAAGCTTTCAGTCTGTTTATATTGTCGTCTGGAAGTTGCTAGATGTCTGATCCTCAGGTAGTAGAAAATGGTGTTTCTGGGGAGGAGCCTCTGACTGTGGGAACCATGTGGTCCAAAATGGCTGCAAACACACTTCAGTCTTTATGAGCCAGTGGCAGCAGGTATATTACAGCCAATGATTTGGCACAGTGGAAAACATCATATTATCTTCCAGCTTTTCCCGTTCTTGCAAATGGCTCTACTGGGTCTAAACAGACATTTGGAGCCAGCCTACTTTTTGTCCTGTGAGTGAGACAGGAGAGGTATTCTGGCCCAAGGATGGCAGAAATGTGTGGTGTTCTTCATTCCCTTCCCCACTGATAATTTGTTTTGCAGCCTCCCTCTTGCTACTGCTCTGTAGCAGCTGTTCCTTTTCTTTGCTGTGTATATGTCTCCTTTTTATCTAGGCAGGCAGGGCAATTTCTTTGAAATAAAGTCCCCTTCTCTGTCACCAGTGACCTTGAGACATTCAGTGCTATCATTTCCCAGCTGTATTAGTGACTCCAAATTCAATTTCAAGGTTTTGAAAGCTTTCCCTTGTCCACCTTGTGTTCACTTGCCTTCGTTTAAGTGTCCTGCAATGCAATTTCTTTGGGATCCTTGTATCCATTTTAGTATGTGTCTAACTTAGCCAAAGAGAATTGCAGCAAGCGTGGCCTCAATGCCTGGGGCCTGGCAGTGATCCAGGGTGTCACAGTTGGGGCCTCTGTCCTGTCTTTGGATGCTGTGAATAGCCAGTAATGGGAAAAGAGGAAACTGTCATAGTAGGACCTCGGGTCTAGATCATGCAAATCATTTAACAAGATATAGTAGAGACTCAATTACTCACAGTATATAGGACCAAGAGTGCTTTCCTAACGGTAAACTTGAATAATAAGCAATTATAAGCACATTTTAAAATGCAGATGCATGCTTCTGATTGATGGGTGGGCTGGTATACATGGTGATGCCATTGAAACATGCTACTTATGGTTGTCATCAATTATATTGGTGTTTGTCAAGGCACACCCTTGTGAAACTTAGCTTTTTCATTTGGAAAATTTGCGTCTAAGGCATTTTTCAGAACAGGATTTCTGGGCCATCTGCTTAGTGAGTATTCAGAAATGTATTTGATCCAGCTAGCTGTGACTTTGTCTTTTATCTCACAAATTCTCCCATCCCCCCCATAAAAAGAATGAGAAATAAGTTTTATATCTTGTGCCCAGGATAATCGAACAATCACAGCTGCCTGGGTTGCAAAGAATTTTAAAAACTGTGCTTAGGATCACTCAGACACATGATGCGGGAATGGTATCAGGTATGTTTTAGGAATGGCATCCCAGCCTATGGGTTTATCCCTATAACATTCTCACGCCATGTCTGGTCTGCTTGACTCCTTGCCTTCATGTTTCCTCCTGGAATTCAGTCTGCTTGAATAACAGCTCTCTTGAAAATGTAAAAGAATTTAAAAGATATTCGCAACCTCCTCTTTGAAATTTTAGCAGATTGTAATTACAAAGGAAACTGACAGGGATTAACAATAGAATTAGGGGTTCAAATTAAGCGAAGTTTCAAAAAATAAATTATACCTACTTTTTATTATTGAAAAGTAAATGAGTTAGTCCTGTATTTTGATATCTCTAGGAATCCTTTTTGAAGCATTCCTGGGAGAGCCATAACGGGGCTTCCCAGGTGGCGCTTGTGGTAAGGAAAACACCTGCCAATGCAGGAGACATAAGAAATGTAGGTTCAATCCCTGGGTCAGGAAGATCCCCCGGAGGAGGGCATGGCAACCCACTCCAGTATTCTTGCCTGGAGAATCCCATAGACAGAGGACCCTGGCATGCTACAGTCCATAGGGCTGCAAAGAGTCAGACACAACTGAAGAAACTTAGCATGCACAGGAGAGCCATAAACACCCTTTTTGCCCCTCTTACACTGTTTCATTCCACTGAAAAGAAGTACCCTCACTTAGTACTACTATTTCCTAGACATGATAAAGAACATTAATAAATGCCACTTAGAAGCATGACCAAGGATCTCAGTGTTCAAAGGAGATTAATTTATACTGCAAGTGATACCATAATGCAAATAACATTTTTCTCCAAATTTAGCTACCAATCTTCTGTCTTTAAACAGGAAAAATCACCCTCAGTCATTATGTGGAAATGTTGTACTCAATGCAGAATAATATTTTAAATTCCAGGGTTGTCTAATCAGCCAAAATATCAACCAAGATTTCCGTGTAAGATTCACTGTCATTGACTAGAAATAAGTGTTACAGTCCTTTTATACCAAGTGTATATACTTTCTCTGTCCAAAGCTTTTGGGGTTTAAATTTCAAATGTTTTACCCTACTACATTCAGTGAAATTCAGTCTTCTGAGTTTAGGAAAGTGATGCTCTCTTTCTGGCATTTCTTTATAGATTTAGCTAGCCACTTGTAAGCGCTCAGGCCCATGTGTACATGTATGTTGTATGGGTGTATGTCTAGATGTTTGGTGGGGTGATTTCAGTTTTCCCTGGACAGACATACAGAGTGTCAGGCAGGTGAAGGTGAAGATGGGGGTATGAGCCTTGGGGAATCCCAGGCCAGTATAGGTCTGGGATTGGAGAAACTAAGTATAGGCTTGGTTGTATTCTTGTTCACCCTGCAAAGGATTCCTGGATCCAATTCCATGTAAAGAGACTTCCCCACATCAACAAGCAATTCTCAGATGCCAATAGTGTGTCTGAGAATTCAACTCAATTCTAACACTATCTACCCAGACATAGAATTCAATTCTATAGGTAAAGGACTTGGTCCCACAAGACCACCCTTTACTTCCAAGGCTAGCCTCAAGTCCAGGTTGTTACCTGTGCTTCTAACCAACTGCCTATAAACCAGAGGTTCTCACGACCCCTTCCTTATGTTTAATTATGATTAATTTGCTAGCACAACTCATAAAACTTAGGAAAACTCATTACTGGTTAGATTACTGATTTATTATAAAAAGCTATTAAGGGATACAAATCAAAGCCAGATGATGAGAAACATAGGGTGAGGTCCCAAACAAAGGAACTCATGTTCCTATAAAACATGGACCCAGCCAGGTGGTAAACAGCAGCATTCTCGTTCCCCAGTATGAAAGCTCTCTGAGAAAAGATAAGAAGCTGTCCTTTGGGGTTGTTGATGGAGGTTTTATTACATAGTCCTGACTGACTACGTTATTGCCCAGTGGCCGTTGATTCAACCTGCACTGTCCTCTCTCCTCCCTGGAAATCACTAGATGGGACTGAAAGTTTCAACCTCCAAATCACAAGGTTGCTTATTGCAGCAATCAGTCCCACCCTTGGGTGGGATCTAAAATTATCTTTCCTGAGGCATTTTCAAGATCCAAAGACAAGAGACCAAATATTATAGTATAGCTCTTTATCGATAATGAAATACCAAGAGTTTTGGGGACTTGTGGGCCAAGAACTGTGGATGAAGATCATATATTCTTGGTCTATACATTTTTCTTATAAAACACAATATTTCACACCCCTTTGCCTTACCAGGATTTACTCTACCTCATTCTAGTGTCTCTCTTATCAAGAACAGAGAGTAGACTTCTTTCATATTTCAAGATGCCTAAATGGGTAAATTCTTAAATTTTAAATATGAAGACTATTTGAAAAAAAATGTATATACCATTATGGGATTCTTCATAGTATTCTTTTTAGACCTTGATATTTGTCATGAGACAGTATCTGTACTTATTTTCTTGCCCAAATTACTAGTCTGTTTTTAATTGTAGCTCTAGTGCCTGCAATCCAGCATAAGACAGGGTAGATTATGAATAAACATTATTGCAAGAATAGAGTTATTCAATATTAGGAAAAACATTTTAAATTGTTATCTCCTTGCTGCTGCTGCTGCTGCTAAGTTGCGTCAGTCGTGTCCTATTCTGTGCGACCCCATAGATGGCAGCCCACCAGGCCCTCCCATCCCTGGGATTCTCCAGGCAAGAACACTGGAGTGAGTTGCCATTTCCATCTCCAACGTATGAAAGTGAAAAGTGAAAGTGAAGTCGCTCAGTCGTATCTGACTCTTTGCGACCCCATGGACTGTAGTCTACCAGGCTCCTCCGTCCATGGGATTTCCCAGGCAAGAGTACTGGAATGGGGTGCCATTGCCTTCTCCTTAGCCTCATAGAATTCCATAACTTTAAGAGAACTTAGAGTTTATCTTGCCCAAACCCTTTGTTTTTAAAAAAATTTTACTTATTTTTGGCTGTGCTTGGTCTTTGTTACTGCACGCAAGCTTCCTCTAATTGCGGCGAGCCAGGGGCTACTCTTTGTTACAGTGCATGCGCTTCCCATTGTGGTGGCTTCTCTTGTTGCAGAGCACGGATTCTAGGCGTGTGGGCGCAGTAGTTGCGGCTCGCAGGTTCTCGAGCATGGGCTTGGTAGGTGTGGCACATGAGCTTAGTGTCCCCACAGTATGTGGAATCTTCTTTAACCAGGGATTGAACCCATGTCCCCTGTGTTGGCAGGCAGACTCTTATTCACTGAGGCACAGGGAAGTCTCCCAAACCCTTTGTTTTAAAGTAAGAAAGCTCAGTATATATATAACTGTATCACTTTGCTGTACACTTGAAATGGTACAGTGTAGCAAATCAACCACGAAAGTGAAAGTGAAGTCGTGTCCAACTCTTTGGGACCCCAAGGACTGTAATCTACCAAGCTCCTCTGTCCATGGGATTTTCCAGACAAGGGTACTGGAGTGGGTTGCCATTTCCTTCTCCAGGGGATCTTCCCCGATGGAGATTGAACCCAGGTCTCCAGCATTGTAAGCAGATGCTTTATCATTTGAGCCACTAGGGAAGCTAACTATATTCAAATCAACTATACACCAGGGATTCAACTATACTCAAATATAAAATAAAAGTTAAATTAAAAAATAAATATAGTAAGAAAAGTCAGGTTCAGAGATAGAATCTTATAATAATAACAGGGAAATTGCTTAAAGATCATCTCACAGATAGAAGTAGATCTGAGCCTGAGGTTCAGGTGTCCTGACTCCTAGTGAGTTTCTTATCCTTCCTTCTTTTCAATTTAGCATCTTGTTTAAAAATAAAAGATATATTCCTGGTTGTTGGTTTTTTTTTTTTTTTTTGGCAATGTGTCCATGTATTGAAAAGAAGGAAGGCACAAAGGGAATCTTTCGTGAAAACAGCCTGTGCCCTAAAAAACTGTGCGAGTTATTATTATAAAAGGACACTATTTTCCTCCCTATTGCTCTAAAATTATTTTTTATAACATCAAGCCCAAATGTCTTTTTGTCCCCCAGGTGTCTGACAACAGTGGAAAAAAGGTACCATAGAAAAAGTTTCCTTGTGAGGTCCTTACATTGATGTCACCATCTTCTGCCATATTTAGGTAATAAAAATGGGAAGTTACTTCCTTAAAAAAAATGACATAATATCCTATATGTAGCAATTATATTAGTGAATGGTTAATTCTATTTGGTATATAAAATTCAAACGTACTGGGATGAGGACATTAGTGAGTTGTTTTTGTTTTAACTCTCTGCATTCTCCTTAGAGATTCTGCCTTCTGTCAAGATTAAGTTGTTCAAGCTTTAATATTTGTCATCAAACAAATGGCTTTGATCTCACAGATGCCATAGAGAGGCAGGGTGGAAGAGCCCCATTACTCCGAGAGAAAACAAATTTCATGGGCTGCAGGCATACATTCTGAATGTCAAGCCCAGTGCAGTAGTCATTCACCAAACAGAAGTCGAACAGCCTGCAAAGAAATATCTGTTTCCTTAAGAGGCGGTTCACCATGGAAGAAATGACAGATCACCATCCACATGGTCTAGATGGATTTTCCTGATCCAAGCTGGGTTTCCCCATGGCTGGGAACCATCACAAATTCTCATGATGCTTCTGGGCACAACACTACCAGATGTTTCCTTAGATGCTTCTCTGTGGGTCCACAAGACCCAGCTAATTAAGGCCAGAGCTATGTCTTCTTTGCCTTTCCCCTGCCCCAGTCTGGCATACAGTGAGTACTCAGCAGAAATGAGTGCTCAGAAATAACCAATTTATTGCAAATAGAACTGGAGTCTAGGCCAGTGGTTCCCAGTGAAGGATGATTTTACCATCAACCCCAAAAGTGGCAGAGATATTTTTTTTTTAGTTTGTCATCACGTGGGAAGAGGGTGCTATTAGTGTCTAGTAAGTACAGGTCAGGATGCTGCTAAATATGCTATGTTGGGCAGGACAGCTCCTCAACAAAGAAGTATCTGGTCCAAACTGCCATTAGTGCTGAGGTTGAAAAACTCCGCCAAGGCTGTTAGAGAGAAAAGGGTATCCTTCACCCTTCAGATTTTTCTTTCCAGTGGATGTAGATCCATCAACTCAGCATCCATGGGTGATTCCTCAGATTTAGGAGACATGATTGAGAACTTGGGTATGCAGAGACCAGCTCTTTCTTCATCCCTTTCTTGTGGGTGCTGGACAGAACCTTCTGCTCTGTTCCTCCACACCACGAGCATTATAGCTCAGGCCTCAGAAGGGCCCATCCAGCCTGAACCTCAGCAAGTGTGTGGGTCTAATTTTGTGGTTTCTCCACACCTAAGGCAGGTATAAACCTCTTACTTGGTTCCACCTTCAAGCAGGGAAAATAAGCACAGTTTATGGTCACGCAAGTTTCCCAGATGGGCCATATTTGCATTCATTAAGACCCATGAATTTGGACTTCTCTGGTGGTTCAGTGGTTAAGAATCTACCTGCCAAAGCAGAGGACACAGGTTCAATCCCTGGTCTGGAAAGATTCCACTGCTGGGAGGCAACTAAGCCCATGAGCCCCAACTACCAAAGCCTGCAATCTAGAGCCTGAGCTCTACAACAATAGACACCATCACAATGAGAAGCCTCCCACCCCACAACTAGAGAGTAGCCCGCTTGCTGCAACGAGGGAAAGCCTGTACATAGAAATGAAGACCCAGCAAAGCCATAAATTAATTAATTGATTTTTAAAAAACCTATGAATTTGTTCCATTAGAACCATCCTGCACTGTTTTCGCCAGCCTGGGGCGGGATGGGGGCTGGGGAAGGTGGCGTGGATTTCTCCTCAACAGTCAGTCACTGCCAGAGGCACATCCTGCCTAGACAGATATGCAGTGATATGCTCCTGCTATCAGGAAATGGCCCTAAATTATTGGGAAGCAGGAAACTTAAAGATATGTTTGAAGTCATCATCCAGCCACCACTGCTGTGACAGACATCAGCCGTTTCAGAAATGGAGGTTACTGATTAAAAATTGATAACATGGATTTGATAACATGGACAGTACAGCCCTTGTTGGTGGGCTGAGGTTAAAGTGATGTTTTCTCAAACTGAATGGATATAGAGGGTGGCAAAGAATGGTCTCTTTCCAGGACATGGCCTGCTGATGTCCTTGCTGTACTGACAGCAGAAGGTTGTACATTTTCATTAGATGCTCGAGGGCTGAGAGAAGATTATTTTATATTATCACTCTCCCATAATGATAAGCAAGCCTAGGGAAAAAGAAAAAAAAATCTTAAAATGTTCTCACCAAAATGGACAGAGAAAAATGATGCTGGTGGTTTCCATCTCTCACAGCTCCGTTTAAAGCCTTATCCCTCTAGACTCATTTGTTTTATTTTTAGTGTTTTCCCTACAACATCATTGATTATATCTGATTCATAATTAACTTAGGAAATATGAGTAAGACTTGGGATTTCCATTTAACACTTAGACTTAGGAAAGAGAATATTGATGGTTTCATTCACTCAAGTTAGCACCTCTCAGTGGACTTACAGCATACCTCAGTTTTGCTTTACCTTTTCCACTAGATGGAATAAAACTAATATTTAATGTTGAGTAAAAAATATTTATTTTTGAAAATGTTCCCCCACCATCATTACTGTTCATTTATAGCTCTTTCACTGTTTCTTCTAGCGGTTAAGATTGAACTAACATCACCAACATCCCCAGCATCATCGTTACTATGGTAACAGCCCTCATTACTTGAGTACCTACATTGTATCACAAATTGTCCTACGTGCTTGACACACTATTTCCTTTAAATCTTATAATAACTCCATGTAGTGGGCACTATATCCCAGATTTTACAGGCAATAAAAACTGAATCTCAAAGAAGTTAAATATTTTGCTCAAGGTCACATAACTGTGAGGGAAAAGTCCAGATTCAGACTGAGGTCTGCCTGATTCTTATCAGAGATACAAATGTAAGACCATATCAACAAGGCACAGGGTAATTCAACCCACAGTTAAGTTAGTTAAGTGCTTTTTCTGTAGCATGCCCTGTGCTAGTTACTGCCAGCACAGGTGTGGAGGTAAAGCGTTTGTCAATATTTTTATTAATATGGCATCACCGACTCAATGGACTTTGAGCAGTGAATTTGAGCAAACTGAGAGATAGTGAAGGACAGGGAAGCCTAAAGTGCTATAGTCCATGGGGTCACAAAGAATTGAATGCAACTTAGCAACTGAACAACACCACCAATGTACCATAGCGGGTATAAAAGATTATTCTGTAATTCAGAGGATCTGTACATGTGGCCCCAAATGACTACAATGGGCATGGAACATTTTGAAGTACTGCTGTAGGATATAATTTCATGTTACCTTGGAGCATCATGCTGTTGTGAGTATCTACAGGATGAGTCAGAAAACTGGAGATCCAGGAGAGAGGATGGACAATGTTTACTGTGAAGGCCAGCAGGCTTGAGGCCCAGGACTAGCTGATATTTCAATTCAAATATCATCAAGCAGGAATTTTATCTTATTCAGCCTTTTAATTCTACTTAGGTCTTCAGCTGATCAGAGGAGGACCCTCTACAGTAGAGAGAGCAATCCGCTTTACTCAGATTGCAATGTCAAGCTCATCAAAAACACCCTGGAGAGAAGACCCAGAATAATATTTGATCAAATGTCAGAGCACCTCACAGTCCAACCAAGTGGACTTGTAACATTAACCATCATGTTCCCAAGAGAAAAAAATTAAAATTGAAAATATAAAAATATCTCAAAAGGTTTAAGTTTTTAAAAGTGAAAAAAATATATATCTAGATTAAAAGAAAGTAAATCTGGACTTGATATAAATAAAGAAATCCTGGACTTTGAGCCTGTTGCTATGATTGGATAAGATTTTGGAGGTCTTGAGATGGAGGTGAGTATATTTTTCAAGTGGTAAGAATATGAATGATTGTGACCAAGAATATGAACGTAGTAAATTATTAGCTCCAGCTCTTCACTCCCGTCTGCATCTATAACTTTCGCTATGTGATTTTACAGCTCTTTCAACTAGAATTAAAGAATTCCCTCTGTCCCTTGTCATTGGCATTGGGCATGTGGCTTTCATTAGCCAATGAGATATTTGCAAACATAACACAAACAGAAACCTGAAATAAGTGCAGATAACTTGAAACTGTGTCCATGCCTTGGCACCAACCCTAGCTGAGCCCAGCCACAATCAATTGATCTCACTGACCTAAGGGAACATATACAAGAACAATATCAGTTCAAATCATCAAGACACAGAGAAATTCAACCAATATCCATTGAATGCTTCTTCTTGTGTTCTCCCCACCCACTGTTCTATATACTGCCAGGAATGATAAAGTAGCAACTGAGAATTCCTTCCAGATTGTTGTTAACCATTGAATTTTGGGGCCAGCTTGTTTCACAGAAAGCCTAACAGATCCCTTGGTCTTAAAATACTATTCTTTTATTCCATAAATATGTGAGTACCAACCCCATGCCAAGACCTGCTGGGGATGTGATCTTAAATAAAATAGACGTGTTACTGGATCTTACAGAGCTTACAGGCATGAACCTATCTTTCTTTGTGTTAAAAAGAAAAGTGATTCTTTCATACTGCAAATCATTACCCTCCACCATTTACTGCTTTTAAAATTAAACTCAAGTCTTAAAAGTACTTATGGCCATTACGTTTCAGGATAAAAGCTGTGGTGCAGAAAGTAGACCAGGTGCTAAGTTTGGGGTTTTGATTTTGCTTTTTTTCCTGCAAAGCAGGGCAGTATAATTGGAAAATATGGTGCTTGAATCCAGTGAATAGTTCAGTGGCTTTCTAAACAAAGGAAGATGAGTGTGTGTGTGTGTGTTTGTGTGTGTGTGTGTGTGTGTGTGTGCACATATGAATATACAAAATCTCAATAAGTGGCATATCATCTAACTGCAAAACCTACAAATTGTCTTTGACACTTTTCCAAGGTTTTCTAAATATCCGATGACTATGTAGACTTTTCTATCATATACCATCATCCCAACCAAGCCATTGCCATCTGCCCCTTGGATTACGAGGCGATAACATTTTAACAGGTCTCTCTGTTTTCTCTTCATCTTCTCTCCTTGTCTAGTCTACACCCAAAGATTTATCAAAAATATAGAACTGACCTTTAACTCTCACACATGATGCCCTTTGATGTTTTCCTATCCCTATAGAATGAAGCTTAAACTTTTTAGGGCACAAAACAAGACTTTCCTCATCTCAATGCTGCCACCTCTTCTCCTGTTACTCTTTGGCTCAGACATAGACATCAGTAAGTAGACACATCTTTAGGGCAGGGATGACGGTAATGTAAGCAAGGTGTCTAGGATGCAAATTTTAAGGAGGTACTAATTGTCAGGATCATACAAGTACACCTCAGAATAAATACCTTCCTAAATGTGGTACCTGGAAGGTCTTGATTGCCTCAAGCTGGTCTCCATCTTGAACTTCATGCTATATCTCATCTTCTGCTTCTGGACTCCTATCGTCGCCTTTGCTGGAATGCTATTTTCACCTTCCTTTTCCTACCAATTCTCACCCACATTTGTTAGATTGGGCTTCACTGGACATTTCCTGAGAAGCATTTTCTTACTTCCCAGGTTGGTGTAAGTTTACTTATATTTTCTATGTTTCCATTGGCGCTCTGGGCTTACTTCTATCTTAGCATTTACCATATTGTGTCAAAACTGCTTATCACTCCTGTCCCAACCCATTGGCTCTAAATTCTCTTAAGATAGAGTCTTTTTTTTTTAAACTTATCTTTGTAGCATAAAGCACTAGGCCAGTCATCCTTGTAATTTCACCTTTCCCGAGTCCCCCATATCTAATCCATCACTAAACCATGTGATCATCACCCCCAAACATCTTTCAAAGCCATCTACCTCTCCCCACCTCCACCCAAAGCACAAGGCTGTCATTATCTGTCACTGCACTATTACATTAGTGTCTTACCAGGATTTCCTATGTCTTCTCACACACACCCACAGTTCAGCACCCTCATTTGTTCTTTTCATCATAACTGTGGTCATCTTTGCAAATTGTAGATAGGATTATGCTCCCAAACTTTACTGGCTTCTTTTAAAAACATTGTTGTTTATTAATAGTTATAAATTATGTATTTATTTATTTAAGCACTTTTGGGTTTGTGTTTTGGCTGCCCTGGGTCTTCATGGCCGTGTGCAGGCTTGCTCTCCTGTTATGGTGTGCAGGCTTCTCATTGCAGAGGCTTCTCTTATTGCAGAGCACAGGCTCTGGGACTCATGCACTTCAGCAGTTGTGGCCCACAGCGTTTGGAATCATCCCAAACCAGGGATCAAACCTGTGTCCTCTGCACTGGCAGGTGGATTCGTAAACACTGGACTACCAGGTAAGTCCTTTTAATAGCTTCTTATTGTTCTTAGGACAAGAACTCATAACCTTATGTTGGACTAGAGAACCCATGTATGGTCTGGCCCTGTCTGACCTCTACAGCTAATCTTACTAGGTGTAGTAATTTGAGCCACTGTTTTTCATATTTCATCCTTCTTTTAGTTCTAGAGTGTTCTGAGCACTTCCCTGCACCTAATGGTCTGGATAAAGCTGAAGTTCCAATACTTCGGCCCTCCTGATTCATTGGAAAAGAACCTGATGCTAGGAAAGATTGAAGGCTGGAGAAGGGGACCACAGAGGACGAGATGGTTGGATAGCATCACTGACTCAATGGATATGAGTTTGAGCAAGCTCCAGGAGTTGATAATGGACATGGAAGCCTGGCATGCTGCAATCCATGGGGTTTTAGCAAAGAGTCAGACACAACTGAGTGACTGAACTGAACTGAACTGAATGGTCTGGACGCAGGTGGGTCCCACTGGTTAAAATGTTTTTCTTCCTCCAACATTTCACTGGGTTAATAGTTTCTTGTGCACAAGTCAGTCAGGGAATCACTAGATCAGACCTCTTTGAGGTCCCAACCCAGATCAAGTTCCTTGCTACTCATTTTCCTAATTTTATGTTCTTTTCCTTCAAATTATTCACCTCAGTTCAAAATGTTTCACATTTCTGGGCAATTATTTTTGTTTAATTGCATCTAGTCTTCTTTGTGTTTATGAAAAAAGTTATTAGGGAAATTTTCACGCATGTACAAACTGGAATATAATGAACTCCCATTTCCTTCTTCCTGCCTCAACCATTAGCACCAGATGGATGTATTATCTTTTGTACCTTTTATTCCTCTCCAAATATCACATTTTATCCTTATATACCTTAGCCTGTATTCTAGAAAATAAGAACTCTTTCTTTGAAAAATCCTCAAGATATAGTTAAACAGTAAAGCTGTCAAAGGGCTTCCCTGGTTGTTCAGACAGTGAAGAATCCACCTGCAATGCAGAAGACTGGAACGCAGTCCCTAAATCAGGAATATTCCCCTGGAGAAGGGAATGGCTACCCACTCCAGTATTCTTGCCTGGAGAATTCTGTGGACAGTGGAGCGTGACAGACTATGGTCCATGGGGTCGCAAAGAGATGGACATGACTGAGTGACTAGCACTTTCACTTTCACTCACACTGCCAAAAATTGAGTTTTTAAAATTATCAAATACCCTGTCAATGTTCAGCCACTATGTGAGATTTTTATTCAAGTTTTTACTTCCCATAATATTGAGGTCAAGGATGATCTGCTCAATGCAATTCATGCCACATACTAGTTACTCAAATATTGTAGAAGGAGACTGACTATAAATGAATTGTTGCTTAATAAATTTTTATGAATATTTATGAGCTGGACACATCAAGGGTACCTGGGAAACAAGTCCTAAAGAAGACCAGTTAAACAAACTGCTACTCCTTCCTTCACTCCATGTGGGACAAACCTCATCTTCAGTTGGCATTCTGGGCCTTGGGGCAGGATGGCACTCTGGGACAAATGCAGAGAAATGGAAAGGTGTCAAAGCTTTGCCCTTGTGGTAACCTACTCTCATCTTTGAGTGAGGCTGATAGATGACACAGTGCTTCCTATTATAGGACAGGTTTACTTTAGCAAAAATTTAATAAACAGAGATCTCCATTGAATAAAAGTTGGGAGATCAGAAGCAGGAACTCTCACAACCTACTGTGATAGCCAAGCCCAACAGGAAGAAAATAAGACTCCTTTTCTAGCTACAACTTAACCAGGCATGGACTTTTTGTTTATTACAGCCCTTCCTGATTTTCTTTTCCTTTCTGTAAAAAGTTCTCCTTTCCTTGCTCTGCAGGGACTTGCATGTGGCTTGCCATGGTCACAGACCCAGAATTACAATTCTCTGTTGATCCTGAATAAATCCATTTTGCTAGAGAAATAACTGGAAGTCTGTTTTAGGCCAACACTTATTTCTTCCCATCAATCTCTTTCCCATTCCCAAAGAGTGTTAGATTCTATAAGCAGGGTCTACTAGTCAAAGATGGATGAACTGAGCATCGCTGGGATTGGTGGTTGGTCAGGAAGCTTTGTGTCTCTGGGTAGACATGAGAAACATGGTCTGAGTGTGTTTCTAAGAAGCTCACATTTATATCATCTTACCACTGGGGAAGAGAGCAGGTATAGTCAAATTTCATCATGGGAGAAAAAGAAAAGCTGTGATCTTTATTACTTCTACTCTCTATAACTTTTATTTTTTGAATATGTAGTTATAAATTTTTTCTTACAAAAATAGTACTTTTACCCCTAGTTGTGATTTTCACTCTTTCATAAGCAGCAGTTTTCCATATTATTTCATATTGGTATTATCTTTCAGAATATTCCATTAAATGGCATTTCCAAACTTTTTATAGTGAAAATTTTGTTTGCTTCCATCTCTCAACTATTGTAAATAATGCTTTGACAAACAACTTTTTGTAAAGCTTTTTCTGTATCAAAGATGATTTTCTTAGGGCTGATTCCCAGAAGTAGAATGACTCAGTCAAAGAATATGAACAATTTTAAAACTTATATAAGCCTATTACCAAATAGCTTGGAAAGCATTGTTATTCATTTATAAAATTAATTTGCCTTTAAATTAAATTTAATTTTGAAGTACTTTTTATTGCTTTTCTATTGCATAAATAATCATATTTATTATAGAAAAACTAGACAATACAAATACAAGAGGTAAATTAGAATCAGAAGCAATGCTAGCACTCAGAACTAACCATATAACTTCTTAGTGCATAGACTTCCAGATATTTCTTTATGCTTATCAGAAATGTGATTATATTGTGCATATGCATATATCAAGCTCTATAAGGTCTGAAAGAAGAAACATCACAGAGTACTATTGAAAACTAGGATTTGTTTCAGGGGTACTTAGGGACACAGTGTAACTAGAGAAACTGTTTCATCATAAGTATAGTCTTTACAGATTCAAATGCTTCCAGGACTAGGATTGGCTGGGCCAAATAAAGAAACAGATTGGGGCCATCTCTTTGTACATCTATTCTTAATTCATTAAATGCTTTTAGCATTTTTACTTTCTAAAAGAGAGATTTGATTGGGTTTGCTATCCTCCATATGGGCTGTTTCTACATCTCTTTTGGATAGAATTCATTTCCTCTTTTATACCCAGCCTATTTATATTACCTTGTGTTCTTGCATGGAGACTTTCAGTCTGTGGAGAAAGTCAGATGACTGGTTTCACTCCTGCCAGGAAATTTATGAAGCAAAGAACTAACTCAGGCACCTTTCTCTGACATGATCTAAGGATGATGCATAGTTTTAAAATGTTAATGTCAGTATCACATTGTTTTGTAATTCACTTTATTAATTTATTACTGTATCTTCAGCACTAAGTTTTAGCATCCCATCATGTAATTGTGCCAGAAATTATTTAGCCAGTTTCTTGTAGCTCAACACCAGGTTGTTTCTAATTTGAGACTATAGTTTTTTAAATGAGAAAAGAGAAACTTTGTAGATGAATTATTTTTGGTTTCTTTATGTGCTAACATGTCTTTGCTCATTTCTTTTTAACTTTTCTACAGGATTTTATTTTAGGTGTGTGTCTTAAATCTGAAATTTTTGTGTTTTAATGGATGAGTTTTGCCTATCTACATTACTTTTAATAACCAAATATGTATTATCTATTTTCTTTTTAAATAAACTTATTTAAACAAAACAAAGCGAGTTCCTCATTTCTTCCAGCCCTATTTTCTTTCCTATACCTATTTTGTTGCCTTTAATGTGCATCCTGATGGTTTCTCCTTTTAGCCTCATTGGTAATATTACTCAAGTCTTATTTAGAAAGAATACATTGTCTGATTTAGAAGAAGACATTTAGTTTTTCTGCTAACTACCTTTGAAATATATATATATATGTTTATCTAACAAATGGGAAATAACATCTTTGGATGCTTTTCACAGAGGCTCATACACTTAGAAAAATTTAATTCCTTTATCTCCTGAACTTACCAACCATAATTTTATAGGAATAAATGAAGGTTATAGGAGTAAACAAATCATTATGAATGGACACACTTGATTCATCTTTGCTCAATAATTTCTGAAAAATGTAAAATTCTAAGAATTTTCATGTTTTCATAAGTTTTATAACCCTTTTTCCAATCATTATTTATATACAAATTATGATATACTGGCTTTATTTATAATCTTTATGCTGTATACCTTCCTATTCCTTAGTGTATTATGAGAAACACTGGACTGGAAGAAACACAAGCTGGAATCAAGATTGCTGGGAGAAATATCAATTACCTCAGATATGCAGATGACACCACCCTTATGGCAGAAAGTGAAGAAGAACTAAAAAGCCTCTTGATGAAAGTGAAAGAGGAGAGCAAAAAAGTTGGCCTAAAGCTCAACATTCAGAAAACGAAGATCATGGCATCCGGTCCCATCACTTCATGGGAAATAGATGGGGAAACAGTGGAAACAGTGTCAGACTTTATTTTTGAGGGCTCCAGAATCACTGCAGATGGTGACTGCAGCCATGAAATTAAAAGATGCTTACTCCTTGGAAGAAAAGTTATGACCAACCTAGATAGCATATTCAAAAGCAGAGACATTACTTTGCTGACTAAGGTCCGTCTAGTCAAGGCTATGGTTTTTCCTTTGGTCATGTATGGATGTGAGAGTTGGACTGTGAAGAAGGCTGAGTGCTGAAGAATTGATGCTTTTGAACTGTGGTGTTGGAGAAGACTCTTGAGAGTCCCTTGGACTGCAAGGAGATCCAACCAGTCCATTCTGAAGGAGATCAACCCTGGGATTTCTTTGGAAGGAATGATGCTAAAGCTGAAACTCCAGTACTTTGGCCACCTCATGCGAAGAGTTGACTCATTGGAAAAGACTCTGATGCTGGGAGGGATTGGGAGCAGGAGGAGAAGGGGACGACCGAGGATGAGATGGCTGGATGGCATCACAGACTCGATGGACGTGAATCTGAGTGAACTCCAGGAGACAGTGATGAACAGGGAGGCCTGGCGTGCTGAGATTCATGGGATTGCACAATCGGACACAACTGAGCAACTGAACTGAACTGAGTCATCTGCTGTAGCATTTCTTCATCTGATTTGATTAGGAAAGGTATGTGGGTGCTCTATTTTCTGAGTGCTTACCTGTCTTAGGAAAGGGAATTTTTGGATTTAATCTACAATCTAAACTGGTTTTCTGCCTTAGACAATCTGCTATTTGCTGCCTCCATTTCATTTTAAAATTAAACTTCTGTGGAAATCAGTCTTCCTTAACTTGCTTCTTTCCCATTTTATTATTCAGTATCTTAAGGATTTGTATCAATGGTATATATATATTTTTAATATGTATATTTTTATTTTATTTATTTGGCTGTGCCAGATCTTAGTTGTAGCATGTAGGATCTTTTGTAGCATGTGGGAGCTAGTTCCCTGACCAGGTATTGAACCCAGGTCCCCTTCTTTGGGAGTAGGGAGTCTCAGCCACTGGACCACCAGGCAAGTCCTGATAGTATATGTTTTATAATTTATAACTTTTGCTTGTAAATTGATTTCATATAGAAGTATCTAATCTCATTCCTCTGATTAGTCCTGAAAGTTATAATAGGACTTCAGAGTATTTTCAGATGTCTTGTGATTTTTTTTCCTATATATTTTTTAGAAATTTATTTATTTTTTAATTGAAAGGTATTTGGTATATAGAATTTTATTGGTTTCTGCCAAATATCAACATGAATCAGCCATAGGTATACATAGGTCCCCTCTCTCTTGAACCTCCCCACCATCTCCCTCCCCAATCCTATATTCTTAATTTAAGATCGATAAAGCCTTTATATATGTCAGTGTGTGTAGCAGGAGTGGGGTTTGGGGGGGGGGAGGGCCATCTTTATGTATCCGATTATTGGAGCTTAGATGATTTCTTTCAGAGATTCTGTTTAAGACTCAAAAACCTTGTTTATGCTCAGTTAAGGGGAAAGAAAACATTCACTTTTGTAGGTTGTGATGCTGTTTTCTGCTGCATCTGTTTGTTGTTTACGTGTGCAGTTATCTCCCTGATTCAGAGCTCCAGTTACATGTAGGAATTAAATAGTGCTACAGTCAGAGGCAGACCTGTCAGAACCTATTAAAGTGGTTTTTTAAATCATATATTTGTTGCATTTTGTGGTCATCTGGGACACCCTTCTGAATATTTACTCTCACTCTATCTTTCAGCTATACTGTTCACACATAACCTTTATATTTTTATAGATTCAAACTTGTTAATTGTTTAATGAAAAAATATGGAATTTCTTGTCTTGCTTATGAGGGCCCCTCTACCTTGAAGTTTAAGAAATATTTGCCTGTATTTCCTTTTGTTGTGTTAAATTTACATGGCTGTTCAGTCATTCTGCAAGTTATTTTGTATATGAGATAAAAGTCCTTCACTAGCTTCTCTCAGATAGCTAGCCAGTTGTTTCGAAGCTATATTGAATAATCCATCATTTTTCATTGACCTGTCATACTACCTTTATCATGTACATCTTCACATGAACTTGCCTTTATTTCTCTACTTTAGATTTCAGTTATATCCATCCATATCAGAATTTCAATGCCATATTTTCTAATAATCTGCCATGATCAAACTCTTTTGATTATGATTGCTTTTAATCCAGGGTATTATTAAATTTTCTCTTAAAGTATAGCTAGTCCTTTATAAAAATTCATTTTTAACACATAGAATTTATTATCATTACTTACACTGCATTTTACAATCCATCATTGCTTCTTACATTGTCTTTCCCCATCTTGCATTCCCAACCTGATTAATTTTTATTGGCTAAAGTAATTCCTCAGATATTTAAGAGACTTCTTTGGTGGTTTACTTTCTGAAGTTCTGCACATCTGAAAATGTTTTCTTTCCCCCTCACAGCTGAAGGATATGTTTACTATTTATAGAAATCTTGGGATTTTTCAAGTGAATGTACATTGTTCAACTATAGCTTCCAGGTTTACAAAGAGATATCTGATAATCCTCTAATTGTCTTATGTAAGTGTTTTCATGTCTGCTCAATCACTCTGTTATGTCCGACTCTGCAACCCCATGGACTGGTAGCTGAACAGACTCCTCTGTCCATGGGATTTACCAGCAAGAATATTGGAATGGATTTCCAGTTCCTTCTCCAGGGGGCTTCCCTGGTGGATCAAAGGTTAAAGCGTCTGCCTCCAATGTGGCAGACCCGGGTTTGATCCCTGGGTCAGGAAGATCCCCTGGAGAAGGAAATGGTAACCCACTCCAGTATTCTTGCCTGGAGAATCCCCTGGACGGAAAAGCCCTGTAGGCTCCAGTCCATGGGGTCACAAAGAGTCGGACACAACCGAGCAACTTCACTGTCACTTTCACTTTCTCCAGGGGATCTTCCTGACCCAGGGATCCAACCCAGGTCTCTTGCAGCAATGGCAGGTGGATTCTTTACCACTAAGCCACCTGGGAAGCCCCATCTTATGTAACTAACCACTTCTTTCTGTCTACAAAGAGGGTCAGAACAAATCTGGCCAGCTACTTCTTGCTGTGAATAAAATTTTACTGGGACACAGCCACAGCTATTTATTTGCGTATTGTCTATTGCTGCTTTCACTTGCTATATGGCAGAGTTGAGTAATTACAACAGGGACCATATGGCCACAAAACTTAAAATATTTACTACCTGACCCTTTACAGGAAAAGTTTGCCAACTGCTTCCCTAATCTAACTAGCATGAACAACTGTACAATGAGACTGACAGAGAACAGTGGGGAAGATATTTTGGAGCTTAGCATCTTTGTGTTCAATCACTCAGTCATGTCTGACTCTTTGTGATCCCATGGACAGCTGCATGCCAGGTTTCCCTGTCCTTCACCATCTCCTGGAGCTTGCACAAACTCATGTCCATTGAGTTAATGATGCCATCCAACCACCTCATCCTCTGTCATCCCCTTCTTCTCCTGACTTCAATCTTTCACAACATCAGGGTCTTTTCTAAAGAGTTGGCTCTTCGCATCAGGTGGCTGAACTATTAGAGCTTCAGCTTCAGTATCAGTCCTTCTAATGAATATTCAGGACTGATTTCCTTTCGGATTGACCGGTTTGATCTCCTTGCTGTCCAAGGACTCTCAAGAGTCTTCTCCAACACCGCAGCTCAAAAGCATAAATTCTTCAGTCTTCTTTATGGTCCAACTCTCACATCTATACATGACTACTGGAAAAACCATAGCTTTGACTATATAGACATTTGTGGGCAAAGTAATGTCTCAGCTTTTTAATATGCTGTCTAGGTTTTTCATAGTTTTTCTTCCAGGGAGCAAGTGTCTTTTAATTTCATGGCTGCAGTCACCATCTGTAGTGATTTTGGAGCCCAAGAAAATAAAGTCTGTCAATATTTCCATTGTAGATGCCCAACATGCCACTGGAGAAGAGCAGAGAAATAGCTCCAGAAGGAATTAAGAGGCTGAGCCAAAACAAAAACAATGCCCAGCTTGGGTGTGACTGGTGATGGAAGAAAAGTCCGACGCTGTAAAGAAGGGTATTGCATAGGAACGTGGAATGTTAGGTCCATGCGGCTGCTGCTGCTAAGTCGCTTCAGTTGTGTCCAACTCTGTGCTACCCCATAGACGGCAGCCTGCCAGGTTCCCCTGTCCCTGAGATTCTCCAGGCAAGAACACTAGAGTGGGTTGCCATTTCCTTCTCCAATGCATCAAAGTGAAAAGTGAAAGTGAAGTCACTCAGTCATGTCCAACTCTTAGCGACCCCATGGACTGTAGCCTATCAGGCTCCGCCGTCCATGGGATTTTCCAGGCAACAGGACCGGAGTGGGTTGCCATTGCCCTCTCTGGTTAGGTCCATGAATCAAGGTAAATTGGAAGTGGTAAAACAGGAGATGGCAAGAGTGAACATTGACATTTCAGGAATCGGTGAACTAAACTGGACTGGAAGGGATGAATTTAATTCAGATGACTATTATAGCTACTACTGTGGGCAAGAATCCCTTAGAAGAAATGAATAGCCTTCCTTGTCAACAAAAGGGTCCTAAATACAGTACTTGGGTGCGATCTCAAAAACAACAGAATGATCTCTGTTCGTTTCTGAGGCAAACCATTCAATATCACAGTAATCCAAGTCTATGTCCCAGCCACTAATGCTGAAGAAGCTTAAGATAAATAGTTCTGTGAAGACCTACAAGACCTTCTAGAAGCAACACCAAAAAAACGATGTCATTTTGTCATAGAGGACTGGAATGCAAAAGTAGGATGTCAAGAGATACGTGGAGTAATGGGCAAGTTTGGCCTTGGAGTACAAAATGAAGCAAGGCAAAGGCTAATAGAGTTTTGCCTAGCGAATGGACTGGTCATAGCAAGCACCCTCTTCCAACAACACAAGAGATGAGTCAACACATGGACATCATCAGATGGCCAATACCAAAATCAGATTGATTATATTCTTTGTAGCCAAAGATGGAGAAGCTCTATACAGTCAGCAAAATCAAAACCAGGAGCTGACTGTGGCTCAGATCATGAACTCCTTATTGCCAAATTCAGACTTAAACTGAAGAAAGTAGGGAAAACCACTAGACCATTCATGTATGACCTAAACCAAATCCCTTATGATTGTACAGTGGAAGTGACAAATAGATTCAAGGGACTTGGTCTGATAGAGTGCCTGAAGAACTATGGACAGAGATTCAGGATACTGTACAGGAGGTGGTGATCAAAACCATCCCCAAGAAAAAGCATTTTCAGATGGCACCCCTAATACCATGCTATTAATATGGCCTCCTACAAATATGGAAGACCAACCTTGCATATACCATTCTAAAAGGAAGATCACACCAAATATCTGAGACCCAGATGGGTCTGTACCAACTATGATTCCAAACAGTGTGCCGATGCCAATTTCATTCTCTCTGAGTGAGCTAGGAGCTGGGGGCAGAGATGAGGACAACATTTTTGAATGACTTTCTACATTCAGCAGCAGATCCAGCTGTCATGATATAGAAGCTGCTGATTGCCTGAGAGTAATACTTCCTTTCGGGGCAGCACAATCTTGGTTGTGGAAGAGGTTTAATTTATAAGTCGTCTAATTTAATTTTCTCTGTTTGGACAAACTGTAATTTGGTGCTAGAAAGTAACCCTTGAAAGATCTTTGTTGTCTTAGCTAACAATGGCACGGCTTCAAGTTGCCCTGCCTCCAAGCCCTTGTGCTCACACATACATGGCAGATTTATGTTCTTTATCTCTTTAGTTGCGATTTCAAATCAGCGCTTCAGTGATAGATACTTAGGATAGCTCATCCAATTCTACTTATGCCAAATTACATTTATTACAAGAGAGCAGAACAATTTAAATGATAGAATCCAAAAAATGCAACTTCTTTCAGAGCTCCTAATTGGAAAAGGTAACATGCTCAGTAGTCCCCTGGGACTCTGGAAGAGCTAATTCATCTCAGCAGAAGGAGCAATTGTTATCAAAGACATGTGTGCTTAGCTTACTCCACAAAGGACCAGATTCATGAAAGGAATCAGGCTTTTAGAATACTGCATTTAACCTAACTTTGCTGTCTGTTCCATCTACATGAATTTAGCTTGCAGAAACCACTGAACAAGCGAGAGGAGATCATTCTGTAGTTCACTGCTTTCATATGTGTCTAGAAATAGCCAAGAATCTTAGCTGCAGAAGAAATAAAGCCCATCTGTTTTGGAGACTCAGAAAAATTCCTCTTTCCCATCACTGAGTGCTTTGAATAGAGCTCTAGAAAAGCAGTTTCATTTGAGTCAAGTCAGACACTCTTCAAATCCTAATTTATTTTATTGAACAAACACTGGAACAGTGCTTACTTAGATGTTAGGCACTGCTCTGAGCACTTGACAAATTGAAACATTTAATCTTCACAACAGCCTTATTAAGGAAGGTACTGTTATTAAAATCCATTTTGCAGATGAGAACACTGAGAATCAGAGAGTCTAAGTAATTTTCCCAAGATCACGGAAATAGGAAAAGTCAGGATCAGAATTTGTCTTCAGGAGGCTTGGATCCAGAGACCAAGCCCTTAACCTCTGCGACCTTGGTGCCAATTCCATCAGCATCACTCACCACCAGAGCACAATCCTTAAGTCTTGTGACTTCCATGAGGCATCCTCAGCTCACCCAGAGCCACCACCCTGAATTCTTCTACCACAGAATTCCTATAACATTTATCTGTTCCTCTAGATTGCCACTGAGGATTCTTGTCTTGTATTGTTAAATAGCAATTCAAATGTATGCTATAAATCTTATTCTTTAAATTCCTTGGGGAGGGTATAAACACAGCATTGTGCTTCATAAATACATATTAACTTCTCTATTGGTCTTTATTGTTCGTGGAGCTGCTTTAGAATTTGTGGATATTTTATTCACTAAGAATGGAAGTGTCTCTTTGAGATGTGTTTACTTGGAGAAGTTTGATGGTATAGCATTGCAGATTCTTCTAGAAAAAGTGAAGAAATCTCAGGCCAAGGGGTTTTGGGCTGTGTTCTAGAAAGTCTGTGGAGGTCAAGTTGAAGAGCTCTTTTTGTTTTGTGTTTTGCTGTTCCATGTAAGTTTTCATTTTAGAGATAGTTCTACTGCTATACTGGTGTACAAGAGAAAATCATTGAGCTAGATAACGATTTGCCCATCAGCCAACTTTCCTCTTATTGTAGCTCTGTGCCCTCTTTTCAACATATGATCTCATCTAACTCCTACCACAAGCTGTGATATAGTTATTATTGTGATCACTTTGCAGATAAGAAAACTAAAAACATCAATTGTGTAGTGGTTATTTGCAAATACTACCTCAAGAATTATTATAATCCTGGAGAATATCAAGCTTCTACTATAGCTAGTAATTAATGGATTGATTTCTACCAGAGGCCATGAATCTTTAAACACATTTATGGCAGTGGGTCGGAGAAGGCAATGGCAACCCACTCCAGTACTCTTGCCTGGAAAATCCCATGGGCGGAGGAGCCTGGTGGGCTGCAGTCCATGGGGTCGCAAAGAGTCGGACACGACTGAGCGACTTCCCTTTCACTTTTCACTTTCATGCCTTGAGAAGGAAATGTCAGCCCACTCCAGTGTTCTTGCCTGGAGAATCCCAGGGACGGGGGAGCCTGGTGGGCTGCCGTCTATGAGGTCGCACAGAGTCGGACACGACTGAAGCGACTCAGCAGCAGCAGCGACAGCATAGCAGTGGGCGCATCTGTGCGTGCTAAGTCTCTTCAGTCAGGTCCGACTGTGCGACCCTAGTATTGTAGCCCACCAGGCTCGCCTGTCGATGGGATTCTCCAAGCAAGAATACTGAAGTGGGTTGGCATGCCCTCCTCCAGGGAATCTTCCCCACCCAGGGATCAAACCCACACCTCTCACATCTACCTTCTCTGGCAGGTGGATTCTTTACCACTAGCCGCACACGGGAAACCCTTATAGCAGTGGAACTGTCTCTAAAATGAAAAATTACACAGGAACCCCCAAAACAAAAAACAAAAAGAGCTCTTCAACTTGACCTCCACAGACTTTCTAGAATACAGTTTGAAAACCACTGCTATAAGTCAAGTACAGATACTTGTGTTCTGTGTTGGTTAGCCAGGAGACAGTTAGGGGCTGAAAATACGCAGATACTCCATTTTTTATGGCTTCGTGAGTATGTAGCTTTTATTTTCATCAAATACTTTCATATGCAAAGATGCCAAGAGCAGAATTTGTTGAATCTGCTAAGAATTCAATTTAGATGATCACTTAGACATTTACTTTATTCCTACTCAAATTAAGATGTTTTTAAAAGACAAGAATTCATAATCTCTTATTTTAATGTGAGTGAATTTTGAAAAGAATTGATAGAATCCAGAGACCTCTATGCAGGATAACTCCATAAATTCGTAACTTGAAATATTCACTGATGAAAAGCAGAAAGGGGTGTTAAGGATCAAAGAATAGAACTGAAACCCCTGGTCTGATGGGCTCTATTGCTGGAAACCAGCAGTATGGGTTGAATATTCAAGTTATAAAAGGTGGTAAGAACTAAGATTACTGGTTTCCCAGGTGGCACAGTGGTAAAGAATCTGCTTGCCAATGCAGGAGATGTAGTTTCGATCCCTGGGTTAGAAAGATTCCCTGGAAGAGGAAATGGCAATTCGTCTCAGTATTCTTGCCTGAAAAACTCCATGCACAGAGGAGTCTGGTGGCCTACAGTCCATGCATGGGCTTGCAAAAAAGTCAGACATGACTGAGCAACTGAGCACACATACACACACACAAGGCCTAAGGCTGCAAAGTGGATGATAAGAACGCAGGATCTGAAGATAAGCCTGGTGAGGCTGGCTGGCTTGTGAAGAGAAACAAATTAATTTAAAAATAAAAAGCTGACCTACAGAGTTCTGGGATCAAGGCTTTAAAAGAAGTTGTGTCCTGGCGTTTGTGTGATCAGGAATCAAGCTGCTCACCACAATGCATCTGTGACACCCTCGGCATTGCTGCAGGACCGGTCCCTCCAGATTGTATTTTAAGATCTAGTTCCAAGCTAGAAGAAAAAGACTTCAGTGGAAGAAACTCAAAATTACAAAACTGCTAAAGACAAAAAATAGAAAAACAAAAATAAGACAGAAACCAAAATTTCCCTCAAATGAAACTGCAAAACTAATTTCCAAACCAAAGAAGAAAGAAAGCTGAGGTTAAGGCAGATAATAACATTAACATAGGTTTCCTATACTGTTCCATCAGTCTCTCTCTTTGCCCACTATATGTTTCATCACATATTTTTACCTTATAGGATGTGTTCTCAATCCCTTAATATTCCTTTTCAAAATTGTGTAATTTTCAACCCTTAGCTTTTCCATTACACTTACAAGATAAGTTTGCCGAAAATTCTACTAAAAAATGTTGAGACATTTATTGGAATTGAATGAAATTTAAGTAGAATTTATATCTTTTTACACATATTCAGTGAATATATATATACATATCCATTGACATGAGCTAAATATGAAGCTATTCAAATCTTCTGGGAAAGTATTATAATTTTCTCCACAAAGATCTTACACATCTTTTACTTTACATGTAAGTACCTTATAGGTTTTGTTAGTATTATGGGAGAGACAATAGTATTTTCATTAATTATTGTTCTATACTTTACCTCAAGTAAATATCCATTAGATTGACAAAGAATTCTTATTATCCCTAATAGAGACCAGAAGACCAGGAACTGATACCTTCATAGTGTTAAGGGGTTCAGTTCAGTTCAGTTGCTGAGTCGTGTCCCAACTCTTTACAACCACAAGGACTGCAGCACACCAGGCCTCCCTGTCCATCACCAACTCCCGGAGTTTGTTCAATCTCACGTCCATCGAGTCAGTGATGCCATCCAACCATCTCATCCTCTGTCGTCCTCTTCTCCTCCCACCTTCAATCTTTCCCAGCATCAGGGTCTTTTCCAGTGAGTCAGCTCTTTGCATCAGGTTAAGGGGTAAAAATGACCAATTTAGAACTTCATATTTTGCTGGGTCAGGGGAGAGAAAGCTTTCTTTAACATACAAAGACTAAGAGAGCTTACCATCTACAGATTCACACCAAAATAAAGAACAATAAATTATTATTTATTTCAGCAATAAAAAATAATTAACCCAGTGAAAATATGTAGCAAGCAAAAAACCAACAGGAGATTGGTAGATTGGTTTTTTTTCTGTTGTTCTTGTTTCACTGCCATGTTTCTATGTGTGGATCTATCTTGATTTACCTGCTTAATATTCAAAGCACACTGTTTTGATATTCAAAGAAAGTTCTGAGATTTCTTTGTTGTTTTTTTTTAATTCTGTAAATTGCTCAGTTTTTATCTTTTCCCTCCACACTCTCTTCTTTTGATACTTCTATTAGAGATAACCTATAAAATACTGTACTTTTGGTAGATATGTTTTGAGCATTTTAAATACAGTCACTTTAAAATTCTTTAGCAAAAAGGTTTTTTTTTTTTTTTTTAAGTTAGTTTAATTTGGAGTGGATCAATAAGATAAAGACAAATGACCAGACTGGAAAATGGGCAAAGGTTATATGCAAGAAATTACACAGACACACACACACAAAATCTGAATGACTAGATAAACATAAAAATGTTCACTCCCACTAATAAATATAACAAAGCACTCATACAGCACTTATCACATTCTAAGCACTTTTCTGAGCCCTTGATTTTATCTTAAGCTATTAAATCATCAAAAACTCCTGTTTTATAGAAAAAAGAACAGAGTAATTGAGAGATTAAGTGATTTACTCAAAGTGAAACACCAAGTAACAGACCTGTGATTTAAATCCACAGGTAGAATGGCTGGCTTAGTTTCTAACATGGTAGCCATGAGCTACATGTGGCTCTTAAATTTAAATTAATCAATATTAAATACAATTAAAATTCAGTCCCTTGGTTACAGTGGCCACATTTCAAGCGCTCAATATTTACAAGTGACTAGTGTTTTGCCATAATGGACAAAGAAGATATACACCATCTTCATATTTGATGTCACTAAGAAGGTGAAATCTGAACCTCAGTTACTCCTCCTCCAAACTAAGACTGCATATAGGCTTTTCTTTTTGAAAATTCTGTGGTATTAAAAAACGCTTTTATAATTTTTTCTGAAGCTCATACTTCTTTCTATGCCTCACCCTGTGGACTGATGAGATTAACTATTCATTGTCTGCAAAATTTGATTACAAAGGCCATTTCTCTATTAAGACATTTGAGCCTGGGGACCTACAGGAGCAGTATGGTGACTAAATTTCCCACTTTCTGCATCTTAACTCAAAGTCTCATCATATGGTAAACAGATATGTCTCTTATTTCAACCTGAGTCTAATAAACTTAGAATACCCATTATTCCATTTTCTAGCTGGTATTCATATACATATTACTCACCATTTTTAATGTTAAAAGAATATATTAGAAGCAAATATTACAAACCATAAACTGTTGTGAATTCTGAATAGTAAGAACCTAGATGTTTGTTATATTATTCTCAGTACTATTCTGTAATTTTTAAAATTTCCCTCTAAAAGAGAATTATGAGATAAATAAATATTGTAACTTTCATTTTACAGATAAGACTCATGAACCCCCAAAGAAGTCAAATAACCTATGCAAAGTCATAAAGCAAATTAAGGTGTGAGAACTGGGTTCTCACCTCATTCCTGCTGAAGCCAAATTAGCCAGCACCCCCAAGGTCAGATGCTCCTAGATTCACAGTAACTTACTTCTTTGCTGCCAAGTAGGAATAGCCTGGTTTTACTCTGCCTAGAAAAAAAGAAACTCATGATTCCTCTGGGACTAAAAGGTGCTAGGACTGTAAAGATGAATTGCTTACAATAGACTGATCCTTGGTAGTTGCACAATAAAGATTTATTAGATAGTACTCAACTGAACCAAATTTAATTGAATTGAACTTAATTGTTGGTGATTAAGGGGAATGGTGCTGGGCTTCTCCTTCCTGGACTTCATGAAAGAAACAGGAACAATTCTCCAGAGCCGGTAGAACCCAGGTATCAAGAACTCCAATGTAGCTCTAGTGAGTTATGCCTAGTGGGTAAAGCATTCCTTTTTCTAATTTCATTGGTAACAGCGGAACTCAGAAAAAATAAAAGAGGATCTCAAATTTTTTGTCACTTGAATATATATTTTCTTTTCTCCCCCGCCCCTTTTACCAAAAAGCTCTTTACATTTAGGAACAAATGTGCCAAAGCATTTATTGTTATCAAATCTTTTGTTCTGTTCAAAATAAATTGAGGAGACATTTTCCTTCCAGAAAAAGACATCTTAGGTTTTGAATAAGCATCGGAAAATCCTTGCTTTTATTGGAAACTTCCAGTATCTTCTGGCTTGCCTTCATCGTCTATGTACATATTTTCCTTAACACTTTTCCAGGTGACAACTGCCCTAAAGAGGCCAGTTTCCCACAGCAATATGTCAGAAACGATAAGCTTTTTTCGGTTACACAGCTAATGTGGACTTTAAAATACTGGTCTTTCCAGTCTATTACATGCTTACAAACCATTCTTTTGCTGTCACTTGGGGAAAAAAAGGTGTACAAATCAATTGAGCCAGGATTTTTCTTTCTTTGAATTAACTAGTGAAAACTTTCTATTCTTTTTTCATTTACACAACTCATAGTCTGTCTTAATTCCTCCTAATGGTACCAGACAACTGTATTCCATGGTCTTTTAAGTTGCAGTAGGCTCAAAGCTTTGGGCTCAAATCAGTCATAGCTCTACAAATGCAAACAAACTATGGAACTCATGCTATAATAGCAAAGAAAATTATCCCTACTTTTAATAATGCAGCTTTGAACACAGAGCCCATAATGGCCTTTAAATTAAGAAATTAGTTACATTTCCTTGATAGCTCACATTCTTATTAGCATCATTGGCATCCTTGCTTGGCCTCCTCCTAATTATTCATAAAATATTATCTCACATGAGATGTCTCATTTTCCACTAATTTTTCAGTTTAAAAAATTGTTATTATTATTATTAAATGGCATACTCCTAGTATTTATGTAAAAGGAAGAAAAAAGAAAAGATCTTTGCTATGGGATGGAAACTGGTAATTATGTTCTGCTAAGCACATTACAGACGCCCAGCTGGCACAATTAAAGAAATAGCTGATCAGTTCCAATTATTGATTCTGCTAACATGTTTGTTCATGGTTGCTTCTTGTCTAATTAGTTTTTTCTGCTTTCTTA
The DNA here is from genome assembly GCF_014754425.2 of Oryx dammah. Lineage (NCBI taxonomy): Eukaryota > Metazoa > Chordata > Mammalia > Artiodactyla > Bovidae > Oryx > Oryx dammah. The sequence continues at coordinate 25,946,391 of NW_024070211.1, forward strand.
GTCTAAAAGCATACCTTTCCAGACGGAGCTATTTTCAGGCATTAGTGAGCAAGACTTCCTTTGGTTGCCTTTTAGATTTTTTTTTTTTTTGATGCAATAGTTTGCCTATTCATTTAGCTAGGTGATGACCTGAAAGATAGACTTTCCTCTGAATTCCTTATTGAATTTCAAATCTGCATTTTACATGCTTCTTTTTTTAAATGGATATCTCTGTAGCATTGGTACAGTCCCATTTGAAGCTGTTGTCATCAGGGGATGACGTGTGTGACTAGGGCTGTCTCCACAAATTGGAACAAACTGAAAATGCCTAAAAGATGCTGGAAGTCGTATGTGGTAAGGCTTGATAGAAGCATTCATTCCCCCTTCTGCCAAAAAGGAAACATTTCAACACACTGTAATTTTCATTTCCTAAACACAAATTGTATAAGAAGTGAAGATGTTTCTGCTATTAACAAAAGGTGGGAGGGGGCAAAATGCAGAATCGATTCCTAGAGACAAAAGCTTATGATCACTGTCCTGGAAAACTGATAAAATACCAGTCTGTTGGAGGAGCAAACACGTATGGTATGGAATATTTGCCTTGGTCAAAGTTTGTGGAATAAAGCTTTAAAATACAGCAACAGATGCTAGTGTGAAATGGAGGCAGAGCGTCGGTGGCCCAGCAGAGCAGTTTACTAATAAATCCTGCCCTGACTCTACGGCTGCGCTCAGTAGCAATGGCAGCTGTCACAAAGCTCAGGGACACTGGGATGCTGTCAACATTTTAATCACTCCCTCACAGACAAAGAATAAATGCTGCTCTTTTTCAATACTGATGTTTTTTTCCAATGCAAGATATAGAACCAAAGGCATTTGTTTACCTAAGCATTAAAAATCTGACAAAGGGAAAAAAACATGAGACGGAGAGAACCTTAGAGTATTTCGATAGGAATTTCTATTGTCTCAATTGAAAAGCTTGGGACTGATCCATTTTCATCTGGTGTTTTTACTGTTAATTGCTGATTTAGTTGGTCCTGTTGCTATAAACCTTTCAAACCATAGAGGATGAGCCAATTTTCCTTCTTCAACAAAAGAGCATCTTGCAGATTATAATATTCCATTAACTTTACAGTTTTACTTTAGCACCATATTGAGGCATCGGGACACTGATTCAAATGATAGAAAATTAATTTTCAGTTTTTTTATTACATTTGCAATGGAAAACTGGTGATGACATAGCTGCTGTGGCATAAAAATGACACAAGAAATGATGAATTTTATTTCCTTCAGGAAAGAGAAAGTGGACAATTAAAAGCTTTGCCACTGCTTGTATCTATCCTAAAAGCTCACAGAAGACTGAAATTTAACCTAAAAAAATATAAGAAAATCTTTAACCTTTTAAATTTATGCTGTTAAAATCATTACATTTAAGTGTAAAATATGATACAGAATATGAATGAAAATGAATCACATCAACTGAACAGCAGATAGTTGCAAGTAAAAGAATCTTCAACAGAGGCAGATTTTTAAAATGGTAATGTAGTTTGGGAAATGGCCAGCTCTGGCTCTAACACCAAATCTGGCCCCCAGCCTGTTTTTATAAATAAAGTTTTATTGGAACCCAGCCACACTCATTGACTTACACACTATCTACGGCTGCTTTTACACTACAACTATAGAACTAAGTAGTGCAGCAGAGAATGTATAGCCTAAAATAATTACCTGGATCTTTATGGAAAATGTTTGCCAGCTCTTCATAGAATTTATAAAATATTTAGGTATTTTCTTCCTTAACAAACAAACAAAAAATTAGAAATAAGATGGAAGCTTCCTTGCTCTCTCTCTTTCTTTTTTTCAGCACTAAATATATATATATATATATATATATATATATAATAGACAATATATTCAGTTCAGTTCAGTTCAGTTCAGTCGCTCAGTCATGTCTGACTCTTTGCGACCCCATGAATCGCAGCACACCAGGCCTCCCTGTCCATCACCATCTCCCGGAGTTCACTCAGACTCACGTCCATTGAGTCCGTGATGCCATCCAGCCATCTCATCCTCGGTCGTCCCCTTCTCTTCCTGCCCCCAATCCCTCCCAGCATCACAGTCTTTTCCAATGAGTCAACTCTTCTCATGAGGTGGCCAAAGTATTGGAGTTTCAGCTTTAGCATCATCCCTTCCAAAGAAATCCCAGGGTTGATCTCCTTCAGAATGGACTGGTTGGATCTCCTTGCAGTCCAAGGGACTCTCAAGAGTCTTTTCCAACACCACAGTTCAAAAGCATCAATTCTTTGGCGCTCAGCCTTCTTCACAGTCCAACTCTCACATCCATACATGACCACAGGAAAAACCATAGCCTTGACTAGATGGAACTTTGTTGGCAAAGTAATGTCTCTGCTTTTAAATATGCGATCTAGGTTGGTCATAACTTTTCTTCCAAGGAGTAAGCGTCTTTTAATTTCATGGCTGCAATCACTTAAGATATTAGGTTGTTTCAAAAGGAAATTCCAATGGGAATCAAACCATAAAGGGATATTGAAACTTTGGAGCATTCCTGAAGAAATGAATATGCTAGTATATTCAGAAAGCACTGTAACAAATAGGAGATCCTGTCTTAGCACATTTTATTCAGTTTATTACCAATTGGTAATGCTTTGGCTTCTGTATTGTTGTCTAAGTTCACTCATTCCCCCACCAACTCCTTCCATAGCTCTTGTCACTGCCTGGGTTACCTTCTTTACATCTGTTTAACTCTACTACATGGTCACACAGTCCACGTCCTACTATTCTGTGCCCCAGGAGAAGCATATGTTTGGTGTCACCATATAGTATGATTTTAACTCCCCTTCTTCCACCCTCATCTCCATTTCAAACATTTAGTCATTTCAGACTCTGCTCCTTTTTGTCCTTCAAAGCAAAAGGAAAAGGAAAGAACCCAAACTCCTTTCACTAAGGTACAGTACCAGATAAGATAAAGACCAACTCTTCCTCCTTGAAAAAGCATTTTATTTTATTATAGGAGATATAATAAAGGCACCTGCCAGCACTTCAGGCTTCTAAGAGTAGAAAACCATCCCAAGGAAATGCTACTTTCCAGAGTGTGGTCTGTAGAGGTTGGCGACGTTCACTAAAGATGAGGCTTGAATCATGTTTCTAATGCTTCTCAAAGCATTTGATCAAGGTACTCCCCACATCTAAGACTCTGTGCCAACTAAATCCTTTCTCTGCTCCCAGCCTGCCATGGCCCTTCATTAGATGGCACCAGGGACAAAATTCCCCAACACACTGGGAACCAAATCTGAAACATAAGCTTATCAAATATTTGGATGCATGAGCATATTTTGCTTCTCAAAATGCCCCAGAGCCTTGCCTCTTAACCCAGAGTAAAAGTCAAAGAGTCCAAGTAGCACCAACATAGTCTGGCTTCCATTTCCTTTCTGAATGTCAGCACTTTGCCCTCCCTCTGTTCATTCTGCTCTGGGCCGCCTTCTTAGTTATCCTTGCTGCCACCCCAGGGCATTTATGCTTCTTGTTTCCTCTGTCCCATTATATCCTCGGCTTACCACCCTCATAGTCTCTGCTCAAATGTCATTCTTTCCTGTGACCTTCCATCCCATAAGCCAACTTCTTTTTTTCCCATAGCACTTGTCACCTTCTAAGATAATATATAACACACCTATTTATTTCTCTTGCTTTGCAGCTCTCTCCATTAAAACATAGACTCCACAAAAGCAGAGGATTTCTTTGTTTTCTTCAATGATGTTCACCCAGAATGTAGGACAGTACTTGGTACACACCAGGCACTCTGCCAGCTAAAAGTCTTTTCTTTTTTTAAAAAGTCTTTTCTGAATGAATTATTCCAAAGCCTGTGACCTTGACTGCATTCTAAATATGTACAAACAATAGCTAATTTATAAAACTGTGTTCCTTTCTGTCCACCCAGTTTGTATCTTTTATTCCAGGAACTTCACCTCACCTTCCTTTTAAGGTCTACTCAGAGGAAAGAGAACTCCTCTCATCTCCAGTTCCATGTGTATTAAGACCCTTGTTACAGGAGACTTCTATAAACCCATGCAACATTGCTGCTCAGCTGCCTGAACAAAAACACAGAAACTATACCCTGTGTCATCCTCTCGGCCCATTCCACCAGGTCCCAGATGGCACCGATCTTCCAGACAGCAAATCTAATATATGTCGAGTCTGAGCAGGCCACAGAGTTCTCTGCCTACAGAGGAAAGAACCTCTACAGAGTGATCATTATCATGTAGCCATATGACAGTCCTCTCCCCTGACATATGGGCTGGGAATTGGGATGGCTGTCACCCCACTTACTTCCTAAATTGCTGAAGGGCAAAGAGCATTTCTTCAGACCAGGTAAAACCTCATCATTGCTAGCTAGCATGGTGGTTTTCTTCCAGGAAGCATTCAGTGTAGAGATACAAACAGGCAATAGAGTGAGGAAACAAAAGAAAAATTAGGTGATGGCTTAGTTATTTGTTTAGAATTATATCTTTTCCATATGTAGGTAATGGCTCCCGTGGGAATATGGCCCTGTGTGCATGGAATGAGCTTCTTTGACACTGATGCACTAAGTATACAGAGAGATGCAAATGAAAAGAATATAGATGCATGGAGAGAACTCAAATACTTTTATATCTGAATGACTTCATGCTCTTTTCTTGTAATATCTAGTGAGGAAAAATAGTCAAAGAAAACAAATTCATCCATTTCTATTATTTTTCAATGTTATATCAAATTAAAGTATGTGCTTTTTCAGAATTAAATATAAGACATAGAATTTCCAAAGGGGGCTTTGAGTCTCATAACTTCTAAATAAATTTAAATTTAATTAAAGTAATTCTGCCCTTATTTGTGATGTTATTCTTCTTTTTTTTGAAAGAATGAGCACATTACCATGTGTGTTAAATTGCTTCAGTTGTATCTATTTGCGACCCCATGGACTTCAGCCTGCCAGGCTCTTCTGTTGATGGGACTTTATAGGCAAGAATACTGGAATGGGTTGCCATTCCCTTTTCCAGGGGATCTTCCTGACACAGGGATCAAAATTGCCTCTGTTGCGTCTCCTGCATTGGCAGGCAGGTTCTTTACCTGACATTACCTAAAGTTAGGGCTCGAAAGCCCTATCACCATGGTTCTGGTTAAAAAAAAAAAAAACAGAAAAGTATAAATGATTAAAAGATTATGTAGATTTACTATGTACTATGATGAGATGGGAACTAAAAGTTACATTTAGGTTTGTCTAGGATGACAACCATAAAGAAGGCTGAGTGTTGAAGAATTGATGCTTTTGAACTGTGGTGATGGAGAAGACTCTTGAGAGTCCCTTGGACTGCAAGGAGATCCAACCAGTCCATCCTAAAGAAAATCAGTCCTGCATATTCATTGGAAGGACTGATGTTGAAGCTGAAACTCCAATACTTTGGTCACCTGACGCGAAGAACTGATTCATTGGAAAAGACCCTGATGCTGGGAAAGATTGAAGGCAGGAGGACAAGGAGACAACAGAGGATGGGATGGTTGGATAACATCACTGACTCAATGGACATGCATTTGAGCAAGCTCCAGGACATGGTGATGGACAGGAAAGCCTGGTGTGCTGCAGTCCATGGTGTCACAAAGAGTTGGACACGGCTGAGTCGCTGAATAATAGCGACAACAAGGATGAAAACTTCAGCTACATTGCTGCAAAATCTCTCTGTTCTTTCCACTTCTAGATCAGCCCCTCTTTCTTCCAGCTACTGTATATCCTACATTTCTCTTTCCTTCCCAGCCATATATACCTTCCACTCTTCCAAACACCCTTCTTCTCTACTTGTCAGTGATGGCAAGAGAGAGGTGAGGCAGAATGACAAAGACAAAGAAGAATCACCGTCTGCCCTGACATCATCGTGGCTAAGATCCACTCTCTCCATCCCAGCTCTCCCTGTCCACCACTGTCATTTCTCCTCATCCTCAGTACCCACTCCACTGTTATTTTCATTGCATCTGTCCTAGGAACTCAGTGTTCCCCTCATATTAATTACCTCATCTGTCCTGGGGTCTCAGTGTTCCTCTCATATTAGTTACTTCATTTCAGAGTTCTGGTTTCTATGCTCATCTTAATTCAGAGTTCATACTCTGGTTTCTAAACTCACAGCATAAAAAATTCTTATAACAAGCCCCAGGTCTTCTTTGTCTGGCCATAGGAACCCCTATCAGTACCTTCAAGTCTACAACCAACACAGCCTAGTTGACAGATATGAGAAGAAACCTCTACACTCACTCCTAAGCCTGAAGTTAAGTGTAGGTGTGTGCTTGGCTGTAGCAATGCACTTTTGCACAGGAATGTATTAATGGTTGGTGATTGGAATCTTCAGTAACACACAAAGAACATTTGTAATTAAGTAAGAATAGGGGAAGAAGGGATAAACCCTACAAATATTCATATCCAAGTTCACAAGGGAAGAAAGGAAACTTGCAAACGCTGGACAAAAATTACCAGCTTTATTGAGAGATACTTTATATATAACATTGTGTAACTTTAAGATGTACATGTGATGGTTTCATAAATGTATCTATTGCAAAATTATTACCACAATAGGGTTAGTTAACACCTCCTTCACCTCCTGTAGTTACTTTGTGCATATGTGTATAGTAAAAATACTTACAATTTACTCTCAGTAGTTTTCAAGTATATAACATAGTATTGTTAACTATTATCACTATGCTGTACATTAGATTCTCAGAACCTATTCATCTTATAATTAAAAATTTGAACACTTTGACCCACAGCTTCACTTTTCCCTCACGCCTCCCCCAGCCCTGACAGCCACCATTCTACTTTCGGTTTTGAGTTTAGCTTTCTTAGATCACACATAAATGAAATCATAGAGCATTTGTCTTTTTCTGTTGTCATAAATGGCAGAATTTCCTTCTTTTTATGGTTGAATAAAATTCTTAACACAGGTGTTTATAACTATAGGTGTTTATAAGAACACATGTTTATAACGTAGGTGTTTATAAGAACTTTCCTCTTAGAACTGTTTTTGCTGTGTCTCATAAGTTTTGGCATATCATTTTTTTCATTTTTGTTTGGAGATTTTTTTAAATTTCCTTTTTTTGTTATTTCCCTTTTGATGTCTTCTTTAACCCATTGGTTGTTCAGGAGTGTATTGTTTAATTCTCACATATTATTAAATTTTTGGTTTTCTTCACCCTATTGATTTCTACTTCCATAGCACTGTGGTCGTAAAAGATACTTGCATGTTTTAAATCTTCTTAAACTTGCTGACACTTGTTTTGTGACCTCATATGTGACCTATCCTGGAGAATGCTCCATTTGTACTTTAGAAGAATAAGTGATCTGCTGCTTTTGGATTGAATGTTCTCCATATATCTGTTAAATCCATTTGTTCTAAAGTACAGTTCAAATCTTCCCTTTCTTTATTGATTTTTCTGCCTGGGTGATTTATCTATTAGCAAAGTAGCATATTACAGTCCCCTACAGTTACTGTATTTTTGTCTATTTTCCCCTTCAGACCTGTTGGTATTTGCTTAAAATGTTTGGAGTTCTTCCGTGTTCAGTACATATCTAGTTATGACTGTTCTCTTCTCTTCATGAATGGACACCTTTATTATTATATAATGGCCCTCTTTACCTCTTACAGCTTTTGAGTTAAATCCCATTTTATTTGCTAACAGCATACTTACCTTTGTTGCCTTTTGGTTTCCACTTGCACATAGTATCTCCTTATACCTCTTCACTTTGAGCCTGTAAATGTCCTCGAAGCTAAAGTGAGTCTCCTGTGGGCAATGTATAGTCAGGTCTCATCTTTTTTTTTTTTTTTTTATTCCCCACTCAGCTGTTCTTTGCCTTTTGATTGGAGAATTTAATCCATTTACATTAATGTAGTTATTAATAGGTAAGGGCTTACAATTTTTAATCTTAATCTTATTTTTTTCTGGCCCATATTCCTTTCTTCCAGTCTCTAATCTCTCTGTCTTCCTTTGTGAGGTGATAATTTTCAATAGGAGTGTGCTTTGATTTCCTTCATTTTATCTTTGTGTATCTACTGCAGGATTTTGTCTGGTGGTTACCATGGGGCTTAAAACATCTTATAGATATAACTATTTTTTTATGCTAATGACAACTTTTATCATAAAAAACATTTTACACTTTTAATCTCCTCTTTCATATATTATATTTAATAATATAATTTACTTTTAAAATATTATATATTTATTTAAAAATATGGTAGCTACAGTTACTTTTAATAATTTTGTTCTTTAACATTTGTACTAGAAGTAGTTAACACATCACATAGTAATGTATTCTGAATTTGACAATATATTTACCACTGTGTTGTATGTTTTCATGTTACTAATTACTGTCTTTTAATTTCAGTTTGAAGATTCCTTTGAGAATGATTTTGTTTGTTTTTTTCTTTATTTCTGAAGTTGCTTTAGTCATGTCTGACTCTTTGTGACCCTATGGACCATAGCAACCAGGCTCCTCTGTCCATGGGATTCTCCAGGCAAGAATACTGGAGTGGGTTGCATGCCCTTCTCCAGAGGACCTTCCCCACCCAGGGATCAAACCCACATCTCTTACATCTCCTGCATTGGCAAGAAGGTACTTTACCACTAGAGCCACCTGGGAAAACCAGCATTTTTTATAAATCAAGTCTAGCAGTCATGAGCTCCCTCAGCTTTTGTCTGTCTGGGAGAGTCTCTTCTTCATTTCAGAAGGACAACTTTGTTGCATAGAATATTTTGGGTTGGCAATTTTTTTTTTTCAGCACTTTGAATATATCATCCCTCTCCTTCTTGGCCTGTCAGGTTTCTGCTGAGAAAATAACTGATAGCTTTATGGGAGTTCCCTTGTAAATTGAAAGCTTCTATTTTCTTGCTGCTTTTAAGATTGTCTCTTTGGTATTTTTTTTTTATTATGATGATGTTTCTTGCATTTTTACTTTACTGTATTTTATTATATTATAAGTGTCTTGGAGAGATCATCTTTAAATTGAATTTGCTTGGGAATCTATGAGCTACACAAACTTGAATGTTTAAATCTCTTCCCAGATTTGGGGAATTCTCAGCCACTATTTCTTTGTTTTTTGCTGCCTTCTTCCTCACTTCTTTTGGGCTCCATCAACCTCAGGTTTTTTCTAACAGTGATATCCCATAGATCAGGTAGGCTTTATTCATTCTTTTTCAATCTTTTTTCTTTCTTCTCTTCTGAGTGGATAATTTTAAGTATACTGTTTTCCAATTTGCATATTCTTTCTTCTGCTTGATCCATTCTAACATTGATGCTCTCTGTTTTACTAATTTTCATTTCATTCATTGTATTCTTCAGCTTCAGAAGAATGTTTGGATATTTTCTACAGTGTCTATCTCTTTGCTAAACTTTAAAAAAAATGTGTATTGTTTTTCTTGTTTCAGTGAATTGTCTTGCTATGTTTTCTAGTAACTCATTGAGCTTCCTTAAACAACTATTCTGAATTTTTTGTGGGGTAAAACACAGATCTCCATGTCTTTAAGGTAAGTTACTAGAAATTATTATATTTACTCATGGTGTTTCCTTGATTTTTCATGTTCGGTAAAGGTTTGCATTGTTGTCTTCACATTTAAATTAGCCGTCACATCCTCCAGTCTCTACTGACTGATTTTAGGAGAGAAATACCTTCTATCATCTCTGGTAGGTATTCTGAGACTTTCTCAGACCTTCTGTAGATATACTTATTCTACACTTCTTGCTCCCTCCCTCTTGTGGCAGAGGACAAGATGGTTGGATAGCATCACTGACCCAATGGATATGAATTTGAGCAAACAGTAGGAGCTATTGGACAGGAAAATGTGGAGCGCTGCAGTCCATGGTGTCGCAAAGAATTAGACATTACTTAGCAATGAATGACAACAACAGATCCTTTAGAGCCAGGCCATGTGCTGAAAACTCTCTTTTGCTTTATCAAGAATGGTCTTTTCCAGGCCTGCATATTTGGGCATGCTCTGTTATTAGCTATCTGTAAAATCTTGCTTTTGCCACTATCTAGAACATCTCCAGTGTTCTTGCCCTGGAGAATCCCAGGGATGGGGGAGCCTGGTGGGCTGCCGTCTATGGGTCACACAGAGTTGGACACGACTGAAGTGACTTAGCAGCAGAATATATACAAGAAGTCAGGCACAGTACAGAGGTGTGTGAGTGAAGTATAAGGAGTGTTGGAGATGCCTATGGATCAACTTGGGGGATCGGTAGGCAAAGTATTCCCAGTGGCTCATGGGCAGGTCTTCTCATTGAGTCTCTGATGTGGTTAGGGGGATCCACTACCACTTTATATGTTGTGTTCTAAGCCCTGGCTGCTGTTCTGCCAGCTACTTATTCCCCCAGGAATGCAACACAGTACTATGGATATGACGAGAAAAATAGGCCTTTTAGGCAGTGACTAGCAAAGCTGGGGAAGCCAGGTGCTCACTCACTTTCTCCTACAGGAGAAATCACAAGCCAAAAAAAGACTCTTGGTACAGAGCTGTGCCACCTTGGGGAAGGTGCGATTTAGATTAAGTCAAATTGTTTGACTTAAATTAAGTATGAGATTGTTTTTCTTACCCTCTCTAATGCATCCCTTCCTGCTTTTTCTCCCCCATCACGGTGCTAGAATTTCTCACTGGACTTCTGGAATTTCAAAAGAGCTTTCTCATTCAAGGATAACTGTCTGAGAGTGTTCTCCATGGGCTCCCAGAGGGGAGAAGGGCTGGAGCCAGTTCATGAGACACTTCTGGGTCCACAGCCAAGACCAAAGTCTGCAAGCTTGTTACCTGACACATAGGTGGGTGGAGATTCCTTCTGGGTCCCGGGTTTATGGTGTTGGTGACAGAACCAAAGCCAAAAATGTCTGTAACTGAGCCCTCAGAGGCAGACAGCTGTTTTCAGGTGTACAGCGAGGATCACAATTGGCAGTTCAGATGTCTTCTCAAAGTTTCTCTTATCGTTCATGGACTAAATGTTTCACTCCCCATCTGGAGCCCTCAGCTCCCACAAAGGCACTTTTGTCCCTGGATGGATGCCAAATTATTTGGGTGGAAGATATAAGTAAGGAATGTCTTATTTGGTCATCTTGATGTCACTCTCTGAAAATTTTAGAAATTGTTTCTGAAGTTATATAGACTTTGTATAACCTGATTGGAAATTGTTAGACTGGACTATCTTATAAACCTTTCTTTTTCTTTGGTTAATATTTATTTGTGATAATATTGTCTTTGGTCAATATTTATTTGCAAAATCTCTATGCAGGTCAAGAAGCAACAGTTAGAACTGGACATGGAACAATGGATTGGTTCAAAATTGGGAAAGAAGTACAGGCTGTATATTGTCACCCTGCTTACTTAACTTACATGCAGAATACATTATGGAAAATGATGGGCTGGATGAAGCATAAGCTGCAATCTAGATTGTAGGGAGAAATATCAATAATCTCAGATATACAGGTGATTTCACCCTTACAGCAGAAAGCAAAAAGGAACTAAAGAACCTTTTGATGAAGGTGATAGAAGAGAGTGAAAAAGCTGGCTTAACACTCAACATTCAAAAACTGAAGATCATGACATCCAGTCCCATCAACTTCATAGCAAATAGATGGGGAAACAATGGAAACTGTGACAGACTTTATTTTCTTGGACTCCAAAATCACTGTGAATGGTGACTGCAGCCTTGAAATTAAAAGATATTTGCTCCTTGGAAGAAAAGCCATGACAAGCAGACAGTGTATTACAATGCAGAGACATTACTTTACCTACAAAAGTCCGTATAGTCAAAGCTGTGATTTTTCCAGTAGTCATGTATGGGTGTGAGAGTTGGACTATAAAGAAAGTTGAGCATGGAATAATTGATGCTTTTGAACTGTGGTGTTGGAGAGGACTCTTGGGAGTCCCTTGGACAACAAGCAGATAAAACCAGTCAATCCTAAAGGGAATCAACCCTGAATATTCATTGGAAGGACTGATGCTGAAGCTGAAGCTCCAATACTTTGGCCACTCAATGGGAAGAGCTAACTCATTGGAAAAGACCCGATGCTGGGAAAGATAAAAGTCTGGAGGAGAAGGGGACAACAGAGGATGAGATGGTTGGATGGCATCACTGACTGAATGGACATGAGTTTGAGTAAACTCCTGGAGACAGTGAAAGACAAGGAAGCCTAGCGTGCTGCAGTCCATGGGGTCACAAAGAGTCAGACATGACTGAGCGATTGAACAACAACAACAAATATTTATTTGTGTAGGCACTAACACCACCATAGTCAACCAGTATAATTTCTATACCTGTTATGTGCTGAATTGTGTCACTTTCCAAATTCATTTATGAAAATCCTAACCTCTTGTACCTCAAAATGTGATTGCATTTAGAGAGAGAGTTTTAAGAGGTAATTCAGTTAAATAAGGTCACCCAGTGTGTTAATCATGTCTGACTCTTTGCAACCCCATGGATTATAGCCTGCCAGTCTCCTCTGTCCACAGGATTCTCCAGGCAAGAATACCTGAGGGGGTTGCCATGACTTCCTCCAAGTTTATAAATTATGTGATCCTAATTGACAATCTAAATATATCTGACTTTATTTCCAGGTGAAATTTTTAAGCAAAGTCTTAATACACTAGAAAACTTTTGAAATGCTATCCCTTTGGAGACTGCTACCTGCAAGGGATATCAAGTACCTTTCAGATTCCAGTCTTGTAAACTGAAGAAATACACTGGAGGTACCTACGCAATAAATCTTCCTAATCTCTAAATTCAGAAATTAGAGATTTGGCAGTTCAAGTGATGGCAAAGATCAAAAATATTCTTTCTCCCCTTATTCCATAAAATAGGGGCTTTAGATAAGTAAAGCCAGCATCGCATTAAGTGTATATTTCCCAGCCTTTATCCTAGTAGACAAGTTTGACCATAAAGCTAGAATCTGACTAATGGGATGTGAGTTGAGGTATGTAACCTTTGAGCCTTACCCATAAAGGAGAAGGCACATACCTCTCTTCCTTTTACCCTTGAGTCTGAGGTTGAAAGGGCTTCCCTAGCAGCTCAGATGATAAAGAATCTGCCTGCAATGCAGGAGACCCAGGTTTGATACATCAGTCAAGAAGATCCCTTGGAGAAAGGAATGGCTATGTACTCCAGTATTCTTGCCTGGAGAATTCCATGGACAGAGGAGCCTGATGGACTACAGTCCAGGGGCTGCAAAGTCAGACACTACTGAGCAACTAACACTTTTGCTTTTCACTTTGAGTTTGAAAGTGGTGATGAAACTACCTTCAGGAAAAAAGCAATACTTTCAAGATTTCAGATACATCAATTGAGACTTGACCCCTGACACCATCAAGCTTCTCAACATCCTGGGTTATTCAGATGGATAAATGAGAAAAATATCATTTCTACCATATTAAAGCCACTGCATTTTGGAATTTTTATTATCATTGACTAGATTGTAGTTTAACTAATACCCAAATTCCATAAAAGAAGAAAACAGATAAAGATCTTGAAAGAAGGTAAAAAGAGAGAAAGAGTGAATAGTTTCCTATGTAAATAATTTGTCAATGCATTGGTTTATGACTTAAAATGAACACTTTTAAAAATCAATAAGGGAAAGACAGATTGCCAAATAGAAAAACTGAATAAGATACCTGAAAAGGTACCTTATAAAAGAAGATGTATGTACGGACCACATACAAGTGAAAGGATGCTTAGTCTCAATAGTGATCAAAAACAGTACCACCTGTCAACCTCTGAATGGTTAAAATTAAAACAGTTGACCACACCAACTGTTGCTGAGATATGAAACAAATGGAATTTTCCTGTGTTGTTTGCTGGTGGGAAAACCAGTGGTATAATGGTGTTTGAAAATTCCATGGCAGTGTTTACTCCCAAGAGTTGATTAGATGCCTTTCCCATGGACCACCAACTACAGCACCTAAAAAAATGTGAGCATATATTTTTCATATGCTATAATATTCATGCTAGCCCCAAACTAAAAACAACCAAGATAAATGAATTGCAGAATGATCAGACAGTGGAATACTGTGCAGAAATGGCACATAACAAACTACTGCTACACAAAGCAACATGGAAGAATAATCACAAATATGATGTTGAGTGACAGGAACCAGACACAAGAAGAGAGAAACCCTCTGACTCATTGCTTCCATCCTAGGTCAGTTTTGAATTCTATTAAATCCTAGCCAGTTCTTCGTTTTTACTTCCTGATCCCTTCATGGTATCTATACACAAACAGTACTTGAATGAGGACATTCAAGACTTAAACAAAGACAAATTCTTCTTGCTAATCTAGTTTAGCCAAATAAAATAGAAGGAAAGTCTAAGTGACACATTATCATAAGGGAAGAAAACTTTAGAAAATTTATAAGAGGCAAGTTTGTGAGTTTCAGATTAAAAAACAAAGAGGTTAAGTTCCCAGTGTCTGGGTGTAGGACTGGAAACTGGGATTCATCAAGGAAGGGCTGCAATAAATTGATATGGCATGATCTGGGCAGAGAAAAATGTTAGTAATAGGAATAGAGAAGAAAAACCTTATTAAGAAGTAATCTGAATACGTGGTAATAAGGAACGATGCTTAGAAAACAAGGCTTTGGAACCAGATGGGTTCCCCCTTATTCATAGCACTTTGCCATCACTAGGTTCCTGGCCCTAGGTTCTAATCAGAGAAATTTTACTGTCTGTGTAATTTGGGCAAATTACTTAACCTCTCTAAGCCTCTACCTGCAAAACTGGGGAATATTTGTTTACCTTGCAACACTTTTAGGAGGAATAGACAAGGCCACAAACCACCTGGCATGTACACAATGCTCAGTAAATTTAAGATCTATATCTATAGCTACTAATATGTATATTATCATTAACACATGCACAGTTTAGCAGAGATATTGCCATTAAACTATATGATTCTTCATCATTCTGCTTAAATGATATACAAAGTGCTTGTTTTCTTAATACTGCTGAGTCTCAAGAAGGGATTCCATGCTTAGAAGATATATTGACTGAGGTATCATTGTTTCTAAAACACTTTTAATAGGTTGTATTCATGTTGTCCTTAATCCACATATATTCCAGTTCCCTTAGCCTACGCATAAAACTGAAAAACACTAGTCAGCTTTTGTTTGCTAGATCACATGGATGTTTAAGTTCCCTTATATCTGTGTAACTAACTCTGTGCCACACAAACCAATTGAAAAGGAAAATAAGGACAATTATCCAACTAATTCAAGGAGCAAACACTCGCTAGAAAGAAATTAAAAGAAAAATTGTATTGAATTATATTTTCTATGATGAAGCTCACCATGGAGCTATTCAGCTTACAATTTCTTATATTTGTGCCACTTTTCTTTGCCTTCTAATTCTGGTTTTACTTGCTTTTATAAAATGATATTTAACGTTTGCATAAATAAGCTTCTAAAATATGGAAATCCTGTTTACTGACATGGCTTTATAGAGAAATACCTGTGATGATGCTTACAGTCTAAGATCATTATGAACAAAAAACCTGCTGGCTTGCTTGCTACAAATTGGAATTCCTAACCTTGTTTTGAAAGAAAGGTGTATGTTTTTTATTGCAGTCTAAATTTATAGACTGTTTTGGATTCTCACATTTCTATAGTCATTTGCATAGTACAAAAAACATATTACATAACAAGTCAGTCAAGCTAAATTATAGGCAGTTCTTTTCAATCAGGCCACTGCAGCTCTGTGTTGCTCAGTTCAGCTCCTGTCTCCCACTGCTCAGATGTTGCCATGGTGACCAATTTTTGTCATGTACATTCCTAGGTCCCGCGCGGCCCCCTTATTCATAGCACTTTGCCATCACTACAGCGACCGCTAGCTGTTATCTGATTACCTAATCTCCCCTTAGTAATACATGTCACCCTGAAGCTACCTGGGTGAATTCTTGAAACCTGAATATAAATGATGTTACATAAACAAGAAAGTAAATTCATATTAAATAAAATGATCATGGTGATAACAAATAAATAAGACTCCTTAAGCTATCCATAAGCAAGAACTCTATGAATTTATTCTGTTACTATTCTCTAGCTATATCACAGTCCATATCATTGGAAGATCGATTTGATTCTTTTATGACAAATGCAATAGCAAGATTGCAAAACTGTTGAGCTGAATTTGATCAACTGTGCTGCAATCCATCTGATTGCTGAGCTTTTCACTGTTATGACAGCTGAAAAAACACAAATTATCGGCATATTGGAAGAAGGCATTGAGAGGTACATAGTCTAATTTATCCATATGCCTAAAAAGACAATGTCATATGGATAAAATAAATTTCACCTCTTTTTCCTTTTTAGATATCATAAGCTGAATGTCTTTCGAGTAAAAACACAACCTTAAAAAAAATCACAAGAAACCAGATCAAAGACATAAATAGAACAAAATATGCACAAGAGATCTCATCCAAGATCAAAGATGTGAACATAATTGCCATGAATAAGAAGTGCAGAGCTCACCAGAACAGAATGTCTTCAGCACACAGAGAATTCTACCAAAAAAAGAAAAAGAAGAAAAGGAGGGGGAGAAAAAAAAAGATCTCTGGGAAATCAAGCCCTCCACAAAGCCAGTAAAATATCTTTATTTTCCCCTCTGCAGTAAGCAAAATTTCTATGCCCTACCATTAAATGACCAAATATGGAGCAATGCCCACCAATGGTGAAGAAACTTTCTAATTTGTGAGCTAAGTGTCTAAATTTTACGGGTGTTTTTTCCCCCCTTGTCCATATCCACCCCTAAAACTTCAGCCTTTCTAAATGTTTCACTGTAAATCAACCCAGTACAGAGAGAATTTTCAGGAGTGTGTAATATTGACATAGTAGAATTTGAGAGAGCAGCTCTGCTTGTTAAAATCATGTAATTCATTTAATGCATAAGGGAAAAAGAAAGAAAAAGTAGAAGGAGTTCCCTTTATTAAATATTTATTGCTGGAGCCCTGGGTGGATGCCACTCAGAGAAGCAATCATTAGAGATGGGACATTGATTGAAGTGAATATTAAGTAGTACTCTACACTAAATAACAACTGCTGATTTCTTGGGGGGAAAAAAGTTCTTGGGACTCTTAGACACTGCTCTTTTAGAGAGTCTTACTGCATGCATGTAATTTTAAGTAATTCAGTCTTTTAAAAATGTGTCTCTGCCTCTGACCTTAAAGAGCTTTCATCTCATTCAAGCCAATGAACTCAACTCTTTTCTACCATTCTACATCAACAGGGTGTAGGGGAGAGGGTGGGGAAGAGGGCGTGTGACCCAGAGTGGGACAGGGAACACGTGAGAGCAGATGGTTATCAGAAATGCAAGCTCATAGCTGCAGAAAGAGGAGACACAGCAAATTAATAAGCCATGATTCTATTCAGCCTACCAGGACAAAGACAAATGTATGATTCAAGGTAGTTTGCTCAGATAGCTTAGTTTTGAAAGTACTTACTTGATTCTCTGTAGCCAAAAAAGAAAAAAGAAAAAGAAACACTTAGGAAACATTGCATTTTCTAATGATTTTGTTGTTATTTAATTGTTAAATTGTGTATGACTCTTTGGACTGTAGCCCACCAAACTCCTCTATCCATGGAACTTTCCATGCAAGGATAATGGAGTGGGCTGCCATTTCCTCTTCCAGGGGATTTTCCAGCCCCAGGGATCGAACCCTTGACACCTGTGTCTCCTGCATTGTAGGTGGATTCTTTACTGCTGAGCCACCAGGGAAGCCTTGCTAATGATACTGATTTATAAATATATTCATTAACAGATATGTACTTTTTACTCTTAGAATATGGATATAATAATTGAAAATACTTTTTTGAAAAGTAATAGGAATTTTGGACAACCTACTTCTATGAGGCTAATGTCCCTAACAAATTAAATGTACCAGCATTCATTTTGAGGCTATTCCTAATATTGTAAAGTTATTATGAAGAGCAGTATTTTTCTATCATTCTAGATCCTGAGTATTATCTGACTTTTATTCTGACCAAGGCTCTTTACATGTTTAATAGGCTAGTTTTCTGTGCTTACTTCACCTGCAAGCAAAACGCAGCCTGCAACTACATAAAACAAAGTGCTATTCAAGGACATGAGATTCCTTGCCACAAAGGTTTCAATTGCAGTCTGAAGTAGAAGAAAACTAGTGTTGAGTGGAATATACAAGGGGCTATATTTAAGAAGGGAATACAAGACATTATAAATAAACCTATAAAGACACTGAGGCCTATGTCTTCTTAGCTCTAAGTATGGTAAAACAAGCAAAATAAAAATGTGTTTCCCAGTAGCAAATAATCCTGTACTATTTGTTGGAAGGATAAGTATGGGCTACTGAATCAGCTTCCCTGGGCATCCCAGGTGGCTCAGAAGGTAAAGAAACTGAAAGTCGCTCAATCAGCGTCCAACTGTTGTGACCCCATGGACTACAGAGTCTATGAAATTGTCCAGGCCAGAACACTGGAGTGGGTAGCCTTTCCCTTCTTGAGGGGATCTTCCCAACCCAGGGATCGAACCAAGGTCTTCTGCATTGCAGGCGGATTCTTTACCAGCTGACCCACAAGACAAAACTAGTAAAAAAAAAAAAAAATCTACCTGCAATGTGGGAAACCTGGGTTCGATCCCTAGGTTGGGAAGATCCCCTTGGGGAGGGCATGTTAACCCACTTCAGTATTCTTGCCTGGAGAATCCCTGTGGACAGAGGAGCCTGGTGGGCTACAGTCCATGGGGTCAGGAAGAGTCGAACACAACTGAGCAACTAAGCACAGCACAGCACTGAATCAGCAGTAAAGTATCTACCTGCAATGCAGGAGATGTGGGAGACTCAGGTTTGACCGCTGAGTTGGGAAGATACCCCAGAGTAGGAAATGGCAACCCACTCCAGTGTTCTTCCCTGGAAATCCCATGGACAGAGCAGCCTGGTGGGCTACAGTCCCTAGGATGGCAAACTAGTTGGATATGACTTTGCGACTAAACAACAGCTGAAGAGTAAGTCCACTTCCTGCAGCATCTGGATTTTCTAAGGAAAATCTCTTTCCTCCATCCATGCATTTATATTAGCTTTGCTATAGAAGCTTTGGAGGCTTCTATTGAATCCATTTTCAGGGATTTTAGAAATGTTAGGTTAAGGGGAAAAAAAAAAAAAAAAGACACTGTATCCTAGCCAAAAAGAACAGTGTTGTACTACCATTGATCACAAATACTCTTGGGACCATTTTCTTGAGAAACTAATACAGCAATTTGGTAAAATGGAATAGCATTCCTCTGAGGGGTGCTTATACAACAGTAGTAATTCCTAACTAAGAATAACCCTACCTGCTCCCCCCTACCTAGGCACATGCAGCAATGTTGGGAGGTATTTTTAATTTCCCAGAAGGGTGGGGAGTGCTCCAGGGGTCTAGTAAGTAGAAACCAGAGATGCTGCTCAATGTCCTCAACACACAAGTCAGAATCCTCATCAAACAAGAAGAGCTCAACCTAAAATGCCAACAATGCAGAAATTGAGAGACGGTGTATTATATGGTCCCCCCATTTTTTCTCCACTTGTCCTTTGGTTTCATGGGCACATTTTTACTAAGCAATAAAGCTTATATTTTCTTTAAACATAATCAAATCACAAATTTTCTTGGGTGACAATCAGATATTCATAATCCATTGACTATAATGATGCTTCAAATTCATGAATTGAAAATTTAAAGTTTGATAAATATTCAGCTTGATTTTTCAGATTCATTATTTAGTGACTGGGCTTCAGCCCAAACCTTTTGTTAGAATGAAATGGTACCCCGCATGGTTATTTCACTCTTGCATCCCTCTTGTGATTAGGGATCTGATGCCCAGAAATGGCTTGGCAGCTCTATGAACCCACACAGCTACATTTTCCTTTGTGTGTGGATTTTCTGAGAGCCCAGCACTTTACTGATAACATTTTTACCTTGGAACTTAGTTGATTTTTACAAATTATGGCCTTTACAAAAGAAGAAGTGATTTTCAACCACCTTTATACCTCCATTTTCTCCTGTAAACCTAAGACAGACATCTGGTGATTTTCTCTGGATGCTCAAATAACTGTTTTGAATAGGAGAATTGCTATGGTCAGAATTTCAGGGAAAAAAAAAATCTCCTCTTTTCTAGTCCTTTTGACTCAGAAAATCCTGCTAAGTCAAGTCAGAATTCTAGACACTATAGAGGTGATAGAGAAGAAGATTTTGAGCTTGCCTGAACAGTGTAGTGTGACATTTCAATAGAACACAAAATCCTCTTTTAGATATTTCCTAGTTCAATAAGAAAGATGCCCTGGTCATTATTATGGTCTCAGAAGCCAGCTTTGATCGCCACACTGTGACAAGACTTACTTACAGTACGTCATGAGGCCATTTCATAATGAGCACTGTACTCATTATAATTTGTTTATTACTAAGAACTTTAATAAAATCCATCAGGCAAGACTTTTACCTGAAAATCCTTTTATCCACTGTCATGTTACCCTTGAATTTTAGGCTACATTTCTTTAGTAATATTCTATAATCCAAAGTGCTCATACAATCATGCAAAGATGTGTATTGAATGTTCACTGCTTAAAATATATCTGAAGTATAAATTTTTGCTAGGCTTCTGATGTAAGAAATCTAAAAACCTTTCAAAGTCAGTGTTTTCCAAAATCTTCTGAGCATAAAAAAATTATCTGGGTTACTTGTTAAAAGTAAAGGCTCTTAGCCCAAATAAGACCTCTGTGGGAGGGGCCCTAGGAATCTATATTTTTAAATAGCACCCAGAACTGACTCATTGAAAAAAACCCTGATACTGGGAAAGATTGAAGGCAGAAGGGGATGACAGAGGATGAGATGTTTATATGGAATCATTGACTCAACAGACATGAGTTTGAGCAAACTCTGGGAGATGGTGAAGGACAGGGAAGCCTGGTCTGCTGCAGTCCATGGGGTCACAAAAAGTCAGACACAACTGAGCAAACGAACAACAAGGAATCATACAATTTGGTAATTTTGGAAATAGTGCCTTAAGAGAATGCACTTATGTGGGAGGCTATGAAAGATATCATATTAAATTATTAATAGATTTGATACCTATCTTTCAAAAGGTTGTTGGATACATGCAGAACACTTAGAAGAGTTTCTGGTGCATAGTAAGCATGAAAGTGTTAAATATTATAATTTTCCCCTTGTCCCAGGTGTAGATAAGGATTATAATTTCACAAGATCAGCCTTCAAAAATCATTAGTCTTCTCAGTCAGTGACCCAGAGCCTTGTACTTAACTGCATCCATGACTCTCCTTCTTTTTCCTCAAGTATTTGACAAATTCCTGTCTTGTTTTCATTAACTCTCCTATTTTGATTGCTTTCTTATCTCTTCTTTTAACTGAAGTGTTCCTCCTGATACTGACTTTTCCAGGAGTCATTTAATTCTTTATCTGTGCAGACAAGGAATCCTTCCTGGGAATTCTAACATTCCATTGATAACCATCAAGGTGTGTACCTTGATCCTACCCTCTAAACCCAATTTACCTGTGCCCTGAGCTTTCTGAGGATCTGTGGGTCTCACCCTCTTGAACTAATGTCACCACAATCCACAAATATTTGAACATTAATTTGGAATGTTCCATTTGCGCTGTCTGAGCCCACACCATGTACGTGACATAGAGGTTATGTTGAACTTCAGAGCAACCCAGAAGACATATTGATTTTTTTCTCTAATTCAGAGGAAATCCTTGTGCTCATTCACTGATTTATCCATAACTACAGCTTACATTCTCTTTTATATAATGCTTGATACAATCATAAGCAAGAAATAGGAAAGGCTGTATATAATCACTGTCCCTTTCCATATTACTCATTATTGCAATTTTTCCTAAGTAAAAGTATTTGCTACATAAATCAGACATGTAAAATCTATTCCACTGAGCTAAAGAAAAAAAGAAAAAGCAGCTTTGCTTCAGCTCATGTATGTTTAACCTTTGCATCTAATATCAATATTCCTAGGCTGGATTTTATAATAGAAATATCCCTTCACATGTTGTGAGGAATTCAGGTATGTATACAAATGGATTTATTCACAAAGATAATTTTTTTTTTCTTTCTAAGGAATAATTTCATTCTGAAGTGAATAGGAAAAACAATCACTTTGATTTTACCCACTGATTCTCTCCTTTCAGATTGTAATGAAATGTATCAGTGGCAAGTTTGGAAATTCCTAAATGGTCACAGAAACTACCATTACTCTGTGTTAAAAGAGGTTAAACTGCCCAAAGCCATAATTTCGAGTCTTAATTGAATGCTAGCAATTCAACCGTGAGCAGGACCCCAGAAGAATGGCGGAGTCCTCTGTAGGCTTCCCACAATGGGGATGCGTGGGTAGATGCCATCTGCAGCTCAGGGTAGGGGAACAAAAAGACATTTGAGGAAGAGGGGATTTCTTACAGATATGATATAATGGGAAAGAGCTGAAAGTCATCCATCATGACTCTGACATACCTTACACCCAACAACAGCCAAAAGCCACAAGATGTCACGTACCGCCTGCAGCGTGTCAGGCCTTCTGGCATCAGCACTTTTGTGCATCCTGCCACTTCCCCTTTCTTGCTGTCCTGGCCGGGGAGGTTCAAGAATGCCTCTGCCCATCCCACCCCAACGTTTGCTAATGCCGTCTTTATTATCACACTCCACAACAACCACTCGGGACAATTCATCTGGTGACAGAGAATGACAATCAGAGCCAAACAAGGATGCCGATGCCACCAGATGTTGTTGCATCTCATAAATTGGGTTAGCGCAACCATGCTGTTCCAGGAGGTCAGAGTAACAGGGCCCAGGCAAGGACCCATGGGTGCTCAGAAGAACTCATGGGGACAACTGCTCAGAGACACAGAGAATAAGCCCAGGTTTACTTCCTCTACTCTCAGTTTTCCTTAAAGTACTCATCTCAAATATATAAAATACGGATTGGGTTAAGAGGAGCAAGAAAAATAAATAAGCTATGGTTTCACATCACTTGTATGATGGCAACCTGTCACGTACATCAAAGTGCTTTTTCATTTAATTTAAAAGTACCACATGGCCTG
This sequence comes from Oryx dammah, assembly GCF_014754425.2. NCBI lineage: Eukaryota > Metazoa > Chordata > Mammalia > Artiodactyla > Bovidae > Oryx > Oryx dammah. The sequence continues at coordinate 25,969,484 of NW_024070211.1, forward strand.
AAGACACACACACACACATTTAACATTAGAATTAGTTATAGTTAAATTTCTATGATCTTCTCTTGTTGTTTAACTTCTGTAAACAATTTGTTTTTATCTCATCTTACCAACAAAATTACAAACTCTCCAAGTGCAGAGGCCATGGGTACTGGTGCCTCTTTGTCCCTCACAGGGCCTAATTCAATATTAAAGCGTAAGTTGCTTAATAACCTATTAAAAGCTTTTACTTTCATTTTGTTTTTAATATTTCCTAAGACTGTATAAGAAAATTGAAGACAACATGCAGAGTGAAGAAAGAGGTTGGAAATTATTGATTAGCTCATATCAAAAAAATATAAAGCTAAGCAGTTCAATTTTATCACTTAAATTAAGGGTATCAGTAGCCTAAAAGTCCTATGCTTGTTCAGAATGATTTTGCACGTTAACACTCTGAAAGCTGGGCTGACACTTCATATTGTAGGCTTATTTATGTTGTTTAATCGCTGAATGGTGTTTGACTTTTTATGAACCCATGTACTATATCCCGTCAGGTCTCTCTGTCCATGGAATATCCCAAGCAAGAATACTGGAGTGGGTTGCCATTTCCTTCTCCAGGGATCTTCCAGACCCAGGGATTGAACCTGAGTCTCTGGTGTCTCCTGCATTGGCAGACTCCTGGATTCTTTACCACTGAGCCACCAGGGAAGCCCAGGCTTGTTTATACCATAGTATAAGTAGCCCATCTGCGGCACATCTAGGTATATTTGTTATTAAATCATAGGAATCCATTAAATTACAAATAAAGGACAGTTCTCCAAAGCAATAACTTGTTTGAATGCAAAATAACTGGGACTCTGACTGACTGAATATAATGTAGTGTTGGGAAACAATCCTATGAAAATACCAACCCTATCCTGAAGCTGACACTTCGAGTTTACCTGGGAAAATATGCAATTGCATAGTTCAGTGTTTTCATCTCCATTCTCACATTTTTTGAATATGTCCATATTAATCACTTTCTTCCTAGGTTTTAGCTATTCTTGTTTCTTCTTTCATTTTCCACACACATACAAAGAGTTAATTTATATTGTAGTCAAGTTATTGTATCCATTTCTAAATATATTCTCTAGTTTGAGTTCCCAGAGTTGGTACAATGTTAGTATTGTATTGCATCCTGAAACAACTCTTATCTGGGGGCATTGATTCAATAAAAATATTTTATATTTATCATGGATATTAATGGTAGAGATTACCCAGTGGAAATGACAAGTTCTTACTCTGCTTGTTGGAAAATTCTGATTTAGTGCTCATTTATGAATTGTGGACCAAAATGTAGGTTGGAAAAAGGAGCAAAGCAAAATCAAACACATGATTATTAGTAAGTATTAAGAACATATTGATGTTATTCAAGTTACAAAAATAGTGTATATAACCCAGTTCTTAAAATATAAGTCAAAAAAATATGAACCTAAGGTCAAAAAAATGGATTCAATACATGTTTTCTATAAACCATATTTTCTTGTTAGAATTAAACTATAATTTAAATAACTAGATCAAATGCAAGTAAGAGGTTATGCTAAAATAATCAATATTTTAAATATTTCTTCCTTTTTGACAAGGCACTAGGAGACTGACATTTTAACTTTGTTCAGTAAGGGTTTAAGTCAGCATAAAGAGTATGAAAATGTAATTTATACATTGCATATGTGGACACTGAGGATATACTAGAGAACACAGCCCGTATATGGATATACTATCTCCTGAGCTGACTTCTCTGACATCTTATCTTTGTAACAATAATTTGGCTCCACCTTCAGCTGCCATTGCCTTTATCACTTATTGCATGATGGGATTTGTTCATTCACTTTATTGTCCCTCTCCCCCACTAAAAGTGGCCTCTAAGGGGACAGGGACTTTGATACTTAGTCCCTACAGTAAGTATTCTTACTGCTTCACATAGTGCCTGAGACTCAAAGAAAAAAAAAAGTGCAAATGTATATGAAATACACATGTTCTTTTGAAAACAGATAAAAGAAGAACACCAAGAAGACTTTTCATATGTGTAATTATGATCTTCTAACGTCAGTTGTAATGTAAAATATTTCATTCAAATTAAGTGCTTTACACAGAGTATCTTAGTATGCATTGCACAAATAGTCTTTTTCAGTAACTCATTTTCAATAAGTACTTTTCCATAGAGTGGCTGAAAAGAGAGTTTGAAAGAAGGTTATAGATAAAACATAATAAAGCTTTATGATTAAAATTTCTGAAATCCTCAAGGTATTATTCCATGACTCAAGAAATAAAGGTCCTTAAAATCAATTAAATGAAACCAAGTTCAGCATGTTGTAGTCAATACTTAGATTCCTGAATTTTATATAATGTTAACATTTGCCAAAAAGGATGCATTATTAATGCCTACATTAGATTTGCTGTGGGTAAGCAACTTCAGTGATGAATGGGGAGATTTTCTTGCATATACACTATTTTTAAAGTTTCAGTGAGTGTGCATAATTTTAGAAAAACTTACACTAAATTAAAACAATCTGAACATTTTTATGTAGTAAACACCTCTAATTCTAGTTAGCTCTAAATGTATAGATATACGAAAATGTTGATAAAAGCAGAAGGTAAATTTCCATAATGAGTGATTTCATTTGTTAAAAAGTCTTATGGGGAACTTAGGATTATACTTTGAATAAAGTAAAACAAAAAAGTAGATGATTCCAAAACTTAAAAATCTCCTTTTCTTCCCAATTATAAGAGGTACTCCCCTTTAACACACTTACTGCTGACACTATGTTTGTCTAACTTCAGCATCCAAACAACATGCATGCATGCTCAGTTGTGTCCAACTCTTTGCAACCCTATGGATTGTCATCCACCAGGCTCCTCTGTCCATGAGATGTTCCAGGCAAGAATAATGGAGTGGATTGCCATTTTCTCCTCCAGGGCATCTTCCCAATCCAGGGATGGAACCCGCATTTCCTGTGTCTCCTGAATTGGCAGACAGATTCTTTACCATTGTGCCACACGGGAAGCCCCTAGACAATTGGTAAAAGCCCAATTTTTGTACAATCCCATATCCACAGATAAAGTGTTTTTAAAGTTGTGCCTGATGTCATTCTAGGATTCTCTTTTTTGAAAGAATACCACAAAAGTGTATGTGTGTATATATATATATATATATATATATATATATATATTTCTTTTTTAACCCTGAGTTATTACTTTTCTGTTTTCCTCAGGTTTCCCACTTTATCCACTATCCAGAGTTTCACTTGAGTTCTTTTCCTCGAAAATTTCTGTTTACTGACTATTTTCTTTATTTCTGTCACCACAGTATTTATTTGCATGAAAGCACTTAGTTTCACTGCTCTCAACATTCAAATCTCTTTTTCCCTCTTGGTTTGACACTCTGCTGCTAAATTAAATTTCCTCAAATACTTCCACATCAAAGATGTTCAAAGACAACTTTCTAGAGCCCCTTTGTCTTAAGATTCCTTAACAATTGAGCCCTTACCACCATCTTCCTTTAAGGCTCTATGTGAACTCCCCACTCTGCCAAATTGGCCTAGTCTGTATTCCATTGTCTCCTCTAAATACTGTAACTGATTAAATAATTCCACTGGATTAATTAGTAGTTCTACTGAATAGACAGAAGAAGAAAAAGTTGATCTGTTAATCATTAACAAAAATTGGTCTACCTCTTTGAAGATTCTATCTTAGATACTTTAAAACATATTGGAGAATTCTGGAGCCAAGCTAACTGGAATTAGTTCTTGTCTCCACCACTTACGAACTGAGGTGAGTTACTTTATTTCCCCATCTGTAAAATGGGCTAATAATAATGGTTACCTTATAGAGTTGCTGTGTAGCTTAGAACAGTCCCTAGCATGTAGTAAAGCACTATAAGCACTATAATCTTCTCTACTATTTTAAAAGAAAAGAGTGATATATTATTCCTTTATAAACCCATATTTGCAGCTATTACTGATGTACACTGTTAATATTATTGTACTTATTGGTATGGTAGTCAAAGTGATACACCCTTTCATACATATCTAATTGCTTTATCAGTTGCTGAATATTTTCTGAAAATAGCAACTTGATATATATAAATATGCATATATATATAATTTTTTTTTTCTGGGAGACCTTAAAAGATTCTGGAAACCTAAAAATTCCTACAAGATGCCAAGCCTCAGTATATTCACTGTTCCTACATCAACCAAGTTCTTCTTGTTTCCAGGGTTATCAAGTTTCTAAAGTTTAGCATTCAACTGGTTCACTATTAATTAATACACAATTCTGATCTACTTGGGGAAACTGTAAAAAGCAATTAAGAGCAAACCAGACCCAAGAAAAAGACAGGCTTTCTTTCTCCATTTTATCTTTTCCCAGAGTTTCAATATTTTTCAATGTAGCTCCCCATGGGTGGGTTGAAAGGTGGAGCAGTTAGTAAGCAATTTATTTTGAAGTTGGTGAGGGGTAGAAAAAGGGGTTGTCATTTCTCCCTAAACCTGGCCTTCCTGTGAAGTTGCTGTTGTCTCCTTTTTCTTTGCCTCTTTACCCTGGGTGGTCTGTCTCTCCCTAAGTGATGGTAACATCAGGAAAAGCAGAAAATATGGGACAACACAGATATGTGGCTACATGACTTTGTTGCCTGATGTACAGACTCCAGATGACCATTTTATTTCATAAGTCAAATCTTTTTCTGTTGACATCTCCTCAGTGTGGTATCAAACTCTCCCCAAGTATTCTCTCAACCACCACCCCTTTAAGCGGAGCTAGTAGAACAAGCAAGGATCTGCCTGTAATTACTGCTTAATTCATGTGCATGTGGATGTTCTCATTATAATGTCATTAGCATGGGGAGGGAGTCTGGTTGCCAAAGCAACCAGGAGTGGGGCAGGTGCAGTTCAGCCTCAAATGGTTGTTTGGTCAACCTCCACCTGTATTCCTGGCTCTTATACTTCTTGTGGTTGCCAGAAGAAAACATCCTGCAGTTTTCCCTTCATTTTGGCCGTGTTTTTGGAATGTCTTGGTAACGTGTACAGTGCTTCCTGATTTTACTAAAAACTTATTTTACTTTAACTAGCCATGCTTAGGGATTTTAGCTCCCAATTGCTACATATGGCTTTTGAGCCCTTAAAACGAGAGTAGCTGAAACTGAGATGTGCCATAAGAAGCTGTAATATATGCAAAGGTCTTCAAAGAGGTTGCATGAATAAAAGAGTGTTAATTATTTCAGTTAAGTTTAAAATTTGGATTCTCTATTGAAATAGTAATATTTCAGACATCTGGGATCAAATAAAATTTATTATTAGCTTTTTTATTTTATAAACTGTCTACTAAAACATGTAAAATTACATATGTGGCTCATACGTGTGTTCCATATTATATTTTTATGGACAACACTGTTCTAGATGATAGATTTCTCTTCTAAATCTCCCCTCTGATCAGTACTGCATTCTTAATCCTTACAGACATTTACAATAACTGGCATCCACACAGAATTTCCATACCTAATTCTTCCTGGATTGCCTAGCAATTTGCTTGTTTTAGCCATCATTTCATAAATACTCTTCAGAGTTAAAGAATTCAATTTTCCCGTCAACACAGGAATTCCCTCTTAAAGCAATGCTGATGGAGGATTAACCAGGTTCTGCTCAAGTCTTTCCTTGGGGGCCCTACTTTACAGAACATCAGATAAAGAAAAACTCAAATTATAAAACTGCTTTTCCTTACATTGGCAAGAAATCAGCTGCCTTCATAGAATCTATTCACTAATCTTAGTGCTGCCCTTGGGGAAAAAGTAAAGTAAGGGTAGTTGTCTTCCACATGATAGCCTTCCATTTACTTGAAGACAACTGTCATGGTCTGCTAAGCTAAGCTTCTTTGTTAAACATTACCCACTCCCCTCAACAATTTCTCATAAGTCATGGCCTCAAGGCTCAACCATCCTTGCCGCCCTCCTCCAGACTTTCGTCATTTGTCAATGTCTCTGCAAAAATGAGGAATCCAGAAAAGAACCTCCAACTCCAAATTTGGTGCACACTGTGTAGAGACAGTAAGCCTCTTGCACCTCTTCATCCAGACACAAGAGTTTGGTTTCTTCACGCTACTTCTTTGCTTGTGTCATTACCTTCTCTTTCCCGTTGTTCACATATATTGAATTTCTCATCCACTCAACCTAATAGATCTTTTTTCACATAAACTGTTAGGAAGTCATAGCTTCTTTATCTCAGACTTCTATAACTGATCTTTTAAAAATCAAAAACCCAAGGCTTTATGTCTATATCTGTAAAATTTTGCTTGTGTGCTTTATTCCAAGGTAATTTTCCCTGGTTCTCACTCAGTACATTAGCCATGCTTCTCAGTTGTGTGCCAGTCAGAGGCATGATACACCTGCTTTTAATGCCATCTTACTACTGATAAATGTGTTGAACTAGACAGGGCCATCGTGTCCATTAATAAAGAGACTTTGTCAACTGTCTTTCTAAAATCAAGATGCACTGTGCACTATGGCGTTATCTGATCAAACTATTCTACCAGAAAAGAATAGCAGTCAATAGTCAATAACTGTTCATTGTGTGCCTACAATGGCCAGATATCTTCTAGGCAATGAGGTATGATTTGAATTCAGTGAAACAGTTCTGAGGCCTAGTGATCACCTCTTCTTTCTCTATACTTTCCCAAGCTATGTTTTTAACAACCTTTTAGGACTATATTAGAACATTTTTTCAGAGTTCATTATTGGTCTTACTAGTTTATAATTTCTGTTCAACCTTTTAACTTTTCAAATACCAAGACATCACTTGCAGCTTGCCACTTTTTTCATATCCCATCCATCCTCAAGGTGTCTTGAAGGCTATCAGTCATTATACTACAGTCATACCTGTGAGTTATTTTATTTTCCAGCAGAAGAATTGAACTGTACTTGGAGATTTATAATTACCTATAGTTCTTATTTCTTTCCCTCATCCTGGGAAAATTGTATATGCCTTAGTTATCATGGTAGCCTGGCACCTAATATAGAGACTAATTAGATGTTCAATCTTTTTTCTTTCATTTTCCAGTTTGAAAGTTATCTCTTCATCTCAGTCAAAAAGAAGGAAAACTAAGCTCAACAGGTCTTCTGCTTTCTTTCTTTTAATATTAATATTAAAGCATTTTCCCAGGCATGATCAACAAATATGTTCTTTATTTTCCAAAGGTACAACTCATTTTATATATAACTTTCATCAAAATAATGAGGTTAGATTGCAGAAGTCTTTCTCAGTTTCTGAGCTTGAATTTACTAGTAGATCATTTGGAGATTTGTATACTTGTTCTTCCATTTTATACTATATTTTTAACTGACAAAGATGTAAAAATATCATCAATTAAAATGAAAAATTACACAAATTATCACCAGATTTGTTATAGAAAAATTCCATTGAATTTCTAATTTAGAACTGATTTTTTTTTTTTGTAGCTTCTGCAGAAGCATGCATTATCCTGACATTATTAAATGGACTGATAAAATATTGCTTAACTCATTATTCATTCAATTCCTAGGCCAATTTTTGCATTAACTACATTTCATGTATTTATGTGCCACAGAGGCTGGCAATAGTTGTATGGTTATAATGGTCTAATGTTACACATTGAAATCTTTTGTATAGCCATGCTACACGGTCCCAGAGAAAAAGTTCTAAATAGGTGCTTTCGAAAAAAAGAATGACAAATTATTACTATCTATGTTGTCAAAAAGTAAGTGATTATATATAATTGGATGAATCTTGAAAGGTACTGTAAGCTATGAGTTTAGTGTTCTGAATTTATAAATGTTACATCCACACTTAGATTGTATGTAGTCATGTAATGAGAAGGCAAACTGTGAAAGAGTAATTTGACTAATTCAGTCAAAATTATCATATCAATCATTAGGATATTTCAGAAGAAAGTTTTAAGTGCCTAAATTATGGAAATAATTACTTCACTTCTCCATTGCCCTTATCCTGTGCATATGAAGAGATAATCTGATAGACTGTTTTTTTCTTATTATAAAAAGACAGCTTTTAAAATTGGGAACCACCCAATATAATCTCTGAAAACCTTTCACAATTTTTCATCTGGCTTCTTTTGATGAATATTATCTTCTCATTTTTACAGCAATTTTTCAAAAACAAAGAGCATCTTTTTTCTCAAGTTATTTGTTAGTATAATGCAAATGAAAAATTGAAGCATAATATTGTAAATTATTCTTTACAATATTGCAAAAACAGCCTTGAATTGAACTAGATCATACAGGCTTACTTAACACAGTGAAAATCTGTAAACATGAAAGAAACTAGATTCTGATGGTAATTTTATTCATGTCTCAGATTTACAATAACCTCAAATTATTTTGTTTGATTTGTTTTTCCACCAATAATTTAGTTTAATTTATCACCATAGAAAATGTGAATAGGTTATCAAAGTATTGAAATATTATTCTTTTAGGAAACCTGTCATTCTGAGATTGTTCTTATTTTTGCTCCCAATAAAAGATTTTGTTACAACCTACAAGAAAATTTTCTAACTAAAAGATAGCAATAGATTGACTAATTAAAAATTCATCCATCTGTTGGTTTGCTTGTTGCCTTGCTATTTGAAAAATGCAGATCTAAGTGGGTTGTTTTATTTATGAAGACCCTTAACTGTGAAGAGTTATGAATTCATAAGCTTGAATTATCAACACAATAAAGGTTAGCATTAAAACAAAAGTTAAATATACAGAGTGTTACATATATTTCTTTAATAGGTTTGAATTTTTAAACATGTAATTTTGGAAAATAGAGCTTTTTTAAATAAAATGCAAAACAGGTTTTAACAATTCTCCTTATGGAATTTTTATAGAAATTAGGATTTACAAACAAAAGCATCAAGTTGCATATGACCCATTCGATGTTTGCTTTGTTTATGAACAGTAGATAATTACTTTGAAGTGATTGAATATGAAGATTTAGTCTTCCTCAAGGAAGAAGTGTGAAAATTGGTACAACTAGGATTATATTATTTTAGCATTGAAAGGAACCAATGAGAAAAAAAAACTGAGGCATCAAGAGATGTAATTATTTGTCCAATATCCAAAAATCCAGAGTCTAAGATTCTTGCTTTTCTTAATATGGCATTTCTTTCACTGATGGTTTTCAATGGTAGTTTTCAATGGTAGTACCCTGAGTTAAATTGTTTAATTTTTGCTCTGCTTTGTTAAATTATAACCAGTCTCTTCATTCCATTAGTTAAGATTTTGTTATCTGTGTTTGGGAGAGAGAAATTTTGAATTATATCTTTACTTCCATGTAAATGTCAGACATAAGAAAGAAGTCTTAACTCCAAAGGCAAAGAAGCAGTTTGTGTGTGTGTGTGTGTGTGTGCGTGCGCCTGTGTGCATAAGGTATTCTTATGTGCATGCATAAAGTATTCTGCTTATGACTGAGTATAGAGCATCTCACTGAATCCCTATAACAATCCTGAAGTGGGCAATATTATTAGTTCCATTTTACAGATGAAGAAACTGAAGCTTTCACTGGAGCATCCATTTCCCGCCTCAGTTCAGTTCAGTTCAGTCGCTCAGTCGTGTCCGACTCTTTGCAACCCCATGAATCGCAGCACGCCAGGCCTCCCTGTCCATCACCATCTCCCGGAGTTCACTCAGACTCATGTCCATCTAGTCCATGATGCCATCCAGCCATCTCATCCACCGTCGTCCCTTTCTCCTCCTGCCCCCAGTGCCTCCCAGCATCAGATCCTTTTCCAATGAGTCAACTCTGCATGAGGTGGCCGAAGTACTGGAGTTTCAGCTTTAGCATCATTCCTTCCAAAATGTGATAAATGTAGAGTTCCTGTGTGTGACTTGAAGAACAGAAAACATGAGAGTTGAGATGAAGTTGAATATTGATGCACAGTTAGAGTCTTTTTACTAAATGACTCTCTTGCTTCAGCCATCAATGCATTAGTTGAATTTGGGTCTCAGTAAAGTTACAAATCACATCATGGGCAGTCACGGTTACTCTGAAATGGTCAAACATTTCAATGTTAAATCTTTCTATAAGTCTGTTATGCTACATCCATGAAGAAATAGATTTTTATACAATGTTTAATTCTGACAGTATTTTTCAAAGGTCAGAAAATTCTAAATTTTCTTTGGTTCCTGACAAAAACAGAACAGGGAAAACGTGTAAAAGCATTAGTTTCCCTGAACTTCATTTTAATCACTAATTTAAATGTTTTGAACCATCCAAATTTTAAGTACACTTGCTAATAGCTAAGCTATTTGTGTTTGTTTGGGGTTTTATTCCTTTCTATGTTGGGGGCAGTCAAATAATCATCTAAAAGGAGAAGTTAGTTTTGGAAGCATTTGGAGAAACAGGCTTCAAGCTCTTGAAATCAAAAGTAGACTACAGAGACAATGGGGAATGTGATTAGATTCTCTGTTTACAAAAGTGTGCACATTTGTCCAATTTGGTCAAAGACCATTCATTTTGGTTTGGCAGGAAGCAAATAATTGTGTAAAAAAATTTGCATTTATTCCCCAAATGGCTATTATTAATGAGACCCATAAGGAAAGTCAATATAAATCCTATGTTGTCACAGAAAAGAAGTAAACTTCTAAAATTTAGGGAAAATTTTTTACCATCAGCTAGTTGCATTTTATGGCATAGGTTAATTATAACCTGATTCACTGATGAATATATATATATATGAAAACACCACTCCATGCACAATATGACTGTCTACTGAAATTCATTTTTATGGTTATTATTTCCCAAATTAAATACCTTGAACATAAATGGAAAATGTAAGTTTTCCATGATGAAGAAAGAATTAAGGAGAAATTCAATAATATGAAGTTGAAAGAGAAAATCAATAACTTATTTTGAAGTTTCAAGAAGCAATTTTATACAGATGTCAATTTTTAGGGAGTTTATTTTTTTTCTTTAACAATCAACCATCCTTCCCTCTCTTTACATAAATTGCTTTTATTCTGAGTTAGAAGGCAAGATGGTATTACTTGAAAGCATGTTCTTTAGAGATAATGAATCTAATGGCTTGCCAAGAGTATTTCTGGGTTTCTGTGAGTTTGTGCCTATGTGTGTGCATATGTGTGTGTGATATTTGTACAGATAATCTCCAAGTACACTTTGTATTAAAATACACCAAACCAACCCAAATTGAATTCTAAAGACCAATATTATTCTTGGTATTATCTTACTAAGAAGACAATTTACTAAAAGCCTATTTCTATTCACAAGCAAGTGTAATTTGTTGCGGGTTTCCAAGAGCATTAAAATATTAATTCTAAGTACTACTTCATTTGTTCTCACCAATTAAATCAATTTGAAAATTAATCAACTGTCAAAAAAGTTCAACTCTAAGTGATATTAGATTTAAATTATGCATGTGTATTTCATCAGAACATGAAGAGCAAAACATATTACAGAATTATAAATAGGTAAATTATCTTTGAATGAGGATGTGTATAAACTGAGAATAATCAATAATATGACTTTAATTCAAAAGTTAAAGACTTTCCTACTTTTGAAACTCCTAGTTATGTGTATGCATATTTTATGAGAAATCTTTACAGTTAGATTAGTTTTTCTTTTTATACTGAGTACCAAAATAAGCACTGTTTTTGAAGATTAGCTGTGTTCAGAAAAAAGAATCACAAAATTATTTTCTTGGTAATTATTAGTTTTGCACTCAACAGGTTTAAGGCATTGGTGAATCAAACATTTACTCAAACATTCCCCATGGATTTGCCAACCATCTGTGTTAACATCCTAAATAAGCTCCAGGGTTATAAAATTATTTGCTCAGGTTTATTGGTTACACTCTTGCCCCTTGAAAAACTACTGCCTGCCTTTTCCTGGTAGACCAGAAACCCAATTGTTACAAGTGACTGTGTTCTGGGAACCACAACAAAATAGATCATTTATACATGATGATAAGCCATAATATTCAAATTTATACCTTCCATGCTTTTTACTTTTACATCTTCTTATCTCCCAAAAAACAAAAGCTAAAAATAGACACATAGTAAAAGTAAAACTTGAGTATAACTAATGCAAAAGTGAACTATAATAAATTACCATGTATTTTATATTTATATTTAGTACTATAATTTATTAAGTATTTAAAATGTTAAATATTTTCTTAATTGAAACACAGACAAATATACTTCATTTGTGTGATAAGGTGAAAATTAATCTGCTTATTTTTAGAGATTATCAGGTTTCCTAGCAATGTTATTGTAAACTTGAAGCATTTTGTTTAAAGATTCTGCAACTTTAGTTGATCAGGAAATATGTTGTTAAATTTTAGAAACTCATAATCAGAATGCAGATGGCCCCAAACAGAAGCACAGTAATTAAAGTAAGACATCTTAACCCAGGCATTCTTTCTAGAGATTGGAATTGTAATTTGTACTAATAACCTATCTAACTTTTCGGAGAAGTAATCTAATGGATAAACAGAAACATCTCAATGGCAGGACTTCATATTGTAGAACGCAACCTCCTTCCAATATTAAGACATTACATTATACAAGATACAGTCTGCGCAAAGTCACAAGCATAAGATTCCTTCAGCTACTTTCCAGTTAGCAAAAACAAGTGTTCCCAAGTAATTTTATGAAGAGATATCAGTACTTACAGGTCAGCTAAGACTCAGTCAATCCAAGAAAGGAAAAGCTAGACCCTCTGATCATTCATACTAAGAGAGAAACTATTGCACCAACCCCCGATAAAATTCAGCAAAGGAGCTTTATTCTTTGCATCAACAACCCTTGGAATGTTTGCCTTCCCAAAGTGTTTGACATCACATTGGATGCTGGGCTACAGATGTGGGAGTTTGGTGTACGTATGTGCTTGCATTTTTGCCTGTGTTTGAGAAAGCAGTTTCTGTAGAACTGTGGACCAAATCCTCCCTCTGGTAGTCTCTTATCACTAACTTTTAAAGAAGAATTAGTTACGTCTCCCCCACCCTCCCCCTGACAACACCACCACCACCCTTTTCTATCTAAATGTAATTCTGGGTCTCAGGAGGCCTTAGCACACAAAGCTTCCATCCAAGGCTGTCACTTGACTGACAGCAAAAAGGTTGCCAGGAGATGGACAGCTGTGTGTAGGTGGACATGGAAAAAACAGAAGAGCTGAGCAGATTCATTCAGAATACTGCAAGAGGAAGGTTCTAAATCACACCCTTCCAGGCTTAGCAACCATGAGAAGCTTTAAAGCCAACTAGTTTTATTTTTAATCAAAGTCAGGTTTTAAAACAAGTACCCAAGTTTATAAATAGATGGATATCTATAACATAAAAATATATATTATAAGGTGGCACAAGAACTGTTTTGCTAAAGAAAACTATAAATGGCAAGACCCAAAGCATCTTGAATTTCCTCATTGCCTTAGTTGTTCAATCTGTGCAGTTGTTTCTGCATTGTAAATTTAGTTCTCAGAGTCACTTAACCAGGGGGACCTGCTAAGCAGTACAGATACAACTAGGCATTTATCAAAGTATTTTAAAAGATAATCTGATTGAAAACTATAAAATTTCAGATGAGAAAATAGTGAGACACGTGGAGGAAATGGGGCCCAACTTTACTGAACTGTAGTCAACTGACTATTTTATGTAAGGGACTTGAATAATTTCCTGCCAATGATCAATTACCTAGGTACCTAATGTCATATAAATAGGTAGGTTAAAGCTGCTGCAGTGGGACCTCACTCTCAAAGTTCATGCATATTAGAACACCTCTCATAATCACCTGTGCATGTTTTGGTTCAAATTTAATTCAGAGCTACAAGAGATAAAGACTGAAAAGTCAGGTCATACATTTTAACCCACATGTTAATCCTGAATGTCAAGAGTGGAGCATCAAGTCTCAGGAGATAAATCCTATACTATTTATCAAGTACAAATATTCTATATAGAAGAAAGATTTATCCCACACTGGGACAACTTAGTCTCCAATCCAGCTAGAGATGCTTAAGGATGTTCTTCCAAAATGGATACATATATATGTATGGCTGAGTCCCTTCACAGTTCACCTAAAGCTACCATGACATTGTTAATCTGCGGCTATTCCCCAACACAAAATAAAAAGTTTAAAGTCTAAAAGGCAAAAATTTAAACAAGAAATGGCATGGGACTACCATTCTCTGTGTGGTAATGCCTAATTTTTAATTTTTTTCTGATTGCACCACTGAAAGAAAACCTTGGATATGTACATATAGAATTGAATAAGAAGAAAAACAAATGGTCCAATTGATATACTTTAAATGTCATTTTGAGTCAAATGATCTGTTAATAACTGAATTTCTTTTCACCTCCCTACTTCAAATAACTCATTGTTAGCCTGAATTTCAGCCAGTTTATTTGTGCAGATACAGGCATGATCTAAGAAAAAGTGATTCCACATATAACTAAGTGGATGAGGTCTGCTTAATATATTTTAAAGTTGTATATGATGTAGGTTTGTGCATAGACTCCTGAATTAGCATTTATTTCATATGAATTTTTCATTGTTTTTAAATATTCTATGTCCAAATAATGCCAATTCTAATTAAATCATGTTTATGAATCTCACTTCTGTATTATATTTTGTAAATATTTTATGTTTCTTTACCTAGGGAATTTGGTGGTGGTGGTGGTGATGATGATAGTTTAGTTGTTAAGTCATGTTGAACTCTTTGCGACCCCATGGATGGTGGCCTGCCAGGCTCCTCTGTCCTTGGGATTTTACAGGCAGGAATCCTGGGGTGGGTTGCCATTTCCTTCTCCAGGGGGTCTTCCTGACTCAGGGATCAAACGCAAGTCTCTTGTGTCTCCTGAATGGCAGGAGAATTATTATTATTATTATTATTTTACCACTGAGCCACCTGGGAAGCCCAAAATAGGCAGTTTACTAGCATACAATTGATTTTAATAAGGTTTTAATGATTTACATTAGGCCTCAAGTAATTCAGGGGGAAAAAAGTCACATACTGTTTCTTGGAGTTTTTATTGAGTTTCCCCTTTAGTCCTTTTGAATAAATAGCTAAGAGGCATAATCTTTAGGGAGAAGGTTTTCCATATTTATTAATTAAAACAAATGATTAGGTTAAACAGATAAAATATAAACATAATTTCAGAAGCAAAATTTCCTTCATAAATATGCTTATAAAAGTTCCATTAATTAAATAAACAGTGTCGACTAAGACACATACACACACACACAACCTAAAAGCTGAGAATCCTGTTTTATTTGGGGAATTACTAAGAACTATAGGCTGGGAAAGCGACCTTTTCAGAAAGCTCTGAGGAAATGTTACAAAGAGGTAAGGGAAGAGCCAGAATATATAAGAGTTTTTCTTGAAACAAACAAAAAAGCAAAAAAATGAAACATTTTGTCCAACATCAAAAGACTACTGCTAATCACAAAACCCAGACATCTTGAGTTAATCATTTTATTTTAGTGCTTTAGTGCTTTTCTATGTACGGAAAGATGCAAGATCCTGTGCAGGTTGAAATTATTCCTTTGATATGCATCTGAACTACCTAGGGCCAGTCTCCTGCTTTTTTCTTTTCTTTTCTTTTCTTTTTTGCTCTGTGCAAGACTCTCCTTTTTTAAATATAAATTTATTTATTTTAATTGGAGGCTAATTACTTTACAATATTGTAGTGGTTTTGCCATACATCAACAAGAATCCGCCACGGGTGTACATGTGTTCCCCATCCTGAAGCCCCCTCCCACCTCCCTCCCATCCCATCCCTCTGGGTCATCCCAGTGCACAAGCCCCGAGCATCCTGTATCATGCATCGAACCTGAACTGGCGATTCATTTCACATATGATAATGTACATGTTTCAATGCCATTCTCCCAAATCATCCCACCCTCTCCCTCTCCCACAGAGTCCAAAACTGTTCTATACATCTGTGTCTCTTTTGCTGTCTCTCATACAGGGTTATCGTTACCATCTTTCTAAATTCCAAATATATGTGTTATTATACTGTATTGGTGTTTTTCTTTCTGGCTTACTTCACTCTGTATAATAGGCTCCAGTTTCATCTACCTCATTAGAACTGATTCAAATGTATTCTTTTTAATGGCTGAATAATACTTTATTGTGTATATGTACCACAGCTTTCTTATCCATTCATCAAAGCAAAATTTAGGTTGCTTCCACGTGCTGGCTATTATAAACAGTACTGTGATGAACATTAGGGTACATGTATCTCTTTCAGTTCTGGTTTCCTCGGTGTGTATGCCCAGCAGTGGGATTGTGGGGTCATATGGCAGTTCTATTTCGTTTTTTAAGGAATCTCCACACTGTTCTCCATAGTGGCTGTACTAGTTTGTATTCCCACCAACAGTGTAAGAGGGTTCCCTTTTCTCCACACCCTCTCCAACATTTATTGCTTGTAGACTTTTGGATAGCAGCCATTCTGACTGGCATGAAATGGTACCTCATTGTGGTTTTGATTTGCATTTCTCTGATAATGAGTGATGTTGAGCATCTTTTCATGTGTTTGTTAGCCATTTGTATTTCTTCTTTGGAGAAATTTCTGTTTAGTTCTTTGACCCATTTTTTGATTGGTTCATTTATTTTTCTGGAATTGAGCTGCAGAAGTTGCTTGTATATTTTTGAGATTAATTCTTTGTCAGTTGCTTCATTTGCTATCATTTTCTCCCATTCTGAAGGGTGTCTTTTCACCTTGCTTAGAGTTTCCTTTGTTGTGCAGAAGATTTAATTTTAATTAGGTACCATTTGTTTATTTTTGCTTTTATTTCCAATATTCTGGGAGGTGAGTCATAGAGGATCCTGCTGTGATTTATGTCGGAGAGTGTTTTGCCTATATTCTCCTCTAGGAGTTTTATAGTTTCTGGTCTTACATTTAGATCTTTAATCTATTTTGAGTTTATTTTTGTGTATGGTGTTAAAAAGTGTTCTAGTTTCATTCTTTTACAAGTGGTTGAGCAGTTTTCCCAGCACCACTTGTTAAAGAGGTTGTCTTTACTCCATTGTATATTCTTGACTCCTTTGTCAAAGATAAGGTGTCCATAGATGCATGGATTTATCTCTGGGCTTTCTATTTTGTTCCATTGATCTATATTTCTGTCTTTGTGCCAGTACCATGCTGTGTTGATGACTGTGGCTTTGTAGTAGAGCCTGAAGTCAGGCAGATTGATTCCTCCAGTTCCATTCTTCTTTCTCAAGATTGCTTTGGCTATTCTTTTTTTTTTTTTTTTTTTTGTATTTCTATACAAATTGTGAAATTATTTGTTCTAGCTCTGTGAAAAGTACCATTGGTAGCTTGACAGGGATTGCATTGAATCTATAGATTGCTTTGGGTAGTATACTCATTTTCACTATATTGATTCCTCCTATCCACAAACACGGTATATTTCTCCATCTATTAGTGTCTTCTTTGATTTCTTTCACCAGTGCTTTATAGTTTTCTGTATATAGGTCTTTAGTTTCTTTAGGTAGATATATTCCTAAGTATTTTATTCTTTTCGTTGCAATGGTGAATGGAATTGTTTCCTTAATTTCTCCTTCTATTTTCTCATTATTAGAGTATAGGAATGCAAGGGATTTCTGTTTGTTGGCAAAGTAATGTCTCTGCTTTTCAATATACTATATAGGTTGGTCATAACTTTCTTTCCAAGGAGTAAGCGTCTTCTAATTTCATGGCTGCAGTCACCATCTGCAGTGATTTTGGAGCCCCCCAAAATAAAGTCTGACATTGTTTCCACTGTTTCCCCATCTATTTCCCATGAAGTGATGGGGCCAGATGCCATAATCTTTGTTTTCTGAATGTTGAGCTTTCAGTCAACTTTTTCACTCTCCTCTTTCACTTTCATCAAGAAGATTTTTAGTTCCTCTTCACTTTCTGCCATAAGGGTGGTGTCATCTGCATATCTGAGGTTATTGATATTTCTCCTGGAAATCTTGATTCCAGCTTGTGCTTCATCCAGCCCAGCATTTCTCATGATGTACTCTGCATATAAGTTAAATAAGTGTTGGATCTTCTCTAAATTTTTGGTAGAATTCAGCTGTGAAGCCATCTGGACCTGGGCTTTTGTTTGCTGGAAGATTTCTGATTACACTTTCAATTTCCGTGCTTGTGATGGGTCTGTTAAGATTTTCTATTTCTTCCTGGTTCCATTTTGGAAAGTTGTACTTTTCTAAGAATTTGTCCATTTCTTCCAAGTTGTCCATTTTATTGGCATATTGTTGCTGATAGTAGTCTCTTATGATCCTTTGTATTTCTGGGTTGTCTGTTGTGATTTCTCCATTTTCATTTCTAATTTTATTGATTTGATTTTTCTCCCTTTGTTTCTTGATGATTCTGGCTAATGGTTTATCAATTTTATTTATCTTCTCAAAGAACCAGCTTTTGGCTTTGTTGATTTTTGCTGTGGTCTCTTTTGTTTCTTTTGCATTTATTTCTACCCTAATTTTTAAGATTTCTTTCCTTCTACTAACCCTGAGGTTCTTCATTTCTTCCATTTCTAGTTGCTTTAGGTGTAGAGTTAGGTTATATATTTGATTTTTTTTTTTTTTCGTTTCTTGAGGTATGCCTGTATTGCTCTGAACCTTCCCCTTAGCACTGCTTTTACAGTGTCTTACAGGTTTTGGATTATTGTGTCCTGATTTTCATTCGTTTCTATACATATTTTGATTTCCTTTTTTATTTCTTCTATGATTTGTTGGTTATTCAGCAGCGTGTTGTTCAGCCTCCATATGTTGAAATTTTTTAATAGTTTTTCTCTTCTAATTGAGATCTAATCTTACTGCATTGTCGTCAGAAAAGATGCTTGGAGTGATTTTAATTTTTTTGCATTTACCAAGGCTCTATTTATGACCCAGGTTGTGATCTATCCTGGAGAAGGTTCTGTATGTGCTGAGAAAAAGGTGAAATTCATTGTTTTGGGGTGAAATGTCCTATAGATATAAATTAGGTCTAATTGGTCTATTGTATCATTTAAAGTTTGTGTTTCCTTGGTAATTTTCTGTTTAGTTGATCTATCCATAGGTGTGAGTGGGGTATTAAAGTCTCCCACTATTATTGTGTTATTGTTCATTTCCTCTTTCATACTTGTTAGCATTTGTCTTACATATTGCTGTGCTCCTATGTTCAGATCAGTCACTCAGTCGTGTCCGACTCTTTGCAACCCCATGAATCGCAGCAAGCCAGGCCTCCCTGTTCATCACCAACTCCCGGAGTTCACTCAGACTCACGTCCATCGAGTCCGTGATGCCATCCAGCCATCTCATCCTCTGTCGTCCCCTTCTCCTCCTGCCCCCAATCCCTCCCAGCATCAGGGTCTTTTCCAATGAGTCAACTCTTCGCATGAGGTGGCCAAAGTACTGGAGCTTCAGCTTTAGCATCATTCCTTCCAAAGAAATTCCAGGCTTGATCTCCTTCAGAATGGACTGGTTGGATCTCCTTGCAGTCCAAAGGACTCTCAAGAGTCTTCTCCAACACCACAGTTCAAACGCATCAATTCTTCAGCACTCAGCCTTCTTCACAGTCCAACTCTCACATCCATACATGACCACAGAAAAACCATAGCCTTGACTAGACGGGCCTTAGTCGGCAAAGTAATGTCTCTGCTTTTGAATATGCTATATAGGTGGGTCATAACTTTTCTTCCAAGGAGTAAGCATCTTTTAGTTTCATGGCTGCAGTCTCCATCTGCAGTGATTTTGGAGCCCCCCAGAATAAAGTCTGGCACTGTTTTGCATAGGAACCTGGAATGTCAGGTCCATGAATCAAGGCAAATTGGAAGTGGTCAAATAAGAGATAGCAAGGGTGAACATCGACATTCTAGGATTCAGCGAACTAAAATGGACTCCAATGGGTGAATTTAACTCAGATGACCATTACATCTACTACTGCAGGCAGGAATCCCTCAGATGAAATGGAGTAGCCATCATGGTCAACAAAAGAGTCCAAAATGCAGTACTTGGATGTAATCTCAAAAGTGACAGAATGATCTCTGTTCGTCTCCAAGGCAAACCATTCAATATCACAGTTATCCAAGTCTATGCCCCAACCAGTAATTCTGAAGAAACTGAAGTTGAACGGTTTTATGTAGACCTACAAGATCTTTTAGAACTAACACCCAAAAAAGATGTCCTTTTGATTATAGGGGACTGGAATGCAAAAGTAGGAAGTCAAGAAACACCTAGAGTAACAGGCAAATTTGGCCTTGGAATGCTGAATGAAGCAGGGCAAAGACTAATAGAGTTTTGCCAAGAAAATGCACTGGTCATAGCAAACACCCTCTTCCAACAACACAAGAGAAAACTCTACACATGGACATCACCAGATGATCAACACCAAAATCAGATTGATTCTATTCTTTGCAGCCAAAGATGGAGAAGCTCTATACGGTCAACAAAAACAAGACTGGGAGCAAACTGTGGCTCAGATCATAAACTCCTTATTGCCAAATTCAGACTCAAATTGAAGAAAGTAGGGAAAACCGCTAGACCATTCAGGTATGACCTAAATCAAATCCCTTATGATTATATAGTGGAAGTGAGAAATAGATTTAAGGGTCTAGATCTGATAGATAGAGTGCTTGATGAACTATGGACTGAGGTTTGTGACATTGTACAGGAGACAGGGATCAAGACCATCCCCATGGAAAAGAAATGCAAAAAAGCAAAATGGCTGTCTGGGGAGGCCTTACAAATAGCTGTGAAAAGAAGAGAGGTGAAAAGCAAAGGAGGAAAGCAAAGATATAAGCATGTGAATGCAGAGTTCCAAAGAATAGCAAGAAGAGATAAGAAAGCCTTCTTTAGTGATCAATGCAAAGAAATCGAGGAAAACAACAGAATGTGAAAGACTAGAGATCTCTTCAAGAAAATTAGAGATACCAAGGGAACATTTCATGCAAAGATGGGCTCGATAAAGGACAGAAATGGTATGGACCCAGAAGCAGAATATATTAAGAAGAGGTGGCAAGAATACACGGAAGCACTGTACAAAAAAGATCTTCACGACCCAGATAATCATGACAATGTGATCAGTAATCTAGAGCCAGACATCTTGGAATGTGAAGTCAAGTGGGCCTTAGAAAGCATCACTATGAACAAAGCTAGTGGAGGTGATGGAATTCCAGTTGAGCTGTTTCAAATCCTGAAAGATGATGCTGTGAAAGTGCTGCACTCAATGTGCCAGCAAATTTGGAAAACTCAGCAGTGGCCACAGGACTGGAAAAGGTCAGTTTTCATTCCAATTCCAAAGAAACGCAATGCAAAAGAATGCTCAAACTCCCGCACAATTGCACTCATCTCACACACTAGTAAAGTAATGCTCAAAATTCTCCAAGCCAGGCTTCAGCAATACATGAACCGTGAACTCCCTGATGTTCAAGCTGGTTTTAGAAAAGGCAGAGGAACCAGAGATCAAATTGCCAACATCCGCTGGATCATGGAAAAAGCAAGAGAGTTCCAGAAAAACATCTATTTCTGCTTTACGGACTATGCCAAAGCCTTTGACTGTGTGGATCACAATAAACTGTGGAAAATTCTGAAAGAGATGGGAATACCAGAGCACCTAACCTGCCTCTTGAGAAATCTGCGTGCAGGTCAGGAGGCAACAGTTAGAACTGGACGTGGAACAATAGACTGGTTCCAAATAGGAAAAGGAGTACGTCAAGGCTGTATATTGTCACCCTGCTTATTTAACTTCTATGCAGAGTACTTCATGTGAAACACTGGGCTGGAAGAAGCACAAGCTGGAATCAAGATTGCCAGGAGAAATATCAAAACCTCATATATGCAGATGGCACCACCCTTATGGCAGAAGTGAAGAGGAGCTAAAAAGCCTCTTGATTAAAGTGAAAGAGGAGAGTGAAAAAGTTGGCTTAAAGCTCAACATTCAGAAAACGAAGATCATGGCATCTGGTCCCATCACTTCATGGGAAATAGATGGGGAAACAGTAGAAATAGTCAGTTCAGTTCAGTTCAGTTGCTCAGTCGTGTCCGACTCTTTGCGACCCCATGAATCTCAGCATGCCAGGCTTCCCTGTCCATCACCATCTCCCGGAGTTCACTCACACTCATCACGTCCATCGAGTCCATGATGCCATCCAGCCATCTCATCCTGGGTCATCCCCTTCTCCTCCTGCCCCCAATCCCTCCCAGCATCAGAGTCTTTTCCAATGAGTCAACTCTTTGCATGAGGTGGCCACAGTACTGAAGCTTCAGCTTTAGCATCATTCCTTCCAAAGAAATCCCAGGGCTGATCTCCTTTAGAATGGACTACTTGGATCTCCTTGCAGTCCAAGGGACCCTCAAGAGTCTTCTCCAACACCACAGTTCAAATGCATCAATTCTTCGGCCCTCAGCCTTCTTCATAGTCCAATTCTCACATCCATATATGATCACAGGAAAAACCGTAGCCTTGACTAGACGGACCTTGGTCGGCAACGTAATGTCTCTGCTTTTGAATGTACTATCTAGGTTGGCCATAACTTTTCTTCCAAGGAGTAAGTGTCTTTTAATTTCATGGCTGCAGTCACCATCCGCAGTGATTTTGGAGCCCCCCAAAATAAAGTCTGACACTTTCCACTGTTTCCCCATCTATTTCCCATGAAGTGATGGGACCAGATGCCATGATCTTCATTTTCTGAATGTTGAGCTTTAAGCCAACTTTTTCACTCTCCTCTTTCACTTTCATCAAGAGGCTTTTTAGCTCCCCTTCACTTTCTGCCATAAGGGTGGTGTCATCTGCATATCTGAGGTTATTGATATTTCTCCCGGCAATCTCTGATTCATTTATTTCTACCATTCTATCTTCTACCTCACCAATCCTAATCCTATCTTCTACTGTTGGTTCCCTCCAGAGTGATTTTGATCTCATTTATTGCACTATTCATTATATATTGACTCTTTTTCATTTCTTCTAGGTCCTTGTTAAACCTTTCTTGCATCCTCTCAATCCTTGTCTCCAGGCTATTTATCTGTGATTCCATTTTGTTTTCAAGATTTTGGATCATTTTCACTATCATTATTCGGAATTCTTTATCAGGTAGATTCCTTATCTCTTCCTCTTTTGTTTAGTTTGGTGGGCATTTATCCTGTTCCATTACCTGCTGGGTATTTCTCTGCCTTTCCATCTTGTTTATATTGCTGTGTTTGGGGTGGCCTTTCTGTGTTCTGGCAGTTTGTGGAGTTCTCTTTATTGTGGAGTTTCCTTGCTGTGGGTGGGGTTGTATGGTTGGCTTGTCAAGGTTTCCTGGCTAGGGAGGTTTGTGTCGGTGTTCTGGTGAGTGGAGCTGGATTTCTTCTCTCTAGAGTGCAATGAAGTGTCCAGTAATGGGTTATGAGATGTCAGTGGGTTTGGTGTGACTTTGGGCAGCCTGTATGTTGAAGTTCAGGGCTATATTCCTGGGTTGCTGGAGACTTTGCATGGTATGTCTTGCTCTGGAACTTGTTGGCCCTTCGGTGGTCCTTGGTTTCAGTGTAGGTATGGAGGAGTTTGATGAGCTCCTGTTGACTAATTTTCCCTGGAGTCAGGAGTTCTCTGGTGTTCTCAGGATTTGGACTTAAGCCTCCTGCCTCTGGTTTTCAATCTTATTCTTACAGTAGCCTCAAGACTTCTCCATCCATACAGCACTGATGATAAAACATCTAGATTAAAGATGAAAAGTTTCTCCACAGTGAGGGACACCCAGAGAGGTTCACAGAGTTACATGGAGAAGAGAAGAGGGATATAGAGGTGACCAGGAGGAGAAGAGGGGGAAATCAAAAGAGGAGAGAGCAAGCTAGCCAGTAATCACTTCCTTATGTACTCTCCACAGTCTGGACCACTCAGAGATGTTCACGGAGTTACACAGAGGAGAAGAGGGAGGAAGGAGACAGAGGTGGCCAGGAGGATAAAGGGGGGAATCAAAAGTAGAGAGATCCAGCCAGTAATCAGTTCCCTAAGTGTTCTCCACAGTCCAGAACACACAAAGAGATTCACAGAGTTGGGTAGAGAAGAGAAGGGAGAGGGAGGAGATAGAGGTGACCTGGTTGAGAAAAAGGAGAGTCCAAAGCGGGAGAGAGCAGTCAAGCCAGTAATCTCATTCGCAAGTAAAAATGGGTACTGAAGATTGGATTCTTAAAGGTACAAAATTGATAACAAGTACCAAAAAACAAAGATTAAAAACCTAGAGTAGAGGTTGGATTCTCAAAAATACAATAATAAAGAAAAAAACAAACTCACAAAAATTATAAAATATATATAAAAATATATATATGAAGTTTGCTTTAAAAAATAGGGTCTTTTTTTTGCAAAGTAATAGTAGGTTATAAAAATGAAAATTAAAGGATTCGGACACGACTGAGTGACAGAACTGAACTGAACTGAAGACTTAAAAAAAAAATTTAATTTAAAAAATGATAATAGTAAAAATATATCTAGGACTTTCTCTGGAGTTGTTGTGGACAGTGTGGGGTCAGTTCATTTTCAGATAGTTCCTTGATCTGGCTTACACTTCTCAAGATCTATAGGCCCCTTCCTATGTAGTCAGTGCTAACTACAGGGTTTTGATCAATTGCACCTGTCACTTCCAAGGCGGTCCCCTTTGTTTGTTTTAGCTTCTTCTGTTTGCTGGTCTCTTCAGTGTCTAATTTGTGCCCTGACACAAGGGGGCTGTGACGGGCACTTTTTTAGGCTCACTTGTTTAGTCATGCTGTGGGGAGGGAGGAACACTGCAAACAAATAACACTGGCATGTGCTCACAGTGTCTCGGCCACACTGGGTTTGCCCCTGCTCACGGCATGTGTGCTTTCCCTGTCTACACTGCCTAGGCTCTAGGTTTCTCTGCTGGGAACTGTTTGAGACTGGCCCTGGGTTGTATGCACTTCCCAGGTCTGAGTCACTCAGGTTCAGGTACTCAGGTACTCCACAAAGGTGCAGACTCGGTTGGGCCTGTGTTTTTTCCCCTTCCTAGGTCCGAGTAGCTCAGGTGACCAGGTGCTTGGCAAGAGTGGTCGCTGCGACTTATCGCCTCCCCTGTCCCTGCCACTCAGTTTTCTGGGTGTACAACTGGTGCACCTTCTCAGGTGTGCCGTGTGTCTCTGAGCTGATCTCTGGCTATGACCCTCCCAGTGGATGTTTATTGTCCAGAATCCCAAGAAGTCTTGGTTAGCAACAAAGCCTGCTTGCAGTTTGGTAGACGATGCCTCTCTGGGGCCGCAATTGCCCTCTTCCAGCTCTAGCTGCCCTCACCTGCCTGTCTCTGGCAGGGGATAGGCCAGTCCGCAGCCAGCTAGCTCTGCTCAGTCCTTTGTTCTGTGAGCGGGCCTGGCAGTGTCTTAGGTTAGGGCTTTTCCTGGGATAGCTATCCCACAGTCTGGTTTGCTATCTCCAGTTAGTTCCCTCAGATTGCCCCCAAGGCATTCAGGCCTGGTCCTTACTCTAAGCAATGCAGCCCACGCCTCCCTGCCCAGCCCCCACTTGCTAGTGGTGGATGCAGGCTTCTGCACTGCTTCTCTGTTGGGAGTTACCATTGGGCACGTATTTTGTGGGTTTTAATTATTTATTTATTTTTCCTCCCAGTTATGTTGCCCTCTGAGGTTCCAAGGCTCGCCACAGACTCGCCAGTGAGAGTGTTTCCTGGTGTTTGGAAACTTCTCTTTAAAGACTACCTTCCCAGGACGGATCTCCATCCCTACCTCTTTTGTTTCTCTTTTTCTCTTTTATATTTTTTCCTACCTCCTTTCGAAGACAATGGGCTGCTTTTCTGGGTGCCTGATGTCCTCTGCCAGCATTCAGAAGTTGGTTTGTGGAATTTACTCAGCGTTCAAATGTTCTTTTGATGAATTTGTGGGGGAGAAAGTGGTCTTCCCATCCTACTCCTCTGCCATCTTAAGACTGCCCTCCTGCTTTTTTCTATCCTAAATCCCCCACAGGGTGTGCCCTTGGAGGCAGCTTTGTGGCTGATGACTCAATGGCCAATGACATTCATTTTTTACTGAATTGGCAGCCAACAGTGTTTTGTTCACAGTATATAGCTGACATTTTAGACATCTTTAGAATATGCAGAGATCTTTTGAAATTACAAAATAAATATTTGGAGTACCAGCATTATACAAATGTTTTAGACGCTGATGGAGGAAAAGAGATTTAGGTTTCCATACTTACATTCTCATTATACACTAAATCATACATTATATTTATGATCCTACTATTTTTCTTACATGCAGCATTTCACTGCAATTACATAGTTTTTCAGAAATAAATATTTTTTTAAAAAGGCAAGGGAGGAATGGCTGTTGCTGTACTTCCATAAAATTGGTTCTTTAACCAGAAAATTAAAATTACTTCTCTTTTAAAACAGCTTTAAAAAAGTTCCAGTTTATGCTAACCCAATATTTTTTAAATTTGTTTTTAATTGGAGGATAGTCCTATATATACTGGGGCTTCCCTGGTGGCTCAGCCAGTAACGGCTCTGCCTGCAATGTGGGAGACCCTATATATTATTATAAGTTTTTAATCATGAAACACTTTTAATTCCAAAGGCTCTTTTAATAATCACAAATCAACATGGTTATTAAACATTATAACATTTAATAGCTAAAATATTTAGTGATTGTAACTTACAGCTTTACATTGGCATTTTGAGTAAAAATGAGTGAACACCATTTCCAAGGTATTTTATCAAAGGGGTCCAAGTAAAAAGCATTTTCCATTTCTTCCAGGGCATGGCTTTGATGCCTGAAAAATAAAATAGTTTTGATGTTTGACTTATGTTCCCAGTGCAGCCAAAAACGATGCAAATGATCTGCTCTGCATTCTTCTGAAGAGAGGTGAATTGTGTCTGAAAAATATTTTGGTCTTGGCCTCTAGAGTCGCTGTGGAACTGAACTGGGTGTCTTCCCCTTTCTCCACCTCACTCTCTGCAGCTCCCAGGAGAACAAAAGTTCCCTGATGGTTTCTATTGGGTTCCAACTGGGTTCCCCCACCTCCACGTGTGGGTGCCATGCCTGCTCTGGGCTGAAAAGACAACTTTACATCTTAAACATGTGATCTTTGGCAACTGAGAAGTGTTCATTAGAGTTGAACACAAATTCAGATACAGCACCAGACAGAGTTTCAGAAAAGTCTTGACCCTTGATTGCAGAGTTCCAAAGAATAGCAAGGAGAGATAAGAAAGCCTTCCTCAGTGATCAGTGCAAAGAAATAGAGGAAAATAATAGAATGGGAAAGACTAGAGATCTCTTCAAGAAAATTAGAGATACCAAGGGAAAATTTCATGCAAAGATGGGCTCGATAAAGGACAGAAATGGTATGGACCTAAGAGAAGCAAAAGAAGAAGAGGTGGCAAGAATACACAGAACAACTGAACAAAAAAGATCTTCATAATCCAGATAATCATGATGGTGTGATCATTCGCCTAGAGCCAGACATCCTGGAATGTGAAGTCAAGTGGGCCTTCAAAAGCATCACTAGGAACAAAGCTAGTGGAGGTGATGGAATTCCAGTTGAGCTATTTCAAATCCTGGAAAATGATGCTGTGAAAATGCTGCATTCAATATGCCAGCACATTTGAAAAACTCAGCAGTGGCCACAGGACTGGAAAAGGTCAGTTTTCATTCCAATCCCAAAGAAAGGCAATGCAAAAGAATGCTCAGACTACCTCACAATTGCACTCATCTCACACGCTAGTAAAGTAATGATCAAAATTCTCCAAGCCAGGCTTTAGCGATACGCAAACCGTGAACTTCCAGAAATTCAAGCTGGTTTTAGAAAAGGCAGAAGAATCAGAGATCAAATTGCCAACATCTGCTGGATCATCAAAAAAGCAAGAGAATTCCAGAAAACATCTATTTCTGCTTTATTGACTATGCCAAAGCCTTTGACTGTGTGGATCACAATTAACTGTGGAAAATTCTGAAAGAGATGGGAATACCAGACCACTTGACTGCCTCTTGAGAAACCTATATGGAGGTCAGGAAGCAACAGTTTGAACTGGGCATGGAATAACAGACTAGTTCCAAATAGGAAAAAGAGTATGTGAAGGCTGTATCACTCTGCTTTTTTAACTTCTACACAGAGTATATCATGAGAAACGCTGGGCTGGAGGAAGTGCAAGCTGGAATCAAGACTGCCAGGAGAAATATCAATAACCTCAGATATGCAGATGGCACCACCCTTATGGCAGAAAGTGAAGAACTAAAGAGCCTCTTGATGAAAATGGCAGAGGAGAGCGAAAATGTTGGCTTTAAACCTCAACATTCAGAAAACGAAGATCATCGCATCTGGTCCCATCACTTCATGGGAAGTAGATGAGGAAACAGTGGAAACAGTAGCTGACTTTATTTTTCTGGGCTCCAAAATCACTGCAGATGGTGATTGCAGCCATGAAATTAAAAGATGCTTACTCCTTGGAAGGAAAGTTATGACCAACCTACACAGCATATTAAAAAGCAGAGACATTACTTTGCCAACAAAGGTCCATCTAGTCAAGGCTATGGTTTTTCCAGTGGTCATGTATGGATGTGAGAGTTGGACTATAAAGAAAGCTAAGTGGAGAAGAATTGATGCTTTTGAACTGTGGTGTTGCAGAAGACTCTTGAGAGTCCCTTGGACTGCAAGGAGATCCAATCAGTCCATCCTAAAGGAAATCAGTCCTGGGGTGTTCATTGGAAGGACTGATGTTGAAGCTTAAACTCCAATAATTTGGCCACCTGATTCGAAGAGCTGACTCATTTGAAAAGACGCTGATGCTGGGAAAGATTGAGGGCAGGAGGAGAAGGGGACAGCAGAGAATGAGATGGTTGGATGGCGTCACCAACTCAATGGACATGAGTTTGGGTAAACTCCGGGAGTTAGTGATGGACAGGAAGGCCTGGTGTGCTGCAGTTCATGGGGTCGCAAAGAGTCAGACACAACTGAGCTCCTGAACTGAACTGAACTCAAAACTCCCATCCTTTCTCTCTTTTTTTTAAAAAAAACTTTTTACTTTGTATTGGCATATAGCCCTTTAAAAATGTTGAGATAGTTTCAAGTGGACAGAAAATGGACTCAGCTATACACATACCTGTATCCATTCTCTCCCAAACTTCCCTCCCATCCAGGTTGCCACATAACATTGAGTGGAGCTTACTGTACTATACAGTAGAACTTTGTTGGTTTCCCATTTTAAATACAGCAGTGTCTACATGTCAATCTCAAACTCCCTAACTGACACTTCTCCCTATCGTTCCCCCTGGCAACCATGAGTTCTTCTCCAAATCTATGAGTCTGTTTCTGTTTTGTAAATAAGTTCATTTGTATCATTTCAATTTAGATTCTGCAGTAAAGGCTGTCATATGGTATTTCTCCTTCTCCATTTGACTTACTTCAGTCAGTATGACAATCTCTAGGTCCATCCGTGTTGCTGCAAATGGCATTAATCATTCTTTTAATGGCTGAGTAATAATCCCCATCCTATCTTTCTTGTCTTTTTCTGCTTCAGCGATTCTGAAGGTCTTTTCCTGTGTCTTGGTTTCTCACCCTTCTGAGCAGTCAAGACCTGAGCTCTGTGGCTCACTTTCCCCCTCGGGTGTCAAGGGCTAACAAGAAATAGTATCAAAGCCTTGACATCTAAAGATGAAATCTCCAAAAAAGTTTCCTGGGAGCTTTAGGAAGCCCGTCAACTGGTGTTTCAGGTCACTATATTTCAGGTGTTGGTGAGGTTTGGAGCACTTTTTTCTGATGAAAGTGGATATTTCATTAGAGCTTAGGTTATTTAATATCACCAACTTCTTGACTTGGTGGTAGCATTTTTGATTCCTTACACCTTGTTTCATTTAATTATTTTTGAAATATTACCTCTGAAGACAGCTGCAATCCCTAGATTCAAATCCTGTTAAATCATGTAGGGATACAAGAGTTAAGGGGCTTCCCTGGTAGCTCAGCTAGTAAAGAATCTAACTGTAATGCAGGATATCCCACTTCGATTCCTGGGTTGGGAAGATCCTCTAGAGAAGGGATAGGCTACCCACTCCAGTATTCATGGGCTTCGCTGGTGGCTCAGACAGTAAAGAATCTGTCCCACAATGCAGAAGACCTGGGTTTGATCCCTGAGTTGGGAAGGTCCCCTGGTGGAGGGGATGGCAACCCACTCCAGTATTCTGGAGAATCCCTATGGACAGAGGAGCCTTGCAGGCTACA
This sequence comes from Oryx dammah, assembly GCF_014754425.2. Taxonomy (NCBI): domain Eukaryota; kingdom Metazoa; phylum Chordata; class Mammalia; order Artiodactyla; family Bovidae; genus Oryx; species Oryx dammah. Next base: position 25,999,646 of record NW_024070211.1, read on the forward strand.
GTCCATGGGGTTTCAAAGAGTTAGACACAACTGAGTGACTAAGCACAGCAGTCAAGTGTGAGCTGTAATAAATCAACAGTGAAAGAAAAGGGAACACTTAGAATTTATTTCCATACCTACTCCAGGAGTTGGTGAAATAAAGCCTCCTCCCCCCATGGGGAGCAAAAGATAAATCACAGAGCTTGGTTTCCTCGTGGAAGAGAAGGTTCAAGATGAACAAATGATTGCTCATTTAGTAAACAGTAATCCTTACTAATGAGATATTATTTGAAAGTAATAATAGCTACTGACCACTAGCTCAATACCATACAATCTGCTCTACAAAAGTTTTTCAATTTTCAGAAACATCATGTAATTATCTCCAGTTCACAGATAAGAAAACCATATCTCAGAGAGGTTAAAATAACTTACCCAGAGACACACAGCTAGTAAAAGAGCTGTTAGAATGCCAAAATAAGGATTTCAGTCTTGAAAATCGTGGTTCTGGCAATGACAGAAAGTCACTGGAGCACTGTTGGAAGCTCCATTTTATAGTAAACGGACTGAAGTCCAGGGAAGTCCAGCTACACTAGCTAGATACTCTGGCAGAGCATCTAGTAAAAGGCAGAGTGTATTTCTATTCTCATTCTGACCTTTTCTCTAGCCTTCCATGCACTTTCTTTCTTGTTGCTCATTTGTCCAGAGGTCTTGTTACTTTGGTAAAACTGGCCATACACTTAGAGATAGAAATTCTAAGAGACCTGGTATTATTTTAAAATGTCTTTACACATTAAAGATACTTTTGAAATTCAATCTTCTTTCAAATAAGTGTTTAAAACATACTTTGTAGCTCAAATTTCTATGGTAGGCAATAAAAAAAAGAGAAATTTTATCAAAAATTCAAATTATTGAATTATTATTTTCATTAAGCTTATAAGACTATATATTTTGACATATTTCTTATTGTACTCAAAATATTCTCAACTTCTTACAGCAGTTAGGAGGCTAGTTGTACTCGAGGCAAGACAATTTATATTAAAAGCAGGTGATTCTAGGTGATTTTGATGTAGTATTCTATTGTATGCTTGTGACTCCATTGAATGATTGATTTGTTATAAGTACTCTCAAGTATCTGAAAACTCCAAGGTGTTTTCTAATAAAGTAGGGGGTTTGCATAGAAGGTGGATGGACCAACACCATTTGGTCCATTGATGGACTAAGACCCTATCATTTTTCATTGTTGCCCTGTTTTTTTTTTTTAAGGAAGAATGATGTCTATTAGATTAGGACAATTTTCCTCTAGGTTGTCACAAGAGTAATTTGGAAGATCTCCTGGAGAAGGGAATGGCTACCCACTTCAGTATTCCTATCTGGAGAATTCCATGGACAGAGGAGCCTGGTGGGCTACTGTAGTCCATGCGGTCGCAAAGAGTAAGACACAACAGAGTGACTAACATTTCTTTTTCCTTTTTTTTTTTTTTTTAATTCTACTACAACTTTTTAATGGAAAACACTGAATAAACATAAGCATAGAAAGGATAGTGTTATGACTTCACGAGTCCCGTTATTCAGCACTTAAAAATACACCAAATTTTCCAATACTGTTTTATCTGTTTATTCCCTTATACCTTTTCTTTATTTTCCATTTTTTTTAGTTGGAATGTTTCTAGAGAAAGCCAAGCTATCATATACTTTTATCCTAAATACTTCAGTATGCAACAGCTCATTTCTGATCTTCAGCCCAGAAATGTTTTAAAGAAAAAGTTATAGTTCAGTTTTTCCGAGTTAGCCTTTCCTGTCTCTTGGGTTTCCAGATTATTGGGCTGCTTTGGGTCTTGAAAAGGGAAACGGGAAGTAAAAAGGGGACCGAAGTCACTGAATGTCCTCTAGCAAATGAAGCCTTGCTTTCAGGCAGCTGTAGCTAGAAACATTTTAAAATTCAGTGTGCATATAGGGTAGGGGGGAAGGGTTGGTTCAAGTCTTAGAAATGTTACTGTTTTTAAGAAGGCAGGCAGTCAATTTCCCATTTCAACTACCCATACATGCAAAAATCAAATCTTGCAGAGAGGCAACTAGCAACTATTGTTTCAAAAACGTTTTAAAAAGAATTCAGATTGCTCCTTTTATCTACTGCATCTGTGTATAGAATGACAGGGATCGATATTCATCTCCTTTTCCTAGAAACTCAGGGCATGAAAGAACCTAGAAATGCATTCCTTTAAAGGGCTTCGTATAGTTGTTAAATAATTTATATATATACACACACACACACGTATATCCCAAGTGTGCATTTCTTTGCTCCCTTTTACTTGTGTAAAATCAGTAGCTACAATGACTGAAATCCACTTCCTCAGACTGTGACATTTCAGCAGGTCTTTCACGGAGAAATCAGAACGTCTGCAGCCGCACGAGCTGTCCCTCCAAGCCACCAGGCGCACAAAGCTACTGCCCAGCGCCTCGCCCAGCAGCGCTCAAGGAAAAGTTGCTCATCTTATTATTCCGGGTCTAAATTTTCACAAGTGGAGACACGATGTGCTCCGAAAGCCGATGACCTGAAACCGTGGACGAGATCTCCTCTCTCCTGCACCTTGCCTTACACCCTTCCCGCTTTATCTAGGATTTTTCAGGGATAGCAGCTATTCAGGTTACCCCTGGGATACTGACTACGAATTTCTCCTTGAAACGCTTTCTGATTTCGTCTTCTGCCATCCAGCTGGCGAGAAGTGCGACAGGATTCCCGGGTCCTCTCCACGGCCTCCCGTCACAGCTCCACAAGTGTGGCCTGGGGGCTCGGGACAGGGAAGGGTGGGTGAAAAGATAGCCTACCGACATACCTACTCTCGGCGGGCTACGTGGTGCTGTCTTTGTCCGCTTGCCCTTCCGGGGGCGGGAGTAGGGGGGCTGCCGCGCATTTCCTTTCGTGGCCGGCAGGTGGCGCGGTTGGTTCACGATCAGCCGCCACCGGAGAGGAGAAAGGCGCTTCCACCCCCCGGCGGTCACCCTCCCGCTGGGACCCAGGCTTGGGAGGAAAACCCGGCCTCACCCCACGGAGAGTCAGAGGAGGGGCAGTTGGTAGGAAGGAAGAGGGGAGAAGTCGTCAGGAATCGGGGCGTCTTCCAACGTCCAGAGAGTTGCGTCGGGGGCCGGGCACCAGGCCGCCTGCTGCGTTGCGGTCTCTGGGCAGCGCTCGGTTTTCTGAGCCCGCGGCCGGGGCATCGGGGAACAAACCTGGGCCCAGTGCTGCCAGCTCCCCTGGAAGGGCCACAGGGACACTCGAGCACTCCAGCAGGGGCGGCTGCGCGGATTTCTGCGGCTCCTTGTCGCCCACAGCGTCTTCCTGGCGGCGGCGAGAAGTGTCCGGACCAGCGCAGGGGAAGCGACCCCGAGCGCCGAGCCGCAGCCAGGGCTCGGGCCAGATCCTGAGCTCGGGTGGGCGGCCCGTCTGCACTACAGTTGGTCCCCGCACTCCCTCATCAGCTCTTCGCTTCAACCCCTTGCGCCCCAGACTTGCTAGGCCCGGCTCCAGGGACTCCTCACCGGGAAGCACGCAGTCGATTCCCGGCAGTAAAGGCCACCTCCGGGCGTCTTGCCGGGGTGGGGAGTCCTGTCCGGAGCCGGGGCGGGGGTAGGGGGGAGCCTCTACGGCTGAGTGCGGAGATGCTTCCCCAGGGGACTTCTCCGTTGCTACGAAGTCTTTCGTTCAGCCCCCGGAGACAAGGACAGAGCCTTGCTTCTGGCCGAGCGCCGCGCTCGACGTTGGGGACTGATTAAGTCCAGCTTTCCAGGCAACTAGGAGCCTGGGATAAAGGAATAACCCAGTCCCAAAACTCTCCCCAAAGAGCATTTCTTATGGAGATGCTCCCCAAAGGCACGAAACGGGGCAAGGTAGCAGAGTGGCAGGGGTGGCCGCGCACCGGAGTGACTGTGCAGTCCTAGTCGGGGTGCGCGGGACGCGAACACTTCAACCCTCAGAAAAAAGCAACAGTAGAGGCAGGTCAACTTGATACTTTTTTTTTATGGCAATAAAAGAGCGTTTTCCTCCATCTCAAACCGCCCGAGGAGGGACACCGGGTGCCCAACCTTTCTTCGGACCTTCCCCCCACAACCAATTCAGAGTCTCTCAAAGCTCCTTCCGCCGCTCAGGGGCTGGAACCCTGAGAGGCGACCAGGGGACCCCGCTGTTTCCCTCCAGCGGGGGAGGGCCGTGGCAAAACTCTCCCCCTCAGTCGCGGGGAGACTGAACGCCCCGCCGAGCCCAGAGGGGGCGGGGCTCCGGGACTAGCTCTGCTCATCAGGGGCGGGGCCAGGCAGCGCCGTCTGCGCTACCATTGGCCGAGAACCCCGGACTGGCGGGTGCACGTCACGGGTCGGGCCCACCCCCTTGGCAATGTCTTCAGCCTGCTGCACTCCTAAGTTAAGCATTTATTCCACTGGGATAGAAGCGGTAGGAGCAGCGTTGGCATCGACGAACCATGGCTGGGATTTTTTATTTTGTCCTCTTTTCGTTTCTCTTTGGGATTTGCGACGCTGTCACCGGTTCCAGAGTGTATCCCGCGAATGAAGGTAAGAGCGGGGCGACCTTTCTGCGGTTTGGGACAGAGAAGCGACGATCGGCGGTTGACTGGTCCCCGGGAGTGCGAGGCCGGAGGGTGCGGGGGGATCCCGGAGCGAGCAGTGCGCCCTGACTCTGGAGAAGGGAGCTAGAGCGAGGGGGAACCGCTAAGGGACAGCGGGAAGCGGCCGGGCAGCCTGCTGCGGGGCGGTGACCCGTGCGTGTGAAGGGGTTGCCCAAGTTTGGAGCGAAAGGACGAAGTTTATCGGCATCCACAGGCGAGGGCAGCCCGTGGATGCGCCCCGAGGGGACGCACAGGAGACAACGCCAAGATAATAAATAAATAAATAAATAAATAAATAAATAAATAAAATTTGTGGACCTATTCCTACTACCACTTCCCAACTCCGCTCAGGTCGAGGGGGAAAGGAAGCCTAGAGCTCCTTGAGGGTATCGTGGTGCTCTCGGGTTCTTGCGAAAGCCTTACGAGCTCTGGTTTCTGCAAAGTTTCTCAAGCCCTGCGCTTCCCGGGACCCGGCTTCCGAGCCTCCGCCGCACAGCGGTCGTGGCGCCGCTCGGCGGGCGCCGGTGACCTGATTTCTAGCACCCGGTGTTAAACACCTTTCTCCCCATTGGGGCCCCTCGCCTGGGGGGTGCGATTGTCGGCCGAGGGGGCCTCAAGCTACTTATGTCATCCCCAGACCCGGGGAACCCGCTGGCAAGTTGAATGTACTCGAGTTTTAGCTTTTGGCCCCAAGAACTGTACCCCGCGTTAGTTTGGAGGGAACGTGCGGGACCGACTGGTTCCGTGCGGGTGCTCAGTTTTCTGCGCGTCGGTTTGGACGTGCTGGGAGGACTGTGTGTGCCTGTGTCGTGGAGGTGGGGGTTGATCATTTAGTTTCCAATGATCTCAGAGAAAGGCGAGTTGCGTGCGCGTGTGTGTTTGCGCGCGGGCGCATATGTGTGGATGTGGCTGCGCGAGTGCCCGCGTGGACGCGGACAATTGTGTGCCTGTGCTCGAGTGCCCCGATTGGGCGCGCGTGTGTTCTGGTGATGCTCGCCCTCGAGCCTGCGCGCATCCGTCTCGTCTACTCCTCCACCTCCCCACCCTCCCCCATCCACCCATCCGTCCATACGTCAGTCTGTCTGTCTCTCCTGGATCCGTCCATCCGTTCCTGTACGATCTATCGTTTCCCTATTCCGAAGGAGGGAGCCAAAAACCAACTTAGAGCTTCATCTGGGCAGCCGGTACCCAGAGCTCGCCAGACGGAGGCTCCCAGAGATTCACACACCTGCCGGCAGACACGGCTCGGCTTGGGAGGAAAGGGGCACTCTCTTACCCTCCTGGTCTCCTCCCTCCCTCAGAAGGGCCGTCTTGGTCGCTCCTGCCCCCTCGGTCCCCAGAGGCATTCCTCTGAGCCGAATCCTGGATCCCGCGTTCTCCTGACTACTTCGCACTCTTGTTAGGACGTCCCTCAAGACCTTTTTGCACCAAATGTAGAGATTCCCGCGGCCCCCCCCCCCTTGCTTTTTCTTTTGGAAGGAAAACTTGGGAAACCTAGACAAAAAAGGCGCTGATGGAGCTGTAGGCTGCTGTCGAAAGGGGGGGGGGTCACCCCCTCTCCGACCCCTCCTCCCCCTTAAAAATTAATTCATTTTGTTGCTTTTTATTCCCATCACGTTTTCTTTTCTCCCTTTTACCCTCCCTTTCTACTCCCTCCCTTTTTTTGTAAATTGGGTCTTATTGTTCCCTTTGTGTCCCTAATCCACCTTACATAAATCCAAATGGATGTAGCGGGCTTTTCTCTAGGGACCGAGAGGAGAGAAAGGAGGGGGGCGCAACTCCGGGCTGGAGCAAACCAGGGAAAGCTCTACATTTTAAAATAATTAAGAGACCCTAGGAATTCAGACTTCTCGAGAAAATCAGGAGAAAGGCTCAGTTTAACTACTTTGACGTCGGGGTGAAATGAATAGGGAGGTGGGCAGAATTCAGGAGCCGGGGGGCAAGACAGAGTTGGGGTGAGCTGGAGCAAGAATGAAGGGTTCGCATTCCCACCCCTCCCCCAGACCAAAGAGCTATCTTCGCTGATCAAATTAATAACCCAGTGGTTTCTTTGAGATAGGCCTTTCGACCCCAGGCCTGCAGCTCTCGGTGGGAAAGAGAGTGTGGAGAGTTCAGGAATTCATGGCGTCCTTTTCAATGCCCTCCGTGCCTAGGACTGTTCCAGCTTGGGCGGGGTGCGACGGCTGTGTAGTCGACGTCCGGGTCGTCCTAAGCTTGGATGCATGCTCATAGGTGTACCACAAGCACAGTAAATCTTTTCGGCAGCTCTCCTCCACATCTCAAATTTAAACCAGTGATTTCCTCCTGGAGGAAATCCTTCCTTCCAAAGGAGTCGTCTCCAATTGTCCTCAAAAAGACCTGGGAAAGCGAATACTTAAAGTGTATTTGCATCCTAAGTCCACACGTCTGCCATCCCTCCCTTCTGAAACTTTGATATTTGAAAAAACAGCGGATACCACATCCAGAGCCTATTTATTTGGTGGTGGAGGAGGGAAAAAATGGTAAGAGAGAGAGCCTTTTCATGACCCTTTGAGTACTCTCTGATAGAATTCACTTGTGGCTCTGTCACCATGATGATGAGTTATGCGGTCATCTGAAACTTGGAAAAACAAATAACTCTAGTAGATACCAGACAGAGATGAATGCAGATTTTGCTCTGGAGTGTAACTGCCTTACATAGGTATATTTATTTTTTGAATTGTACTTGAGATTCTCTATTCATCCTTTTTAGAAAATGAATCAACTGAGTCCCGGGATGGAATTTTAAATGCTAAGCAAGTTAAATAAATAAGAACCTGCAGATTTAAAGAGGGGAGAAGATCAAGTGAGTAATGATTATTTACATAAGTGAGACCGAGTTTAGGTTTTGATCAGAGCTGGATATGCACACCCTCGGCACATATGGAAACGCTCAGGCAAATGGTTTTTTGTAGTATTGGCTTTTTGCAATTGGAAATTAATCTATTTTTCTTTGGTTTTCCTTTTTTTTTTTTTTTTTGCAGTTACCTTATTGGATTCCAGATCTGTTCAGGGAGAACTTGGGTGGATAGCCAGCCCTCTGGAAGGAGGGGTAAGTTTTTCGAATTGCTCTCTGATCCACAGGGTAAAAAGGAGTGATTAGCAACTTTCTGAGAGTCCTAATGGCTTGATTCTTGTTGATTGTGGCCAGGGGGTCAGATTTCCACCATGGCCTGTGAAGTGAATTACGCTTTGTTGGAGAAATCCTATACTCCCTTTGGATAGCTCTGTCATGGCAGAACTGGAATCCAAAAGGGCAGAAAGGGGTTTCAAAACTAGGAGACTGGTGGAGGCATCGCCTTAGATGCCCGTTTAAAACTAAAACACTGACAAGAAACATGATCTGGGGACCAAATTAGAATTTATGCCTATTCCTGTGATAGCTGTGAAATCCTGACAGGGTTAATTTTAAAGCAATTGTTATGTTCCAGATGAGGAAAATGAATAAATAAAGATACCAGAGAGAAAACATTTCCAATTGTACCAGAAGCAGGTTTAGTTCTGTGTGTGAGCAGTGGGGGGCTCTGTAACTTGCTATGAGGACCTTAAATCAGCTGCTGTTCACTTGCACACTGAGAGAAAGCCTTATGAACCTGCATAGGTGTTGCACCAGGGGCAATGTCTATGCAGAAAAAAAAAAAAAGCCCCATGTTTGTGCATTGTTGGTACTAAATGTGACAGTTAAAAGTATTTGGAATCTTGGATCTTTGGGGTTCAGGGAGACTGGATTCTTAAAGTATGAGAGGGTGCATCGCTGTTCATTTCTTCTTGAATTTGCCATCACTGCCTATATCAGAAGATTCTGAGAATAGAATTAGGTCGATAGTCACATTCTCCTACCCTATCCCCTTGTCCCCAACACCTTAATAAGAGGTCAGAATGAATCAGCTTTGGAAAGAAATCAGTACAACGTGTAACTCTGGCTTCTGCCAAATTGAAATAACTCTCAAATGTTTTAAGAATTAAGCATATCATCCTACCTTTACATGCTTGATAGTCTGACTCAGTCATTTGATTAAAAGCAGTGGGGGGCGGGGTGAAAGATTAGGAGTTCTTATCAGGCAAAAATTGCAATGCCAGCGCACAGTGTGGCGCTTCACACCTAGCCATTGAATAAACAATAAAGGATTGAAAAAAAAAAAACAAAGATTCATAGAAACTTTTGGAAGATAGGTGTCACAAATAAGGCAAGAAAGCGGACATGAAAAAGGAGAATTTTAGGCTGTTTTTTCCAAAGCCAGTCTTGGCATCCATTTGAAATAAAAGGGAGATTGCCCTGCTTTCCTGTTTTTCAGCCTGAACTTGACTGCAGTTGGTTTGGTCTCTGCTGAAAAATTCTAGTCTGCCCTCAAAACCATTTTTTTTTTTTTTGAATGGGAGGGAGAGTGATTGGCAGGTCTCTGGCAGTGTAGACAGGCTGTATTCACCGCTGATTGCAGGCAATTGCCCTCATCCTTTGAATGCGAAGAAAGGTACAGCTTTATCTTGTGAGAGTCAGACTCTTGTTAATCCTATACCCTGGAAAGGTCACTGATTCAAGGAGGCTTTCCCATGCTACACCAGGGGTATTGCTCTGTAGGTTGAAAGTGTTAGAACTGCTGGCAAAACTGAGAATGAAGGTATCAGTACTTGCATTAAAAAATATAATGAGCTTTATTTTTCTTACTGATTGTTCCCAAGTTTAAAGAGAGGACATATCTAGAATGATTTTGGGCCTGACCTATTACACTCCATGTATATGCGATCTATTTAAAAGCAAGGAGTAACACATTTTTAAAGTATAGTTCATGGTCTGTCTTGTTTCTGGAAAGCTTTTATTGTAATTTAATATGCCACAGACATCTCCTTCCCCACACCCCAACTCCTGAGAACTGTTGAAAGACCATCTGATCACTTTTTCTAGACACAAAACTTCTTTTGGTTGTCTTGATATCCCTTAAAAAAAATACTGTGCATAGCTGATTATACACAACCCAGAACTTTTTATGGACAGAATGTGGACTTCTGAATATAGAATGTTCTCTTTCCCTTTCCTGAAATGCCATGTATGTGTAATGTTTTAAGTATTATTATGAAAGGTAAGAAATGAACTTGTCTGTAAGAAAATTAGTCCTTCTAAAATATATAGTAGCCTTTGAAAAATTATGTGCCAAATTATAAAGTTTAATTAATTTCTAGCTTTTGTGATAAAGAAGACATTTGCAGACTTAGAATGAAGGGATAAATTGGATATCTACCAAGTAGGAGATGGATTGGCTTTTAAAAGTTCTTTCTTTAGTGTAAAAGCATATTTGAGGGTTTTTTTTATTATTTTGAAATCTCTAATTATCCTTAGAACAGTTCACACCTTGGTTGGAAATTTGAAGTATAATTTTGACCAATAATGACATACATTTGTTTGTTGTTATTGTTATCTTTAAAAAGAAACCTTATTTGACAATACCACCAGGTCAAAAATGAGTTATGGTTTCATTTTTCCATTAGAACAGCTAAGCAGAACATGAAAATAATGGAAGGTGATGACTCCTGATGGCAACATTGTAGCAAAAACCTAATTTCTTGGCAGTATTCATTTAAAGGAGAATATTGAGTTTCTGACACTGATTGTAAAATGCAAAACGAAGGGGAGATTTGTCATTGTTCTGGTGAATTGATCAATGTGTTTAGACAATTAAGTTTGGCTGGAAAATCTGAATTAGATCTGAATTATCTGTATGAACTGTGGAGATGTCCGTATGTGCTTTCATTTACATTGATAAATGTGTTTTTCCATATTTCCTTTGTTCTGAGATGAGAAGCATGCTGAGTAGGTGTTTTTGAAGGTGGGGATCTATTTTTGGATTTACATGAATTTCCCCAAATAAGTAAATTACTGGTGATTTATTGCTTAGTGGATAAAAATAAATTTTAATCACCACAGGGCACTTATCTCTTTCAGTTCCAACTTTCATAATGGTGGCAGATGAAAGGGATGCAGAATTTTATGTATTATGGCCCTTCACATAGTAACATTTCCATCCATTAATAGTTTTCCAATGCACAGATGGGAAACCTGTTAAAAGATACATTATGATTCTATGTACTTCATTGGATTGAATGGAGCTTTAAGTGGAGCTATTATAGAATATGATTTTTTTAAACTTTTTTTCTTCTAATTATATTCGTGTGTTAGATATTTAAGCTGATTTATACCAGCTCTATACTGGCTTTATATAGATGTTAATGAAGAATTGGAGGCTGCCTACTAGTCTGGTAGGAGTCCCCAGATTATCTTGCTGCTTTTAGGATTGTTTTAAAAGCACAGCGAAAATGAAACTAGAATGCTAGTCACAGTGAATTTTAACTCAGATTATCCCACTGTGAGAATCTTTATGTTACAAAGTAGATTGAAAGAACACCCTACCATACTTTAAGTTTCTTGGGCTTTCCATCATAAATACCACTTAGTATATTTTTTTCTCAATATCCACAGACTGTTTAGAAGCAATGCATTTGTACATTCATGTTTACTTAATGTGGCTTTCTTTTAAAAATAAAAACAGTATACAAACTTTTGGACTGAATACATGCTCTTGGAAAGTGTCCTACCATTTTAAATGACAGTGTATTTGAGAAATCCAACCCTAAAGTTTACTCTCTATCTTTCCAGGATTACCAAAACTAGAATAGTGAGATTTTCTTTACCCCTTTAAAGAGTAATGACAATGCCAAAAAGAAAAGAAAAAACAAAATTGACTGCCATTTTTTTTAGGTATTAGAGAGCAAAGTTCTGACAGGAGCACCACTAATTAACTGATAATTGTCTTCCTTTGGCAAACTCTGCTCTTCCTGCTCTTAATTTGCAGGTCTCTGCTCAGTTGTTGGAACAATACACATCCCTGGTTTTTCATTTATGAGTAAATTTGAACTGTTGCCACTTGAAATTGCAGCTGTTGTAATAGGTGAATTTGAGGTTGTTAGACCACCACCAGGAACTGCCTGAGAACTCAGAAGCAATCAATCTAGTAATACCTCTGGAATTTTAGGCAAAAGAGTGAAACAATGACAAGAAAATAGCTCCTCTGTATTGTACCATCTTGATGAGGAATTGGTGCTGGGTAGTTTTCTTTCCTTTGAAACAAAAATCATCACTGTCCTATGAGGGGAAAACAGAACTGGTAAATCACTGTATGATGAAATGTTTGCACCTGATGCATTTCCTTTGGCTCTTTGCAGTGGGAGGAAGTGAGTATTATGGATGAAAAAAATACACCAATCCGAACCTACCAAGTCTGCAACGTGATGGAGCCCAGCCAGAATAACTGGCTGCGAACTGATTGGATCACCCGAGAAGGGGCTCAGAGGGTGTACATCGAGATCAAGTTCACCTTGAGGGACTGCAACAGTCTTCCGGGTGTCATGGGCACTTGCAAGGAGACGTTTAACCTGTACTACTATGAATCAGACAACGACAAAGAGCGTTTTATCCGAGAGAGCCAGTTTGCCAAAATTGACACCATCGCAGCCGATGAGAGCTTCACCCAAGTAGACATTGGCGACCGAATCATGAAGCTAAACACGGAGATCCGGGATGTGGGGCCGTTGAGCAAAAAGGGGTTCTATCTGGCTTTTCAGGATGTGGGGGCCTGCATCGCCTTGGTATCGGTCCGCGTGTTCTACAAGAAGTGTCCGCTCACCGTTCGCAATCTGGCCCAGTTTCCGGACACCGTCACAGGCGCTGATACTTCTTCTCTGGTGGAAGTTCGAGGCTCCTGTGTCAACAACTCAGAAGAGAAGGATGTGCCAAAAATGTACTGCGGGGCAGATGGTGAATGGCTGGTACCCATTGGCAACTGCCTATGCAATGCCGGGCATGAAGAGCGGAATGGAGAATGCCAAGGTAAGGAGAGCCATATTGTACTTTTCATTAGGGCTTAGTGCACGTAATTAAATCAGAGATGAGACTAAATGGAGTAAAGCCAGTAATTAGCAGCCCCTGTGGGATGTGGTGGGACAGAGGGGTCTAATGAGTAAGTGCTACAGCTCCAGGTGGCAAAGCTAAGATGATTCTAATACTGACAAAATAAATGATGCTGCTGAAATCAGCAGAAGGCCAAACACATTTGCTAACAGGCACTCAGATGTGAACCGGCTTGATGTGCCCTCTGAAATGTAAATGAACAAGCTGAAGAAAGGGCCCTGATTGATCCTTGCTTCAAGAGGACCCACACATTTTCGAACCCTCCTTCTCCTGTTGGTAAACATCTCTCCTCCTGTGGATATGTCCGTGAATGATTTCAATGTCAAATTAGGGTTTGTTGTTCCAGTTTCCTCCTGCTGATTAAAATTGAACTGTGTGAGGAAAGTCCAGTTTTTCCTGCTTTGTGGAGCAGTGTAGACATGGGTCAGCAAAGTGGAGTGACAGGGTTTCACGTGCCTTCTGTTCCATTGAGCTCCCATGATGGGGTCTCCGAGTGAACGGAATCTTGATGAAAGACCTCTTGATTTCCCTGAGGAGGTGATAAAGAGCTAGTAAGAGTCTTCTTATTGGATCTGTGGTCAGAGGCAGTAGTAAATTGTGATCCATTTTGATTATTGAGTTTTTGAAGAAATCCAGGTTTGTTTGGGTTTTTTTTTGGTCACATTAATGACTATTTATCATATTACTAAGGTGACTTCTTTTCCTCTCATTTAACCCTGTCTGCAATTCCCTCTTCCCTTATTTCCCCTTTTGGGGAGAGTTTGCAGACTTCTTATAGTAGCTTTGTTTTTGAGTAAAGGCTGGGAGTATTCCATATTTATATGGATTGCTCATATCACGTGTGAATTAAGGCTTACAAAAATCAGTTATCTCAAGACTTGTATTTTTGCTTGGTATTTATCTTCAGGGATTATCAATAGTCTGCTGCTGCCAGTCTAATTACGGTTAGTACTAAAGCACGTAACTTTGGGTCCCATCTCTGGAACAGATCAGATTAATGTTTTCTCAGGGTGATTGTTGAGCTGGAGACTACACTACCACATGGTTCATCTGATTTGGTGATTAAAGAGTCCGAAATAACTGACTGCCAAACAATTTGTCTGGCATTTCAACCATTTTAATGACAGGGTGGGATTGACTATAGAGCAATCCACTTGACCAATTGGAAATCAACAGTTATAACCTAAAGAAAGTTGCATTTAGGGTAGTTTGGTGTCATAGAGAGAGGTTATATATTTCTCCTGTCAGAGATCATAAGTGTTCTTCTTGATGTGCTATACTTATTTCTAGAAGTAGCTAACAATGAATGTCTTTTAAATGCATTGAAAATATAAAACAGGATAAAGACTGGCAACCTTTTCTGTTGACTTTGAGTGAAAAGATAAAGTTGAAAATTTAGACGTTTGAATTTCAAGGTTTTTTTTTTTTTTTTTTAACAAAGGTTAATTTCTTGCTTAGCAACTACTAGGTAAGCTGTACCAAATGGAAACCCTGAAGTATATTCCGGTGTTAATGTTAGAAAAATATGAGTGCACTGTTGGCACCTAAATTATAATCATCATAGCAGGAAGAGTGAAATGAATAGGGTAATAATACTGCTTCGCATCTTAGAGTAAATTGTTGTTCCTTCTTGATTTTTGTAAGACAAGACTTGCACATCTTAACATGTCAAAATTCTTATATATATGTTTCTTAAAAAATACATTGTCTTCCATTTTTTGCTCAGATGTTCATGTTTCTGGCATTAGTACATCTCTCTGTAACTAATGTCATTGATTTTCAATTGTCACACAGCCCAGTAACTCATACATTGCTGCACTGTGAAACTCCTTGACATCTTTACAATCCAAATTAGAAGGAAAAGAGAAAAAGATGGAGGAGGGAGTGAATGCAAAGGCAATTGAACATGGTAGTGGATGGCTTTATGGAAATAATCTTAGGAATACAGTTCTTCATCACGTGATTCATAGAAAGGTTGAGGCTGCATGGTTTAGTTCAGTCCATTTCTGAGCAAATGGCTCCTAACACAAGATTAGATATTTAATGGAAGTGGAAATTTGATTAACCTATTGTTGAGAATCTTCATTCTTTGCACTCTCTCCTGCTACCCACGTACTTTCTTTGCTACTTGTAGAAAGATTAAATCTTTCAAGAAGACACTTTTTGCACAAAACCTTGCACTGCTTGTTTTTAAACACTATCAGGTAAGAATCTCTGGTGAATTTAGGGAGGAAGAAAAAACTTGAATCACAAGAATTCTTAAATCCCAAACTTGAGTGAGATTTTTTTTAAAGAGATAAGTCAAGTCTGTAAACATCTTAAGAATAATAAGAAATGGTTGCTTCCATCTGTGCCACCATTTGGCTTCCCAGGTAGCGCTAGTGGTAAAGAACCTGCCTGCCAATGCAGGATACATAAGAGACGAGGGTTCAATGCCTGGGTTAGAAAGTTCCCCTGGAGAAGGAAATGGCAACATACTCCAGTGTTCTTGCCTGGAGAATCCCATGGATAGAAGAACCTGGGGGGCTGCAGTCCATGGGGTAGCAAAGAGTTGGACATGAGTGAAGCGACTTCACATGCATGCACACAGGCATGTGCCATCATTACTGGGGTATCAGGATTATCTAGGTAGAGCAGAAAAACATCCACATAAGGAAAAATGTCTCAGTTTGGTCACTTTAGCTGCATGACCTTGAGCATGTTTCTTAAACCCTCTGTGCCTTTGTTTGTTAATCTATAAAATGGGTTGATAATAATTGTACTTAGCTTAGAGACTTAGAGGACACAGTAATGTAAAATTGGTAAAAAAAAAAAAAAAAAAAAAAAACCACTGTTTATATCATAAAGCATTAAACTGATGTTAATGCTAGCTTCTTTTATCACTCTTACCAAGGTCATAGCTGTTGACTTTTAAGGGTGTTGAGTTGAAATGGTAAAAGGGAAGTCCATCTTCAAGCCACTCTTAGAAGTCAAGGACAAAGATAGGAAGCATTGCCTTTGCCCTAACAATGAGTAAGGATCATTTGAAAATGATATTTGGAGAGTGTCTTTTTTTTTCCCCCCTCTGCTATAGGAAAGAGAACTTTTCCTTTTGAGTGAAAGAAAAGTGATTTGGGAGCGGAACAAGAAAGACCAGGGTGTAAAGGGAGCTTAAGAAAGGATATAAAAGAGAATGGGCAAGTCTTCAGAACTCTGGCAGCAGACCCCTCCCCAATTGTCTTTTCAATGGGTCTTCTGTGGCAGGACAAATAGAAGGACAGGTGAAAGGTCACCTACTTCCTCATCCATCTTCCTTGGGGTCTGGGAGGTCAGAGTGAAGATTGATTAAGATCTTAAATGTTTGACAAAAGATCCCTGGGCAAAAATGGCCAGGGCGGGTGGGGGCCTGGGGTATGCTGTTGTTTGAATCTAACCCTGATCATCTGCCAGAATCCTCCAGAGACCTTGAAGCCAGAAGGACACTTCCTCTTGGAGTTCTTACCTCCAAGCAGTACATGCAAATGCAGACGGAGGGCAAGGAGCCCCGTCAAAAGTGTCAGGAGTGGCAGGGCGATGGCGGGCTTGCCCTCTGCAGCAGCTGCAAGTTCACCCTCCCCTAGAATAACATTTTCTGAAATGATTTGGCTCAGTCTCAGCAGGACAAAAAAAGAGTGGAAGCCACTCATTTGTCTCCTGCAGGAGAATGTCTGGCTGGCATTAGCAGTAGTTTGAACTTGCCTAGTGATGGGCTGCAGAGGATAAGAAACTGTTCCAGTTAGTCGGAGAAAGGAAAAAAAAATCCACCTCAGACATGTCTCCCTCTCCCCTAGTACGAACCCTGCCCCTCCATGAGGGAATGTTCCAGATGTTTTACAGGATTATTTTTATTGCTTCAAAAATCTTAAGCTGGAGGAAGAGACGAAAAGATTCTTTATTACCTTATTTTTTGCTTAATTAAAAAGCTGAAAAATGAAAGGGAAGTCACAGATTTACTCTGTGAAATAGTAATAAGCTGCATTTTCAGAGAGCATGTATAAAAATAATACTAATAAAAAGAAAACAGTCTTATGAAGTCACTTAAGGACAAATAATCACAACTGTGACAAAACTAAGCTGGGTAGGAATCAAACCTTGCTTAGATATATAATTTTGCTATAAATGGTTTGTGGTCCTATATACTTAGAGACCTCTATTATGGATCATTACATGTATGATGCCTTCATATCAGTAAAAGCTTCTTATTAAAAGCTCTTTTGATAAAAAACAAGGTGGAAATGCTTTGATGGCTATAAAATAGAAATATTTCATATTCATGCTCTGAAAAAAGAGAGAGATCTGTGTTTAAAAAAAATGACTACTTTGTTTTCCTAATATATTATAGAAGAACCTTAGGAGAAAGAAGTACCAGAAAGGATGCATTTAAAATATAGTTCAGAGAGATGCTGTTATATTCTTTCCACTTTTGAAATTTTTCTTCCACCTTTGAATCATGTCTTTAAGAATCAATTGCTTAAATCACATTGTTGCTTTTATCTCTGACTTTGAAGCATGGCTGTGATCACTGAAAGACGCAATTCTTTATATCCGAGAAGAGCAGGGTTTAATTATTGTCCTTTTTCTGTTATACTTTTTTATTTTCCCTTCTACATGTGACCAGGCTTCTTTTGTGAGTGAATCAGGCAATGGTCTATTTTGGATTTACTAAAGCATCACATAGGAATTATCTCAGTTAGGGATTTTTGAATCTGGTATTTAAGATTTGATGACTTATTTTAATCTAACTGAGCTGCCTTGTACTTTTCAAAAATGAATTAAGACATAATTATTCTGTTAAGACTTGAGTCTTTGGGAGAAAGACCGATTAAATGGCTTTTCAGCTACTACTGTGCAAAGCAGAGGTGGTCATGATATATATTTGACTTTCATTGAATTTTAATACTTAGGTTTTGGGGGCTTTTTTTTTTGCATTTAATTGATGAATTTAACATTACAAAAGAATTGTATGCTTCAGTCTCTTACTCCAGCTTATTTCTGATTTATCAGTCTTTATGATTTAGTAAACAACCCAAATATATCTATACAGTACATTTTAAAAAATAACTAAAACGGAGTCATCTTCTTATTCCATATTAGAGAATATAACTTTTCTCCATCCTTCATAATTGATAATATTCTGTAGTGTGAATATATCATACTTTATTTAATTTTTTCTTTGTTGATAGATAGTTCGGGGATCTTGGTTTTTTCTAGTAATATTTTTAAACCAACAGCTTAACTTGTAAATCATACATATACTTAAAAAAAAATTGACTGGTTAACCTTGCTTTGTTATTTTTCTGGCTTTTTCATGGACAAATAATTTTAATAAACCTTCTTGACCATTAGCATATATACCGAAGGAGTACAGTCCAGGACAACCAGACAAGTAACACTGCTGACAATTAAGGAGCATAGTTGCATCTCATTAAATGTTCATTGAATGAATAAATAAATAAATGCAGAAGGAATTGTGGCCTGTTTCATATTAAACATTTATTTGGTGGAGTAACATTTCGGGGAGTCAACATGATAATATCAGGATCTTAGTATGTGACATGTATTAATGAACTCCTTGTTTATAATTCCTACTTCAATTGGGTCTTAGCTATTTTCATTGTATTTATGAACCATCTCTGCACCTGGATGTTCAAAAATCTCTTTAGTCTATGTGCTAACACAATTATTAGTACGAAATGGCTAAGATCTGCCTTTGGAGTTTGAGACCTGTTTAGTTTGTAGGTGTGCTACTTAACTAGGTGGGTGATCATGGTCCCTAACTTAACCTCCCTAACTTCAAGTCTTTATTTGCAAATTGGTGACAATGATATGTTATTATGTATGAGACACACATATAAGGACGAGGGCATGGCAACCCACTCCAATATCCTTGCCTGGAGAATCCTATGGGTAGAGGAGCCTGGCAGGCTACAATCCAGGGGGGTTACAAAAAGTCAGACACGACTGAAGTGACTTGTCACACACACGCATGTATGTATACAGGTTCTAGCACTGTGCCTAGAATCATTAAGCGCCTAAGAAGTGGAAAATGTTATTGTTATTTTTGTTGTTCAGTAGAAATATGGGGACACTATGGGCTATTTGGTCATTGTTTGTCCAACAGTGGAAACTGGTTTAGGTTTTGAAGCAGTTTTTTTGCGCGGAGAGGTGAGGACAATGGTGAAAAATCCAAGTGTAGGGGGCGGTATGAAATGACTGGTCTTGTCTCTATCAGTCAGGTCCTCTGTTCCTCAGCTTACTGCAGTGGCCCTTACTGCAGTTGGGTTCCCCCAAGACCCTATCCTGTGGTCTACAGGTCAAAACTTTAATATGCTATTTGCCTTTTCCCTCCCCTTTTCTCATGAATGGAGTTTTCCAGAGGCTACCTGATATGTGATATCTCATCAAATTAAACAGAGAAGCAAATATGAGAATCCAGCCATCCTCTATTAAGCCAGACATTAACAATGGCACTCTTGTCCCTAATTTAGTTTTAGAAAATTTGTTTTTTTTTTTCATTAAAATGTGTTATTTGTGTTGACATGTAATGAGTTTAATTATCAATACTTTAAAATAAATTCATCTGAGTTCCAGTTGCTAATGGTAAGTATTGGTATCTTTAACTCACATAGTCAAAAGCACTTTGGCATCCTCAGTCTTTTTAGTGTGTAAAGGGGTCCTGAGACCCAGAAGTTTGAGAAGTGTTGCACAAAAAGTGTCAGCTTTTTGTTTCTCCGGCAGGTACAGAAAGTGTACCTGGTTGACTTTTAGAATCAAAATAGATCAGGAAGCTCTGGAAACTTTCAGAATCTCAGAGATTTAGGTAGCTTAGAAGGAGAACATTTATTCTACCCTTTAGATGTTTCTATAAAATCAGGCAGCAATTTGTAGCTCTTAGCTTTTTAAAATCGGTTTATCTGCGTCCAATAACATGCCTCAGTGCTCTCTTTAGTTTTACTGTGCTTGTGGGAAGGAATGATTAAGGAAAGCCTCAGCTGGCCCATGGGACCCTGAGAGACTGTATCTTTTTCACTGAGGGCATAAAACCTTTCTCCCTTACAGCTGGTACCTCTGGGCCATTTGCGGTGGGGGGTGGGAGCAGGTGAGGTCACTGGGTCCCATGATCTGGAGGGTAATTAACAGTCCCATGACTAAATGGACATTTTATGAATATTCAGGGTCTATTTGGGCTTCTGGGGAAACAATCAGGTTGGTGCCGCTGACAACTCCCTTTGGAGACCCAGAGCGATTTCTGGGTGAATGCGGGTCCTCAGCTGTCGGCCTAGGGTTGCTTTTTTGCCGGCAGCAGATCCCTCGTTTGCATATTCTGTATGCGCCCTCATGCAAAACAGCACACCCATTTCCCCCTTTCACAAAGGCTAGAGAGCTTCCTTTGGAAACTCCAGCCAAAATCTCCTTCTGTTTATGCAGAACCCAATGATTTAGACACCATGCAAATTAATTCGGTTTTGATTTGAATGCTTCCAGAGATTGGGGGTGGAAGGCGGAGAGTGGGGTGTTTGCACAGGGCCCCTTTTGTGCACCCCGCCGTGCCCCCCCTCCCGCCCCCGCCGCTGGCCCTCCCCCAGTGTGGCTGGTTGTCACTCCCGGGGCCCCTTGCCCCATGTGAAACAACCCAAGCTCCTGCTGCTCATTTTATTTTGACCTTTGGGAAGGAACCTAGTCTTGGTGAATCCCTTGGCTTGTCTGTTTCCTGACAATTTCAGCAGGAATCTCCCTCTTTTTTTTCTGAGGAGGGAGGAGATAGCACCGTGCAGATTATGCTAGGAATGCTTAGAAGTGGCCCAACAAAGGGCTTTCAAAAATTGTCAAGTTAAAAGATAAAATTCTTGGAGAAAGAATTGTCGGATCTCAGAAAGTTCTGAAAATATAGGTGTTAGGTCACTCATAGGCTGGAACCTATTCACCCCTTCAACAAATAGATCCTGAAAGTGTAGATTGCACAAATCATTGGTATTTTCATCATGTTGTTGTCATACATCTATGAATGAAGGCAACCAGTTGCATGCCTAAAATCAGGATTAAAATCCCTTATTTTCACTCCTGTCCCACATACATTTCTTTCAAAGTTGTATTGACACTAATTCTGTTCCTTATTCTGTATGTGTATTCGCTTTGGGTTGAATGTTGCCTTTTGAATTCCTATTTTCCCATCCCACCAATGTCTCCCAATTTACTTAACCTTTGCTTTATTCCCTCAGAATGAAAATGCCAGTACAATACATATTTAACCCTACAAACTTCACTCTCATCTTGAAAATAGTACTGTCTTCAGAAGGCCCTGATCGTGTGTATTCTATAAACTAAAAGAAGAGGACTTGCATGAAATGTTTTTGAAGTTCAATTAGTTTTGACTTCGAACTAATTTCACAGGGCAGCAAACGGGCAGAGCCAGACTTTGCAGTGTAATTAAGTGTAGGCAGGGTCAGCTAAAACAACATCTAAATGTGGAAGAGCTTTGGTTTAGCTCCACATGGCCTGACAAAATTTGATGATGCTGCTGTTCAAAGTCCATTTGGGATGGATTATTAGGATTAAAGAACAGCAGAAGGCTCTGTACTTGGTATGTTCTATTGTGTCATTAGTGGATGAGAAAATTCAGCTGCTTATCTGGCTCTTGTTTCTAAGGATGGATTTAAACAGACTCACACTTCTCAAAGGTGATCTTACTAACCTCTTCGTAATAAGTTACAGATCTCCAGTTGCTCAGAATCCTGACAATACCATTTGAAGTAAGTTGATTGATCATTATCATTTTCATGTACAGATATTTCCCACATTGGTACAAAGCTACGGTACAGTTTCTTAATTACCCAGATAATCCTGTTTGCTTGTATTTTTAAACTATGAAGTGCTGGGTAATTATTCAATTCTTAATAGAAGGCAAATGGCAATGTAAACAATAATTAGGACGTTAGACAGAGTAATGCGCTTCAAAGCAAATTGGATTTTTTTCATACTGTTCAGCATGAAGTCCCATAAAGCCAACAATTTAGAAGTAAGGCAAAAAAGGTTCCATTTGGTTCATATTTTATGGCGTTATCTCCTCATGGCTTGTTTCTGTGAATAGCAGTTTGCCCCAGTGAAGCTGGCTGTGCCCAAGCCAACTGTTTCCGTAACAATCGCTTCCCTGCTGTTTGACATTTGGCGGTGTTCTCCCAGGCCTCCAGATTGGTCCTTTGTCTGCTGCAAATCCGAGGGGTCAGGGGTTAACAGAATACTGATTTCCTCCATAATACCATGGCAGGTAAATATGGGCCAACCTCATGATCAGTTAAGACGCAGCTCAGTAAGGAATGCTTTTCTCATGGGCTTTTGTCCTTAAGACCTTCCCTGATTTGAGATGCTGAGTTTCCCAGCTCTTGCCTTCCACAGGGGCTTCTTCATTACCAAAGCTGCCATCTCTCTTTTCTATAGCTTTCTCTGTTAATAACCATTCACAGATAACAATATATCCCCAGAAATACATGACCTGAAAACTGAGCAAATCATCATGTTTGATGAATTAATTTTACAAGCATTAACAATACTTGCAACCTTATGCACTTAATTATGTCTTGCAGTCTTATCTGTACTGTGTGTTTCATTGATGAAATAATAAACTGATAGCAAAGGCAGTAGACAAAGTTCCTTTAATAATGGTGCTCTTACCCACCCTACTTTTTTTTTCCATCTAGCCATCATGGTGTGTTGCCAGTTAGAGCTATAATTAAACAAACAGTTTTATTTCATTTTCACCATTATGGAGATGTCTAAGCATTCATCAACATCAATGCTATTACCATTTTGTGTCAGTTTAATTATATCAGTGTTTATTCTTCTCCCAAGGAATATTGTAAGCTACATAGTAGGTTATATCCTAATTGTTCATGGGGGACACACGGGCTCTAGAAGTTTAAAGTGTCTTTCAAACTTTTAAACTTATTGTTACCATCAACTAATGAATGAAAAGGCCACTTTTGCATATATCACTCTCCACATTTCTGTTTGTCCAGCCTCCTTCACATTGTACCATGAACTTGATGCTTAGATTCATTTGTTTTCAGTTTTAAGTGTTTGAAAAAGACATCTCCACTTTGAAAAACAGTTTCCTTTTGAAGTGTCCAGTTTGGCAATGACTGAAGCAGCCCCCCGGGCCAATTAGCATGTTAAAAGAATGGATCAATACCTTTCTGCCTCCTCCACCCTCCTTGCTCTCTTCCAAGGGGAAAGAGTTTGGAAGAACCCTGGGAGGCTCTTGACAGATGTGCCAGGAGACTTCAAGAGGATTGTCAATTGCCCCAAGTGGGGAACATTGACAATTTGATCTAGTGCCCGACGGCTTCTCTGCTAGCCATTTGAAAATGGATGCAGGAGGAATTGACAGTGTCAGGAAAGCTCTTGCAGTTCATGTAATTATGGAGAGGATTAGAAGAAAAGTGTTGGGAGAAATAAGAGATCAATACAGGGGCACTAGTTGACTTGAACTCACCTTTAGCTGTTAAACACTACATTTTGTAACATTTAGCCTATGCACATGGAAGACTATAGGTTTTTTTTTTTTTTTTTTAAGGATTGTGTAAACCCATGCATAAGAAAAAATGATAAAACATAAGCAGCCACTGATTTTTGAGAGCAGACTCCTAGGTAATTAACAGTGTAACACTTTCAGTACTTAAGATGCAAAGGTGCTAATTAACTAATGGGAGAAATTGAGATTTCATTACTTGGTTCTCTAACGAGGTGCCAGCAAAGAAATGCAGCTGAAAGTAATATTTGAACATTCAGGTTCCTTTTAAAGCGGTTTCTTTAGGAACTGCTTCTCTGTTTATCCTAGAGTTTTCAATTAACCTAATGCAGGGCTACAGTAAAACATTATAAAAGTGTGGTATTTTTGCACTAGGAAACTCATGTTGATGGAAAAATGAGAACGTTATCATTGTGAGATTAAAAAGCTTTAAAAAAGTTTGAAACATGCCACCTGAGGGTCTCACATTGTGTCTTCCTTTAGGACAGCTACTGTACTAAGCTAAACAGACCCCATTACATCATTTATTCTAACCTTCAGGAAAGATTCTGGGCTCCTTATTTACAGAATGTTGTTGCTGTACTATTTCAGTAATTCTTAAATGGGTTCTTGATACTGCAAGAATTTTACACTCTGATTTCAGCAATTGTACTGAACCATTGTTGGATGTTTCCTTCTCTATTAGAGAAACAAAGTCATTTATTAAAGAGAAGTAATGTCTGGCCTTGTGAAAAATCACAACTATTATTGCAACTTCAAAAAATAGACATACTAAAAAGAACCCTTAGCCCCACAAAAGGATCGTTGACGTCTACTACAGATAATGATTGAGATACAGAAACCTATTGAGTTTTCCCAGTATTTTCCATTATATCTTCTGGCTGGTTATCACTGATCTACAGGAAAGCTATTGATTTTTGTATGTTTATCTTGCATCCAATCTTTTTATTGAACTGTCTTGTGAATACTAACAGGTTTTCAGTTAATTCTCTAGACTTTTTAGAGAACCAATATTTTTAGGTGCAAGCAATTATATATTTTTCCTTCTTTTTAAAAACTAGACCTCTTATTTATGATTTTCATCTTACAACATTGATCAGAATTTTTAGGCCAGAGAAAAATAATAATGTTGATTGTAAGCATCTTTATTTTATGCCAGTTTTAGTGGACATAATTTAAGCATGCTATGAGATATTTTTAAACATTTCTAAGAGAGAAGGGATTTTGAATTTTGTTAGATGACTTCAAATATCTCTTTCAGATATGTGATCTTTCTGATGTGTGTTTATGGGTGTTTATTCAATATTATGCATATTGAATATATTTGTAGATTAAAAAAAATAATCCATAAACTCTCTTTGCATCTGTGAAAAAAACCCTATCAGGTAGCAGTAAATTTTGGCTAAAATTTTCTTACATTCTATGTGTTAATTGTGATGAAGAGCCAGGGCCTTGGAATAAGAATTTAATTTTAATCTCAGCTTTGTCATTTACAGTGGTGACTACCAGCTCTAGGTACTTAACTTTAGTGCTCTATTATTTTTTCTCCTCTGTAATAGGAGAATAATGACAACTACCCCATAGGTAGGGCTTCTCTAATAGCTCAGTTGGTAAAGAATCTGACTGTAGTGTAGGAGACTCTGGTTTGATTCCTGGGTCAGGAAGGTCCACTGGCGAAAGGATAGACTACCCATTCCAGTATTCTTGGTCTTCCCTTGTTGCTTAGCTGGTAAAGAATTGGCCTGCAATGCGGGAGATCTGGGTTTGATCTCTGGGTTTGGAAGATCTTCTGGAGAAGGGAAAGACTACTCACTTCAGTATTCTGGCCTGGAGAATTGGGGTTGCAAAGAGTTGGACATGACTGAGCAACTTTCACTCACCCAGTAGGTGTCCTTAGGATTAAATAAGACAATGTAAGTCTTGCTAGGAAGTGACATCTATTCAGTGCTCAGTAAAATAGAGCAAATAGAAATTTGAGTAAATAGATTTGGGAAATTTAAGAGTAAATAGAAATTTGTATTATTTTTATTTTGAATTTTTAACAAATAACCGATTGATATTAGCCTATATTCTCTTTTCCTCTTTCTTTCTGACTATATCTCTTTCTCTCTTTCCTCTTATTCTTAGCAGATTTTAGGATTATAATTGATACATAAAGTTAAGATAGTTTTCCATCTTTTATTAGCATTGCAGAAAATGTGCAGAGACTCTAGCTTTACTCTGCAAGTTTGAAAGGTTTCACCATTAAACCTGGCTCTAAATTGTTCACTTAGGATTTGGACACTTCTTTTCTGTATATTTGCTAGACTTCGGTAAAAAAAAAAAAAAAAAAAAGCAACAGCCACAACAAGGAAACTGACTCTGAAACTTCATTCCATTGCTTTCCCAGTCACATAATGACTCTCCAGTCCATAGTGGATGTGTTCTCTGAATTTGGGCTGTTCCCCGTCTCTGCTGGGTGGAAAGCACAGATGCCACGTTGCTTTCCTCCATAATTACACTATTGAGCTTTCTCATTACTTGTGTATAACTTAAACATAGAAGTTAAAGGCAATGGGATATTCAGCCTGGAGTCAGTGCACAGGCATGGTTGGGCTAGGCGTAAATCGGGATCCTGCTTGTTAATGAGGATCTAGTTGAGACCATATTTATTATTAATCTCATTAGGAAAAGCTGCTTTCACTGCAGCACCTCTGAGTTGTGATGCTTTGCTTTTTTTTTTTTTTTTAACTGAGGGAGAAAAAATGCGAAATGACAGATTCACTGTTCTAGAAACATCTGGTGTTCCTTAGAGCCATGACTTTGACATCATAATGTGTAAATATTTTATATTGGTTTGGAGGATGGGTAAGTTTCATTTTGTTCATTTCAAATTATTCTGTGGGCCACATGGAAACAACGAGGACCAGAGGACAGGTACTGCCTCAGTATAAGGAAAGACCCATCTGATATTTTGAACTGGACCCAAGTGGATGTGATGACTTTTGAGAAGATGCGTTCTCTTTTAGAGCGGGTGTTCACACTGGCTGGATGACCCTAGGGCATTTAACTGTATATCCTTGCAGTAAGAGATTGGAGATTTTGTGTTTTTTTTTATTTTAATCTTTTAAATTTATTTATTCATTTTATTTTTTGGTTGCCCTGAGTCTTCTTTACTATGTGCAGGCTTTCTCTAGTTGCAGCAAGCAGGGGCTGCTCTTCATTGCTGTGTGTGGGCTTCTCATTGTGGTGGCTTCACTAGTTGGGGAGCACAGGCTCTCCACACGTGGGGCTCAGTAGTTGGAGTTCGCCGGCTCAGTAGTTGCAGCTCGCAGGCCCTAAAGCATGGGCTCAGTAGTGGTGTCACATGGGCTTAGTTGCTCTGTGGCACGTGGAATCTCTCCAGACCAGGGATTGAACCTATGTCCCCTGCGTTTGCAGGAGGATTCCCTGCCTGCTATGTGGGAGGCCTGGGTTCAATCCCTGGGACAGGAAGATCCCTTGGAGAAGGGAATGGCTACCCACTCCAGGATTCTTGTCTGGAGAATTCCATGGACAGAGGAGACTGGTGGGGTCAAAAAGGGTTGGGCGTGACTGAGCAAATCACACTTTCATTTTTTATTTTTTTTCCCCTTCTATCGTGTCACTGGGGAAGTCTGATCCTTGTTTCTTAAAAGGGGCACCATTGTCATTTTGGGCAGGACGATTCTTCCCTGAGTGCAATATTTATCAAGGCTTGTGAATCCATTCTGCGCATGGTGGGTATGCACTTTGCAAGGCATTTGGTGTCCTGAGGAGTCCCTGGGTAGTAAATACTAGTGGCATCCTCTAATCACTGTGACAGGCTAGATCTTCCCTTCACTTGTTCAGTTGCCTCAGATATAGATACTGATCTCAATGGCAAACTTCTGGACTAGACAAACTGTAAGATAATTTACAGCTCTTAAGATTCCAAGATAGTAGGATAGTCCTTATTACAAAGGTTGCATATTTCCTATAGGGTAGGTAGCCCAGGTTTAGGATCCTGTAGTTGTAGGAAAGATGGAAAAGCTCTTCAGACAGTCCTAGATATCAATTTCTCTGTTTTCATTTTCCTTAAACCTAAGTGTACACCATGGGGCTTCCCAGGTGGCTCAGTGGTAAAGAATCCGCCTGCCAAGCAGGAGTTGTGGGTTTGATCCCTGGGTTGGGAAGATCCCCTGGAGAAGGAAATGGTAACCCACTGCAATATTCTTGCCTGGAGAATCCCATGGAGAGAGGAGCCTGGTGAGCTATAGTTCATAGGGTTGCAGAGTCAGACATGACTGAGCGACTGAGCTCGCATGCATGCAGATGTACACCATAGCATCACAAAGTCAGATTCATCTGTTTCCCCACTAGGCACCAAGTATAGGAGGAGATGGGGATGTCTTCTGGAAGAAATTACTCACATTTTATAAAAGCGTCTGTAACGATGACCATCCACCAAGTTCTCTACTAACTTACTTAGTCCTAAAACAGCTTTATCAGGCAGGTAGAATGTTATTATCCCCATTTTACAGTTGGGAAGGCTGAGTCATGGAAGGATGCCCAAGGTTCTGTACCGCTACTCAAAATGAATTGAAACCAGGTAGACTGGCTCCAGCCTCCAAGTTGCCAACTCTGTGCCATACTTTTCCTGGGTAAGAACTGTTAGAAATCAAGAAACATCCTCCTAAGTTAACTTAACAATATGGACTCTGCTTTGCATTCTTACAAGGTAAGAAGAATATTTTAAATGCCTGAGTTATAAACTTATGTAAACAGTGTTCTGTATTTACTCCAAGATTTGTCAAATACTCCTCTGTCAATGGGTGGCCTTTGTATTATTTCAGATGGCCTGGCAAAGAGCAAAATGTGACTTTGCAATTATTAAAGCTGAAGACCTTGTCATAGAATGTATTACTGAGCAAATTATTCTTATTTTGACTCTGAATCCCAGCACAGAGGGAGGTTATAAGCATAGACCCAAGTCTACATAAGATAGACCATCATCTCCTCTTAACTGGAGGATAGCTGAACCGAATAACTTTTAATTTCTCAAAGGCAGTACAATAAATCCAAGGGCTATTTACCTGGAAAATCAATCTAAAAAGAGGATGTACTTTTAATAATCTAAATGTTGGATTTGTGCTTTTATGCTGGTTCAGGTAGCATATTATTTACAAATGTGCAGGAAAAAAATGGCAACGGAATCATTTGTAATGCAATTCATTTCTGCAGTTGGGTGCAAGGAGAAAAAAGGTGGGGTCAGCATTGCAAATGGTAGCATAGGTGGTTCCTTCAGTACCTACACAGCTATTCACCCTCCTTCCCTCGTGTTGCTACTTTGTGGCTTCAGTGGAAATGGCTCACCTTTCAACACCTAACACCAGTTGTATCCTGAATTATTCTGTTCTGCAAGTCTCAAAAATTCTTTTTTTTTTCAGAAGGGCTCCTAAATCATTTAGAACTAGGTTTTCTGTTGCTTACAACACAATGCTAATTGATAAAGGAGGTCATTAATTTAACATGAAACCAGTTTTCTATACACAAATGTTTCACATAGGAAATATAGTAGGTGGCTCAGACAGGAAAGAATCTGCCTGCAATGCCAGAGACCCTGGTTTGATCTCTGGGTCAGGAAGACACCCTGGAGAAGGGAATGGCAACCTACTCCAGTATTCTTGCCTAGAATTTCTATGGACAGGCCATGGGGTTACAAAGAGTCAAACACGACCGAGCAACTGCTGTGCTCCCTTCTTAGCCTGATGGCAAGATAGACTAGTTTGGTTTGGTTCTGTTGCTGACAGAAACCCTCTTCCATATTGTGGCTTGGTGAAGTGGGATGTCTTTCTTCTTAGAGCTAAAGAATATTCAGACTGGAAGGAAATCCTTTATTTAATTCATGCTTTTCATTTTCCAGATGAGGAAACTGAGGCTCAGATTAATAAAGTATATAATAAATTAATAAAGAGGTACAAACTTCAGTTACAAAATAAATGAGTCACAGAAATGAAATGTACTAGGTAGGGAATATTGTCAATAATAATGTAATATCTTTGCACGGTGACAGATGGTAACTAGACTTATCATGGTGATCATTTTGTGATGTATAGAAATATCCTTGTGTTGTACACCAGGATCTAATGTAACGGTTTAAGTCGATTATACTTCAAACAGGGCTTCCCTGATGGCTCAGACAGCAAAGAATCTGCCCACAGTGTGGGAGACCTGGGTTCGATTCCTGGGTTGGGAAGATCCCCTGGAGAAGGGCGTGGCAACCCACTTGCCTGGAGAATCCCCACTGACAGAGAAGCCTACAGTCAAAGAGTCGGACACGACTGAGTGACTAACACTTCCACTTTCACTTTCATAGCTGCTGGGTACCATGGGGCATTCTACTTATTGGAGTACCTAAGTATGGTTTAAAAGCATGTTGAAAGGAACTGATGAATCACAAAGTTATTGTGATCAGAAAAGAAAAAAAATCATGAGAAATTCATGCTTTTTGGAGAAAAATATGGTAATAGCATAGGCAAGTAAAAAAGACTGGCCAAATCATCTGTAACGTAACCACGTAATGAGTCATACTTACTGTTTTGGTTTCTGTGCTTCCAGGTCTTGGTGTATGCCCAGGCACGTACACTCACTGAGTTAGTGATCATATGGATGATGATAAAATACAACTTTATAACATGACTTTTAAGGGCTACAGAGATTTCTGTTACTTGGATAAGGCACACTTTCTTCACCTATTCTTTATTGTTGGGCTTTTAGGTTGCTTTTGGTGTGGTGTAGTAACATTGTGAATATCCTTAAGCAACATCTTCAAATATAGGCTTAATTATTTTCTAATAACTGTGAGTTTGAAAAATGTGCAGTTTTAGAGGCTTTGATATTGTTGAAAAAGACACAGTTTTGAGATAACATGCTTACCTAAGCTCGAAACAATGAGAACCAGCATACCTTCAGTGAGATCACGTGATAATTTCCATACAATCCTCATTAATGAAGTGAACTCCAAAGTGGAGGTAGTTTTACTCATTAGCACTTGCATGTGATAAAACTTCTCTTAAGGCTTTTGCCTACAGATGCTTTCTTTTCATCCTAAAAAAAAAGGCAATTAACTTTTAAGCTTATTTTAAACAAAGATAGGACTCATTGGCTATCTGTGATAGCTGTTTGTAACTACCCTTTAATATGAAGGATGTATGTGTTTGTGTGTGTTCAGTGTGTGTGTGTGTTCAGTCACGTCTGACTCTTTCGTGACCTAACAGAGTGTTGCCTACAGACTCCTCTGTCCATGGAATTTTCCAGGCAAGAATACTGGAGCCATTTCCTCCTCTAGGGGATCTTCCTGTCTAGGGATCGAACTCACATTTCTTGCACCTCCTGCATTGGCAGATGGATTCTTTACCATTGTGCCACCTGAGAAGCCCAGTATAAAGGATCCTCTCTGATATAAATGATTATATAGTATGGTCACCTGAAGTACATTATTGCCTCTAAACCTCCTTTAAATTTTCTCTCCTACTATCTAACGAACATAATTGCTTTTGAAACTCAGAGAATCACTGCCTTTCATAAAGGCATTGTGAAAGTGAGCTTGATGAGGCTGATTGCTTCATATAATCCCCTAGATACTGTTTTCTTATAGTTTCACAGTATGCCTTCAAGGCTTCAGCAACTGGAAAGGAAAATGACGTCATGGACTATGTGTGAGCTTTAAAGCATGTCCACTCTCAGAAACCAGCTTTTCAAATACCTGTAGGGTTGGCTAATTCTCCCTCTTTATGAGTTAAGTGCCCTGATTCACTGATTGCTGTGTCATCAATTGTTTCTGTGGCCTTAAAATTCATCTTGTTACACTCAAGAGGTTTAACACCCTTAAACTGGGCCATCCAAGTGCCTATACGAGCATTCCTTGTACTTATCTCCTAGGACCGACTTGCTTACCATGGGATATTAATTGTGCAGTTTAGTTTTAAGATAAACATTGCAAGTTATTTCTCCAATTGCATGGATGGGATATGGAAAAACATTGCATGCTTTCTTTCCCACCTTCATCAATTCCTTTTGCCTCTGTCTTTCTCAGTGAAGCATTCCTGCACACATTGGCTTTAAACTGGAAGATCCTGTCATTTGGAAATAGTGTCTCCAAGGACAGTGAAACCTTGCATGCATTTCCTCAAACCTGTAACATTCATTCTTCTTTCAGCAACTCATCTCTTAGTGATATGAAAAAATAAAAGCATGTTAGTTTTGATGGATTTTCCCCTGTTAAATGAATTATCACATTTTATTTATGAAACAAATTCTGTTCATTATAGAGCATCTGGAAAATGAGAGAAGGAAATACACACAAAGAAAACCAGAAGTCACGTTTGGCATCACCCCTGTACCTATCCTCTGGCTTCTTGCTGTCCTTGCCTCAGTGCAGAATGATGTTTCTCTGTTTGCCTGGTGGGACTTGGCTTTTCCTTTCTCCTGCCAGTCCAAGACAAGAAAGTGCTTCATTAGAATCACCTACTTCCTGGGTAGGTGATTCGTTTTGCTGTTGTAGGCTGCATTCCTGTCCTGCTTGGATTAATTATTGGCATCTTCGCGTCTGTGGTGTTGCAGCTTCCAGCCACTCCTTTCTCTTTCCAGCTCTGCATTCCAGTTCCCCAATGGGACCAGCACCTTTGGCTGGAACCCCCAAATCCTCTGTGAATGCGCTTGCTGATCCCTTCCCGTAGAGAGTTGCGCCCTATTTCTCAATCCCACAGAATCTTGTTCTGAATCATCAGAAACTTGAATGTGGGTCGCCTACCCAACTGCCAGGGTGGTACCTTCTGAAGACATTCTCTCTAGCTGCTTCTAGCTGGGAGTTCTGAGAGTTTGATGTTATCCCCAATCAAGACTTGGTTCTTCATGATATTTTGGACAAGAATTTGGTCACTTTCTTTAGATCTAGTCTCCTGGGAGTCATCTCCCTCTGCTGCCTGTGTCAGTGAAGTTTTACATGTCTGAACAGCCAACCCATCAAAGATAAGCGGCTCTATGCCATGGAAGATGTTTAAGTAGAAACTAGAGGGAGTCTTTAGTAAGAGAAGCCTCAGCAAGTATCCCACACTGGAGAGAAGGACCGGAATAACTACTCTGATCCCTTATAATTTTAAGATGATTATAATTCAACAGTAATTGCCTCTCCCACTCACAGATTCAGTAAAAACTCTCTTGTTTATTTTTCTGATCCTATGATGAGAACACAGATTGGTATAGAAGGCTTGCTGAATTCCCATTGAATGTAAAATCACATTTTTAAAAGGTCACATTCTACAAAAGGAGGAAAAAACAATGTGTTAATCAGAAGTGTGACTATTTGGTAATTTAAATTGTCTTGGCCAAAATATTTAAAATATGTATTGATCCTATTTACTTCTATCAGATATCAAGACTAAGGGAGGTTTGATTCACTAGCTATAATTTATCGCCAGTTGGATGTGTATTTGTTTTGTTTTGCATGTGGAAACTTGAGTCATCTCGAGCAGTGGCTGGATATTTTGCTATGAATAGAGAGTATTTATTGAATTTATCAATTAAGAAAAGTATCTCATAAAAATGGACAAGTACTAATAAATGAAGTGGTATTTAGGCATAATGACAAGTCTGTTCCCTCTTCTCTCTGGTCCTCCAGACCCATCCAGCCTTTATGATGTAGGCTGGATTATATAATTATAATGGGAAACGTATAGGTTGGGATTATTCATCTTCCCAACCCTGAGTGTTGATCATGTGACCCTCCCACTTTGAAATCACCCTTGACTTTTACCTCTGACCCTGCAGGGCAAGGTGGTCCAGAGTCTTTCATGTTTTCTCTATTTAATGCTTTAGTGCTGTAAGAAGCAACCTCAGGGGTTCTGTCCACAGGGTTCCACTGCCCAACAGGCCTCCTTGCCTGTCACTGTTAGACACATCCTTCAAGGCCCTCTCAAGCAGCACCTTTCCCTTTGAACTCTCCTGAGAGTTTTGATTGTGCTTCTTAATGTTGCTTATGCTTTCTATTAACATATTCTTACTTTTCACAGCACAGTGGATTAGTTAGTGAGTCAACTCCCTACTGCTTATTACCTGTTTGACTTTTCAGCAAATCAATTTACTTTTCTGTGCTTGATTTACTTATATATTAAATGCAGATAGCAATAGTGCCTCCTGCACAGGTGGTTGTATGGATTAGACATGTAAATACTTGCAAACCTGAACCATGTCTGAAACATAGTAACTACTCAGTAAAAATAAGCTCTTACTACTACTTACTACTACTACTACTACTACTAGTTGTTTCAAGGCCCAGAGCGTGGTAAGCAGCATTTTAGCTGTATTTCAGACTCCTCTTTCCTTTCAGTTTCCCCTTCAGTTTGATGCCTTTGTTCAGTGAACAACCTATACAACTGTACATGACAGTTCAGTCAGAATCTATGTTCTTCCAGGCCTGAGTGTATTTTCCATTTATCTTTGCATCTCTTCTAGTCCCTAAAATATAGTACACAGAGTTCTATTCTGTCCTGGTACTCCATATATGATGACTGAGATGAATGAATAAACAGTGTAAAAAGAAAAATGTCACTGCAGTTTTGTCTGTTTGTAAGAGGCCTATTGATTTTTAAAGCACGCTCACAGAGTGCATCGTGTCTTTTCAGTAAGAAATCACTATTTGTCACCATTTTGTTACAGTACTAGATATGTAATTGAGGGTAAATTTTCTGTGGGTTTATTTACTAGATCAAAGAGTGACTTCAACTTTCAGCACTTATTTTATTTGCCAGCATAAACTCAGGGGTTTAGTCAAGTGCCAAGAAAAGAAGTTAATCATCTGAATTATGTGGAATCTGGCAAATCACTTTTTTTCTTTGGGGGGAGGGGAGTAAAAAGGGCTTTGAGTATTTATCTCCCTTCAGCAAATCCAAATGATTATAAGAGTAAGAATAAAATTCTAGTAATTAATCTAATAGCTCTAGGCTGCTAATCATTTTGGAAAAGTTGACATTACCCAGAATATACTGGTTATCCTTATTGCCTGTCATTGATATATAATTCAATTGATTTTCACACTTTTTACATTCCAGAATGAAATACAGCTTTTGTCATGTCACTAGATTGGAATTCTTTGACAATACATTAACATGCCAAAAATAATATTACACACAAGAATAATGTAGAAATAAATTACAGGTAGAGCTGTATCCCTAAGGAGATTTTCATTTGTGTTTTAGAATAGAAGACTTATAACCCCTTTTCACACATCTATTTCATTCCAGTATGTTTTAGACTCTTAGTTCAATTCAATAAATTACTCATTTCGTGCTTGCTGTATGCTAGACACTCAGTTTTGCTGAGCAGTGTACTTACACAAAAGTCTGTGTAACTCTCAAGTACAGCATGATTTTATTTCAGAGCGCCCATACAGAGACTTTTATGCAAATGGATCCTTGAAAGTGGTCACCTTGACAGTGTTATAGAATTAATATATTGCTGCTATGACTTGAAAATTTTGGGATTGCCTTTTTAAAAATCCCTGCCTTCTTTTCAGATGTGCTTAGTACTGGATAATTGTGTGCTTTAAGATGGATTTCATTTTTGGAAATCAAATAATTTATAGACAGGATTGTGGTAGGTGAGATCAATCATGCTGTATTATATGTATTTGTTAATTCAAGAACAATGAGTGATTGCATTGTAACAAATTATTTTCATGAGTAATCCTACTATGAATACAGCTTCAAAAGAAGTGTTTGCAGCCATGGTTAATTTAGTGGAATAAGGGTGTAGTCCAGCATTCTTGGCCTTAGCTATCAATCACAATGTAACCTCTATGAGATCAGGTCTAGTTAATTCCCTCTTGAATCCTCAGAATCCTAGAACTGAGCCTGGTATATACTTGCTGTTGAAATGAATGAGTGAGTGAATGGAAACTTGCATGAATGAATGTTAACAACGGTTCACAAATGCACTCATAGGCCCTTGGGCATATAGCAGTTTATCTTGTTTATTTTATTTATTTATTTTTTTAACTTTCTGCCATTGCTTTAAATCATGTATGTTAAGGTCACCGTGCATACTTGTTGAGAATCTGGCTCTATGGTAATCTCTTTTCTTGCAGTATTTCTTTGTAGCTTTACAACCTGGTGAAGTAGTGACTATCATTATTCCTTTTTTCATAGATAAGGAAAGTAAGGCCCAGAGAAATAAAGCAACTTACCCAAAGCCACACAGCTAGTAAATGTGCAGTCTGGACTCAACCTGAGAAGTCTGGCTATTGATTTACACTCTAAACCATGATGCTATGCTTTCTTTCAATGTGTCTTTGTTTTTCTGGTTGGTTACATGTTCTCACATTATACTTTGAATCATCCTAAATTGGGATTATAGAAATCCTTTTCAGAAGTTTGATATGGTCAAATTGAAAGATTTGACCAAATTATATTTTATAATCAGTTCAGTTCAGTCACTCAGTCATGTCCGACTCTTTGCAACCCCATGGACTGCAGCATGCCAGGCTTCCCTGTCCATCACCAATGCCTGGAGCTTACTCAAACTCATGTCCAGCAAATTGGTGATGCCATCCAATCATCTCATCCTCTGTCCTCCCCTTCTCCTCCTGTCTTCAATCTTTCCTAGCATCAGGGTCTTTTCAAATGAGTCAGTTCTCCACATCAGGTAGCCAAAATATTGGAGCTTCCCGGTTCAGCATTAGTCCTTCCAATGAATATTTAGGACTAATTTCCTTTAGGATTGTCTGGTTTAATCTCCTTGCAGTCCAGGGGACTCTCAAGAGTCTTCTCCAACACCACAGTTCAAAAGCATCAATTCTTCAGTGCTCAGCTTTCTTTATGGTCCGGCTCTCACATCCATACATGAAGACTGGAAAAACCACAGCTTTGACTAGATGGACCTCTGTTGGCAAAGTAATGTCTCTGCTTTTTAGTATGCTGTCTATGTTGGTCATAGTTTTTCTTCCAAAGAGTAAGTGTCTCTTAATTTCATGGCTGCACTCACCATCTGCAGTGATTTTGGAGCCCAAGAAAATAAAGTCTGTCACTGTTTCCACTGTTTCTCCATCTATTTGCCATGAAGTGATGGGACCTGATGCCATGATCTTAGTTTCTGACTGTCAAATTTTAAGCCAATTTTTTACTCTCCTCTTTCACTTTTATCAAGAACTTTTTAATTCTTTGCTTTCTGCCATAAGGGTGGTGTCATCTGCATATCTGATAGGGATTTTCTAATTTAGGAACTAATGGGGTTTGGGGAAATAAAGGTCGAGGGTCTACTGCAGAGCAACTTTATGCAAGGAACATAATGGTTAGCTTTCAATGAAAGGGTAAACCACCAGTACATTTATTTAAAGTAATTTCTCATCTAAAGCCCAAGCTGCCCGAAAAGTCTGTAGTCTTCTTGAGGAGTACTTTAGGGTGGAAACAGTGAGCTTCAAATCTCTATTTGAAAGTATGCAGTTATCTGATCATGGGCAAGTTTCTTAACTTTCCCACATGTAGAAAATAATTAGCTGGAATAAGTGTTTTACAGGATGCCTTTTAGCTCTTTGTTGTTAAAATGTTTGATAAGGTATTAAATGCTGGTTCTATGGAGATCGGGGTGAGGGGGTAGGGAAAGTTGACAGGTTACCTGGAAAGGTTTTCAGGGAGAAGAGGAACTTGATAAAACTGAGATAATAAAGGTGGTAGGAGAGAAATGAACACCTCTTGAGCTAAGACTAGGGAATTAACTATCACGCCTCGGCCTGAGGACACTAGATTTTTGGAAGACTTTGAAGAGTGGAGGAAGGATTTGGTTTCTTCTCTTGCTCATTCACTATATAGTCCTTGATTGCCTGCTCCCTTCTAGCCATTGAGAACCACTGACTGAGCATAGAAGACTAGATATTTCCTTCAGCTAAAGGGGATGTTTCGTTGAGATGAAGATTTGTGATATTTACTCAAACCTCTGTTCTACCATTAAGGCATGAAGAAAAAAGATAAAGCCTCCCAGTAAAGTTGACCTGGAGGTTATATTTAAAGGTGGATTTGCTTTATTTAAGCAAAAGGAGAAAATGATAAATCAGGTGTTTGAAAACCAAAAAAAAAAAAAAAAAAAAAGGTACTGTTGATTTGTCATGATTGTTTTCCTTTCAGCTTTTGAGTCTGTATCCCTTAGGAGACTTTCATGTGTCTTAGAATAGAAGACTTATAACCCTTCTCACACATTTGCTTTGAGCACAACAGCTTTCTTCTCTAAGAATCATCAACCCCCTTAATCAAGTACATGTCTGTGTCCTTTATTGATACGTGTGGGAGGCAGGGGTAAGGGGTGATGACTGCTACTGTCTCCATTTCCTCATTCAAACATTCAGCGAAGGGCCACAAACAGAACGAGAAACCAATAAGGCCTTATGATTTGTTTACATATTTGGAACAAAAAATGCCAGTGTTTAGAGAAGTAGAGCTGCCAGACGATAGGATAAATAATGAATTTACTATGTGCTCAGTCATGTCCGACTTTACGGCCCCCATGTGTAGCCTGCCAGGCTTCTCTGACCAGGAGATTTTCCAGGCAAGAATACTGAAGTGGGTTGCCATTCCCTTCTCCAGGGGATCTTCCCAACCCAGGGATCGAAACTTTGTCTCCTGCATTGCAGGCAGATTCTTTACCACTGAGCCATCAAGCTTACTATAAGGTATATCCATTGTTAAACGGAACTTCCTCTTAGTTTCCATACCAAGGCCTTTTGCTTGGCTCAAATGAGATGTAGCAGACTGCTTTATTTTTATGCTGATCTCCTGGAAGCTCATAAATTGGCTCAAAGTGTTGATTCCTTAAGCAGGAACTGGAAGTTAATAACCTGCCCTTAGAATGAGAAGGGATTTGGTTAAAGCATGTGCCTACTTAGGAAATTACAGGTGGCCAACAAGCAGAATTGATTGTGGAATCTCAACTGATCCATTTTTCTTATCTTTTAATAGGATACATTTAACTATCTTGGTGACAGTCGATGGTTGTTTGAAATTTCCCTTGCAAACACTGTAATACCGTTGGTTTGTCTCAATGGGTTCCTCTCTGAAAGAGCGCTGGCTGCACCTTGAAAAAAGGAAAAGGGTCAGTGATGGCAGCTAGAGGTTCTTGCTTCCGACACCCTTTCCTTTTATTTGTTTTTTGACTGTTGCACATGGCTTGTGGAATCTTAGTTCCCCGACCAGTGATTAAAGCTGGGCCCAGTGCAGTGGAAGCTGGGAGCCCTAACCACTGGCTCAGTTGCTCAGTCGTGTCTGACTGTTTGCAACCCCCATGAGTTGTAACTCTCCAGGTTCCTCTGTACATGGAATTTCCAATGCAAGAATGCTGGCGTGGGTTGCCATTTCGTTCTCCAGGGGATCTTCCTGACCCAGGGCTCGAACTCATGTCTCCTGCATTGGTAGGTGGGTTCTTTATCACTAAGCCACCTGGGAAGCTCCCTAACCACTGGACCACCAGGAAATTCCTCTGTCACATTTTCATTGGGAAATTCTGCAGTCTCTCCTCATTCATCCATCCCTTCATTAAGCAGACATTTGTCCCCAGTCTCTACTTTGCTGACAGGACCATGGCCTTTGTTCAAACACAGAATTCTCTTTGGGTTTGAATAGCTGGTGGCTCAGCACAACTGAAGCGACTTAGCAGCAGCAGCAGCAGCAGCAGCAGCAGCAGCTGGTAAAGAATCTGCCTGCAACGTGGGAGACCTGGGTTTGATCCTCGGGTTGGGAAGATTCCCTGGAGAAGGGAAAGACTACCCACTCCAGTATTCTGGCCTGGAGAAATCCATGAACTATATATAGTCCATGGGGTCACAGAGAATTGGACATGACTGAGCGACTTTCACACTGTTGAATAGCTGCAGTGTAAAAAGTAAAAATAAAATACACGTCTAGATGAAGTGTTTTTGTCTATATCTAGATACATAAAAATTGTTTAGATCAGATATAGGTATGCTACAACTAAATGGATATAACTGTGATTGCTCTTTGTTCTTTAAAAAAAGAATAAAAGCTTTTCATATTCATCAATGAAGGAAAAGGGTATCATTAAAAACCTGCCCTGAGTTGCAAGACAAATGTACTTATTATCACTTTTCACTTTCATGCATTGGAGAAGGAAATGGCAACCCACTCCAGTATTCTTGCCTGGAGAATCCCAGGGATAGAGGAGCCTTATGGACTGCCGTCTATGGGGTCGCACAGAGTCGGACAAGGCTGAAGCGACTTAGCAGCAGCAGCAGCAGTACCAGAAATATATTTTTATATTTTTCATTTCTATCATGGTTCAATCTTGAATTAGAATGTCTTTTTTTTTCTTTTTGTGATTACTATGAAATTCCTGCCTGAGGACTGCCAAAAATCTTATCAAAAGAATACAATGCAAACTTCTTTAAAAGAGGATTCTGAGTCCCAACCATCCTGGCTCTTTAACTTTAAAAAGTACACATGGCATTTGCAAACAGAAACAAGTCTAATGCTTTGAAGAATGTAAGAAATGATTAGTGTTTCAGAGACATTGAACTAGTTAATCTGCGCTATACTAGGGTAATAAATCCCAGTATGAACACTTTCTAACTAGATTTTGGTGGTGTAGGCTTATGTAATAGAGAGTTGAATGTTAATTTTCTAATTTTGCAGTTTTTGATACTAAGTTTGGTTAGAAGGGGGCTTCCCAGGTGGCTCAGTGGTAAAGAGTCTGCCTGCCAGTGCAGGAAATTCAGAAGCAAGTTTGATCCCTGAGTTGGGAAGATCCCCTGGAGAAGGGAATGGTTACCCTCTCCAGTATTCTTGCCTGGGGAAATTCCATGACAGAAGAGCCTGGCGGGCTACAGCCCATGGGAGTTGCAGAGTCAAGAACGACTGAGCACACACATGCACATGCTTAGGCCACACTGGACTTTTCTAGTAGTTATTTTTTCTTGACCTTGCTTTCTTGAGTTGTCTTGCATGTGTGTGCTAAGTTGCTTCAGTCATGTCCTTGAAGGGACTTAGCGTGGGTTGCCACGCCCTTCTTCTGAGGATCTTCCCAACCCAGGGATTGAACCTGTGTCTCTTACATTTCCTGAGTTATCTTGAAGTGAAGTGAAAGTTGTTCAGTCATGTCCAACTCTTTGCTACTCATGGACTGTAGCCTGCCAGGCTCCTCTGTCCATGGGATTATCTCAGGCAAGAATACTAGAGTGGGTTGCCATTTCCTTCTCCAGAGGATCTTCCCAACCCAGGGACTGAACCCCGGTCTCCTGCATTGCGGGCAGATTCTTTACTGTCTGAGCCACCAGGGAAACCCTGAGTTGTCTTAGAACATACTTGCTGCAACTGAAGCAGTTGTATCTTAACTCATTCTTTTCTTAACTTGATTGTAGCTGGGTACAACAGGGCTGATCATGTGACTCCAAATTAAGATTTTTAAGTTAGTTCCCAGGACTTGGAGGTGTCAGTTCTGTCTTCAGCCACTTACAACTGACATTTGAAGGACTTCCAGGGTACCCAGGAGTGGAGGCAGGTGCTCAGAGAATTGCATTTACCCATAACACAGTGGAGTAGTGGAATCTGGGCTGAGTGTAGGATGTACTACTTTCTGGACAAAAAAAAAAAGTCTTCCTGCTGACTGCAAATGTCCTGCTATAATTCTTCCCTTCCTGGCTCCCCAAGAGCTGCGGAGTACCCAGTGGAGCTGGAAAACAGGCTTTCTCCTGTCCCCCATCCCCAAATCATAAACATCAAGCCCTCAGCCCACGTGTTGAAGGATGCTGAGCCCAGCAGCTTTTCCTAGCAGCTGCTCTCCTTCTGAGAAGGATGCCCTGGGCCCCCCGAGTCGCTGTTCCCCTGCAGGATTCTACTGTGTGAGTCACCTCCTGTCCCATCCCAGGCTCGGATCTTCACCCATCCCTAAGTCCTTCCATGCATCTGTGGTTACCTGCTGCTGCGTTGTTTCATTCTAGAACTGGCTTCCAACTGCCCTCAAATGCTTCACTGTGAACTGCCATCTCCTCCCTAATGGATGCTGCTGAACACGAAGGCAGTTGAAAGTAACAGTGTGATCAAATCCTTTCTCTTCCTGTTCTGCTGCATGAGTCAGTCTCCTGGCTTTATGTTTACACAGATCCTTAATAACAAATAACAGCTGATGGCGACTTGCTGAGACATGTACAATAAGGAAAGAAATTACGTATTAAAGATTTGGGCCGCGTCCCAATTTTTTTTTTTTTTTTTGAAAGAGGAAAAAAAAAAGGCAGGGAGGGAGAGAGTCCTGTGCTAATAGCCAGTTTGTGAAACAGTGTTCTTTTTTCAAACCTAATGAGGTCCGATTCCCACAAGTGTTTTGATTTATTACCTGCTCCTGCTGGCCTGTCTGCTTTGCGTGTTTATTATTTTGACATTCAGTTAATATCACACTTGAAATGCTTTCACTTTCTGAATCTGTTTTTCTCCCTTTTCATGAGTGGGTTTGTGGGAGGTCAAACTTCCTCCTGTGAATGTAACACTCAGGCTAAAACACATTTTCCGTTTCTGGTGCTCTGTCTTCAGATTGAGAAAACCATATTTGTGGGTTGCCCAGTTGTTGGATTGGGGTCTAAAAGCTCCGTGTGTCATAGCTGGTGAGTGGAATTTCTGCCACCTTCAGTGCTGTGAATGTGGAGCCACTGAGAGTTGGAGAGGTTATGTCCTTTGGCAGCATCTCAAATGTTGCTTTTAAGTCTGGGCTTCAAGACCAGGTACGATGACCTCTGAGATACTTTTGAGTCAGATCTGATACCAGGGGGATCTCGAAGCATTAGGTCAAAATAATTAGCTCTGCCTAAGGGATAATCAACCCCGTCTCTGCCCAGATCCAAACAGTCTTTAAACTTGTTTTAAAGGATAGGCATTCTTTGTTGGTACAAGTCAGCGCGTTTAGATGTGGAAAGGGTTGGCAGCCCTTAGGGAGGGGCGGCTGGTTCCCAGAAGTCAGAGCCTCTGGTGGAGAGAGGGAGCTGTCCACTCAGTTTCCCTGCCCCACCACGTGCTCTGCGGAGGGTGGGTGCCACCTTCACCCCTCCCTCCACAGCCCCCACATGACCCGGCAAGTTAAGTCCCTTTCCTTCCTTCCTCAAGAGACATGACATCTCAATGTTTTCATGGCTTAACATTTTAAAAAGTGATTTTTCCCTCCAGTGTCAGTATGTGATATATATTAATTATAGAAAATTTACAAAGTATAAAGTATCACGATGAAGAAAATTATAATCCCATCACTCATTGAGACCCACTAGTACTAGATTGTGTATATTCTTGAAGTATATTTTCTCCCTTTTTGGCGGGGAGGGGTGAGCGTGGAGGAGCATATGGAGATGGTTTTTAATGCTCTCTGCTTTTAATTTATTTGAGACTGCACGAGCAAATTTGGTTCTTGATCTGGTTGTGAGGGGCATATCTGATCTAGGCTAAGATCATGCCTTTAGTTGTATGAGTGAGTAAACACTGTTGGAAATTCTGGGGTGTAGCAATTTGGGGATGACGCAGAAGAACATAGAACCAGAAGGCTGGGATGCAGGAAGAAGAGTGTGGAGGTGGCCATCAAAGGGACAGAAAGTGGTGAAATGGGAGCAGCAGTGGATTTATTATAGAATCTGGAGATCAGCTTCCTGCTCTCTGGGCTGGGTAACCTCCCTAAAGCTCTATTTCCTAATCTGGGAAATGGGAGAACTCCAGCTTTTCTGGGTTGTACCGATGATTCAGTTTATTATATGAGGTACTGTTTGTGCAAGTGATTTGCAAGCAGGCACTGCAAGAATTAGATAATAATAAAAGCATCATAATAAAAAAGGTGTTCGGGCTGGCCCTGGTGATTCAAAGGGAATAAGAATAAAGTGACCAAAGGAGGTGACTGGGAGTTTTAGGCAAGTGAGCAGATAAGAGGTTTAATTGTCGGGTTTGATTTTTTTGTTGTTGTTAATGCATTTAATGGTTAATGTGGACTTTCTGTGGAGGTGGTTATCTGGCCTGCAAGTAGGTTGATTTTCTTTGCTATTCCATTCTGGTCACTCCTCCTTTTCTTGTCTGTGTATTTTTAACTCAATAAGTACATTCTCCTGTAAAGCTAATGTTTGCTCTTCCACCTATAAGACCCATATCAGAGTTTTGCTGAGGGATTATAGGCCTCCATATCGGAAATCTCCCTGCATTTACACAAGGGTGAGCTGGGCAGGCAGAGCTCTGTGTTTTAAACAACAGATAAGGTTTGTGTTGTGTGTGTAGAAGGAGGAGAGAGGGAAGAGGGAGTAATTGGGTGGGGATAGGGCCTGGGAAATGTGTCTAAACACCTTTAATATGTGGAAGAATTTCCCTGTCTCTGCTTCTGAGCTTCAGAAATGGAAGGAATATGAAAAGAAGGGCAGCCTCAAGAGCTCCCTGGCGGTTCAGATGATAAAGAATCTGCCCGCAATACAGGAGACCCGGATTCAATCCCTGGGTCCAGATGATGCCCTAAGGAGGAAATTCTCCAGTATTCTTACCTGGAGAATTCCATGGACAGAGGAGCCTGGTGGGCTGCAGTCCATGGAGTCGCCAAGTGTCAGACATGAGGGACTAATGCTTTCACTCGAGAGCTGTGGAGTCAAATTGCCTCAGTCTATACACGCTGTCCCATCCAGAGCTTAGCTATGTACAGGCAAGTTACTTCATCTTTATGTGCATCAGTTTCCTCTTTGGTAAATGGTGATAACCATAGTATCCAACTCCTAGAGCTATTGTGGGATAAGTATGCTGTTGATATATCTTCGGGACCACCTCTTGCCAGCTTTGCCTTGACTCCTCTGGAAGGATTTGAGGAATGGTCTCGAGGCAGTATGGGCTTCCAGGGTCTGTGACTCTGAGCACACACGAGTGGGGCACAGACCCTCGTGGGCCTCCCTTGTGCAGGGGGGGCTGCCCAACCTGGCGGTACATTTCTAGGCAGGGAGGAGGGTGGAGGGTCAGGGCTACATCTTGAGCAATGACCCCTCCAAACTGTGGGGCTGGGTCTTGTCCTAAATCTGGACATTATCAAGATCTGTCCAGGGACTCTTTTGAGGAATGCATGTGTACTAAGACACTTCAGTCATGTCTGACTCTCTGTGACCCCATGGACTGTA
This sequence comes from Oryx dammah, assembly GCF_014754425.2. Lineage (NCBI taxonomy): Eukaryota > Metazoa > Chordata > Mammalia > Artiodactyla > Bovidae > Oryx > Oryx dammah. The sequence goes on from NW_024070211.1 coordinate 26,043,904, forward strand.
GCCCTCCAGGCTCCTCTGTCCAAGGGATTCTCCAGGCAAGAATACTGGAATGGGTTGCCATGCCCTCCTCCAGGGGATCTTCCAGACCCGGTGATCAAACTCATCTCTCTTGTGTCTCCTGCATTGGCGCACAGGTTCTTTACCACTAGGGCCACCTGGATAATACATTTGATCGTTTCAGCTGCCTCTTCCCTGCATCAAGGTTAAGTATTTCTCCTTTCTGTTCCCTTTCTCTTCACATTTTTCAAGGAGAAACTGGGCTGGTGGCTCTGCACATATGGACGTTAACCAAAGACACTTATTGAGTTGAACATGTTTTTAATAAGAATCCTCTGAACCAAGAAAAGATGGGGGCTTGTTGAGTTTACCGTAGTTTCCACACCATTCTAGATTTTTTTTCTTATGCTATTCCAAAGCAGATTAGTAGACTGGGACTTTTAACTTTTTAAAAGTGTTTCCCATTTTAAATGCGGGCATGTGTGTGTGTGTGCGTCTATTAGATATATGTGGTATATGTGTGTGTTTATATAATATATGTGTGTGTATAAAGTGAGTGTGGGTGGGTGTGGGTGTGGGGAGGTATGTGTGAATTTTTCTTGACTCTGGAACCTATTATTTACTGAGCACACAGGGGAAAGAGAAGCTTTCGAGACATGCATGGTTCTGAAATTATATTTCCTTGGTTCGAATACTGACACTAAAATTTATTACCCACACTCCAGCACTTGCTTAACTCAAATGCCTCAGTTTCCGTAGTCTAAAATAGAGGTCATACATTTTCTTATTCATCAGGTTGTCTCAAGTACTTTGCAAGATTATGCATGTAAGATTCTGAGCCATGGTCATTCAATAAATATTAGTTATTTTTAGAATGTGGCAATCCTCAATTTGCTTTACGCTTTGGCCATTTTTAACTAACTGGAACATTTGTTTGAAACTCTATTTTCTCATCTAGAAAATAAAATGGGGAAAACGGTATCTAATTCCGAGTTGTAAAGAGCATTTTGGGGGACGCACATCTAAAAGCACTCCATAGGTTTTTTTCCTTCCTCACTCCTAGCCACTTTCCTTGGCAACGTGTTTTCAGGAAATGTCACTCTCAGGAAGACGCACTTCTGTATAGAGGATATAGGCTCCCCGTTTATGTTTCCTGCCGAGGCCCTCCGGGCAGCCTGGTAGCAGTGTGTTTTGAGTGCCTTGCCAAATACTTGGTGGGAGGTTTTCCAGTATTCCTCACGCAATGTTGTCCCAGTTTCCCTGAGGAAATGGCAGCTGAGGGTTAAGTCTCACATCTCATTGTTGAGCCTCAGCTCCATCCTTTGAGTCTGTCTGACTTGTGCGCTTAACCCCTGAGTTGTCCTACTGCTGCTGAGGAAACACAGGGGAAGCCAGGAGCATGGGCATTCCCACCACTGGAACTAATGGCACTAAGTAGAGGACACATCCCTTGGTCACTTCCTTATCTTGTTTCACTGTGAGGTAATTTAAGAAGCATATGATAGCTCGTTTTCCTCCACGGCCCTAATATCCAGACCACGAGTCAGAAAATTTACCTTTTAACTTAATATATATGTCATTTATGCAGTCTAGCGCCAGTTTTCATTCATCTCAATGGTAGGTTTCACGCAGCTTAATGAATGTCCTCTGTGTGTACATGTTAGAGGGGATGCACGTCTTGCAGCTGCTTTGCCCTCAGGCCATCGTGAATGCCACGTTACTTGACAGATGGGTCTAATTTACATCATCAATTTTTATCACATTCTTTTATGAAATAGAAATTTCTATCATGGGCATGTAATTTGGTGAGTATTGAAAATAGTAAGCTCTTTCAGAAAGCTGTAAAATTACATATTTATAGACTTATGAAATTTGCCTTGTTTTTCCTCTCTCCTTCGCCATTTATCTCACGCAAATCAGACAATAGATAGGGCAGTTTGGGAAATTTAAAGAGTTATAAAATCATAATCATTATTCAAAAAACTTTGTTTTAAATCTCTGAATTGGGGAAATGTGTATCTCAGATATGAGCCTGTTTGTAGTAATTCACTGGCAATAGCCATTAAAATGTGATCAAATCAAATGCTTGAAATGCTAAGAAAGATTTTTTATGTGGCAATGGATTCAGGTTGTGTTTAGTAATCTGAATGGACCCTGAGCTGTTGTAAGTATTGAGAAGTCCAAGTACAAATTTCTTATATGTTGTGTCTTTCTAGCTTAAGTAAAGCCATTAAGATGTATTTAAATTTTATGTAGATAGTGAAGCATTTGGGAAATTCTGAAAGGTCACTCTCTAGGACTGCATTGCCTTACCTTTTCTAGTTTGCCTTTTCATTTGATATAACCTTCATTCAGAAGTGACAGTTTTACTTCGCAGGTAACAATCATCCTCATGTAAGACTAATTGTAAGTCTAACTCAGTGGGTCATGATGACGTACAGCTATATTCTTATTCTCGTTTTAGCAAAAACACCTGCAAAGAAAGGCAAACACTGGAGAAATGATCATTTAACTTACCACTTACCTTATTGACTACACATGATTACACTTTCTCAAGTTTCATGTTTCTTTCTTCCACCCAGCAGCCTGGCATTAAAGTGCACTCAGGCAGAATCTGGTGGGTTTACTACTTAAATTCTTGTGGAGTTCTGGTGCTGAGGAGGGAGGGGGCCACCTGGCAGGAGGCAGCACGGAGGAGAGACGAGAGTCTTGGCTCTGGAGCCATTCTCTCTGCATCTGATCTCCCATCCGCCACTTAATAAATATTTTATTGCCTCTTCCAGTCAAGCCTGGTTTGGGCACCTCGTTTTTCTCAATTGAAGTATATCTTTTGGGAGGCCTATTGATGACATTGAGGTTCTCAAGTTCTAGGTGGTGATGCAGAGTTTTAAAAATAATGTAACAGAATTTTATTTTTACTGTCACCTTCAATTTATGGCAGGGGATATTGGGTTTTAAGAAATTAAGCATATGACTGAATTTTCAGAAGATAAAACTGAAAATGGAATATGAGTCAGTGAAGTGTGGTAGACCCAGCTAGAGCCATGTGTTGGAGTGGGTGTTTATTGGGTATGTTGATTGGGCTTAAATCCCTGTAATAGGGGGCTTACTTGTTAAGAGTTAACCTACTGTCTTAATGTAATTTCTAGATTGGTCATTGCATAAATATTGTTACTAACTCTTTGACTCATTGTATTTTATCAACGGGACCAATCTTACAATTTAACTGCTCCCCCATCATTCACCAGAGACTCTGCTCAAAGAATACAGACATGTTGACAATCCAAGTCTCTCCCCATGCCTATTCCTCCTCAGTAATCTCCTTGGCTGTTTGAAATTCTGATCTCCTTTAGCTTTCTTCGTGCACCATCCTGTTTCTTCCACAGTGAATGTAGCATTTGATCTGTGGCAGTGGACACTGAAAATTTCAGGTGCTTGCACACACAATGGGCATAACTGGCAACAAGAGCAAATTGTGGGGGTTAAATACGATCACATATTTAAGTGCCTGGCCAAGTCCCTGGTGGTGGCCAATAAATGCCAGTTCCCTTTCTGTTATCTGTCTTGCTTTTTTAATTCAATATTTTTTCCAATTGTCTTTGAAAGATCTTTTCAAGATTCTTTCCTAAACTTTTTCTGAATCCACAACGTCTCCACTCCTGTGAATCTTTTTCTCTTTGCAGATGTTTTCTAAATCTCCACCTCTAACTGGCTGACCTCCAGACCTGTATTTCCAATTGCTTCCTGAACATCTCAATTCAAACATCTCAGATCCAGTGACCACCTAGTGACCTCATGCCCTTCTTTGCAAAACCAGCTCCTCTTCCTCTAGTCCCTATTCTGATTATGGTATCTTTTCTCTCAGGTATTTGGTCTAGAAACCTTACTACTACTTTCAATTCCACTTTTTCTATATCCTGCAACATCTCATCAGAACTGTTGGTTTGCTCCTGGATAGAGCTTTCTTCTTTTCCTCATTCAAGGACAAGTTTAGAAGTCAAGTTGCCTGCTTGAAGTTTGGCCAAGCAACGGCTGCTTGACTGACATTCACAGTAGTACACCACAGAGTCTGTGGAGTTGAGAATAGGCTAGGAATTACTGCAAAATGTGCCTGGTTAATGCTGTATGGATGAGGCCAAACCTTGTTCTATATGGAGTCTCTCACAATCTAGCTTTCAAATATATGCAGGTGCTACTATAGTTAATAAAATGGAAATTTTTTTAAAAGAGTTATTGAATGTGTAGTAGCCTTTTGTCATTGTATACCTTGAAATAATTCCTATTGAAGGTGCAAGTGTTTGGAGGTTTCATCAAATGTTATGATGTCATATTATAAAACATGGATTTCAAGGATCATTGATTTTTCACTTGTGCAGCGTCACAAATGCATAGGAAAAAGAAAAGTCAGAGATTATATGAGCTTTCAAAAATTAGATTTTGGGGAAGAGAAATCAGAACTGAAAATCTCAAAACACTTGACTCGTAAATTTAGAACTCTCATCTGTTTTCACCAAGATAGGTTTTGTGTATGTGTATGTGTCTAAGAGTTTCTGTTGAAAAGAACAAATGAAAACAGCAGCAACAACAACAAAACCCAAAAACTACATAGTTGAACAGCAAGAGGTTATTGCTGACCACAAAAAATAGACATCTTAACAGTGTAGTGCTTGTCTGTGTATGGGAAGATGCGAGAGTGTGGGCTCATCACAACTCTTCCTTAGATACATATCTTCACTGTTTTAGGTTTAGTATCCTGGTTTTCAACATCCTGACTTCCCCACAGGGCACACTGTCATTGATGGCTGATTGCTTGATAGTGGGCAACATTCCTTGTCTATTGAAATTGTAGACAACACGTTTTTGTTCTGCAGAAGAGAGGTGAAGATTTGATTATTTGAAAGTGATGGAGAACGTGTAAACCATTCAAGTGAGAACAAATGCTACACAATCTGATACGATTGAAGTGTAGGATATCTGAGGGACACATTGGGGCTGGATATGAGGTTTTTGAGTATCTCGACTCTTCTGTTGGACTTTGATGAAGTACATAGTGGGACATCTCAAAAGGTTTTAGAAGGCCATGAGATGATCAGTGTGACATTGTATTTTATTTATTACCCAAAACGGGTATTTAAAAATTACCTTGAAATCTAGATGATTACCAATGAAAGAAGTGGAAGCATAAAGTAGATATGAAAAGGAGAGAGACAGAAAAACTGAGAAACTATAGTGGAAGTAAAAAGATGTTGGTTGAGGAGTTAGGAACAATATGGTTGGAACTCTAGGTTGTGCTGGAGGTAGCCTGCTTTTGTTTACTTGGTCTGGGAGTTTAGAATGCCATCTTTGCCTTGCATTTGAAAGGTCAATTTGTTTGCCTACCACTATGCCCAAATCTTTTCATATTCTTCTATTCTTAAACCCTGAGAGGCTCCTTTCCTAGGGGTTGGTTAGTTGTATAAACTTTGAGTGGCAATGCCAGCAGCATTAACATCTTCCAAAACCAGTCTCCTAGGTGGGATGTCTTTATAGCAGATTCACAAGAAAGTTGTTCCATTGGATTAGCCTGAAGAGCTGAAGAAAAGGAAATGAGTTTTCTCAATGTCCCTTCCTATTCTCTCCCTTTCCCTCTGATTCTTGCTCTGAATCACCATGTGTTTCCACCTCACAGTGCATTTGGAGTGAATGTCAGCTCTGCAGTCTGTGACTCAAGGTCCAAACACCCTTTATTAAAAACTACATCATTTAAAACACTTTGAGGAAATTTGAGTTTTCTTTGCGGCCATAGGACTCTAATACTCTCAGTATTCTTGTATTCTCAAACCATGGGTCATGTTTTTTTTATATTCTGCCCCCTTTGATGTTTTCTTTCTTTCTTTTTTTTTTTTTTATTTAAAACTACATTTATAGGCACCCTAGCTGTTACACTGCACTGTTCTGTTTAAAACATGTGCCTGCTTTGTTAGTAAAGGAACCTTTGCCAAGAGAATTGTGTGTAGGTGGGTGTGACTAACTTAGCCAAGAGACTTATCTCTTCTCCTATCTGCCCGAGGCCTCAAGGCTGCCTTTGATATGACTTATTCTCCCCTCACCAGCCCTGCCCCTTCCAACGTTTATTACTTTTTTCTCCCCATTTTTATATCTAAACATTTTAACTTTTCAAAACGAATCAGCTCTCTGGATTCATTTTCTGGTGGGTGACCTGAACCATGAGTTTCCTATTGCTTTGAGTACCAAGTACTCAAAGCAGAACATTCAAATTTTGCCTCCCCACACCCCCCACCAAAGTTTTATCAGCAAACCTTTCTGCCTGCCTGGGTTGGGATTGTCTTGTTTCCCTTTTGGCAACTTTCAGCAGAAGCTGTAATGTTGCTAGGCTGTTTGAAGGGAAATCTGAGTCCCAGTGACCACTAAACATAGAAACAGGAAAAGGAGCCCCAAATGATCTTTATAAAGCTTTAGTTCCTTGGTGACTCAGATGGTGGAGAATCTGCTTGCAATGCTGGAGGCCCAGGTTGCATCCCTGGGTCAGGAAGATCCCCTGCAGAAGGGAATGGCAACCCATTCCAGTATTCTTGCCTGGAGAAGTACATGGACAGGGGAACCTGGTGGGCTGCAGTCCATTGGGTCACAAATTGTCAGACATGATTGAGTGACTAACACACAAACCTTGGTTCATAGAGTCAAGGGTGGTCTGGTCGTGTGTTTAGCCTTCTAGGGCTGATCATCAAGGTTTAGATGCTAAAGGCAATTCAGCTGTTCATTTATCCAGTCTGCCAATATGTCCTGAACAGCTACCGATATAAGATGCTATACTCAGTGCTAGAGATACCATTGCAAACAGAACAGGCACATTTACCACTGCTGTTGATCAGAGGATGCATTCTACAGGGGGAGATGGGCAAGGAACGTCTAAACACACAGTTTATTACTGAATGATAGTTGTGCAGAAGGTGGGGGTGAGAAGGCAGTTTGTAAGGGAAAGGCTTTTCTTGTGGCTGGTATCAGCAACCAAGACATTTCCTTTTTTTCTTATAAGCTGGAGATGACTGTTTTGCACTGTGGGCTAAGGACTGAGCTATACGACCACAAAAACTATCAGGAAAAGAGGTACCAGATCTGAAAATTCTACTCTCATCTTTTCAGTTTTCCTGGAAACCAGCTAGCTGTCTGCAGTCTCCCAATTAGGTCAGCATCAGCTCTGTGCAGAAACAGGAAATTAAAGACCTCACTTGGAAACCTACAGAACCTGCCCACACCAACGGCTGCTTAATGTCAACTCAAAACCTAAGAGCTCTTCCTTTCCTTCTGCTGCTGTTGACAGTGTCTTGTCCGTTGCATTCCTAGTTGCAGTTTGTGTCATGCTCGGGAATCCGGCCCCTAGGCAGGTTCCTTAGAGTAAGGGAGCGTCATCTTTCAGTTGCTATCAAGATGTGGCGCCTCTAAGTGGTCAGAACCCTGGACCTGATTACCATCCCCAAAGAGACCATTGTGTTCGCAGGTGGTATTGTGTCATCTGCGCTGGGAGCCATGGCCCAGTCTGCTCAGGTGGTTCTAGACATGACTCATGTAGAAGGACAGAGACAAGGGGGAAACCAAGATTTGCTCCTTATGTCACTTGTTTGGTATCTTAAGTTCACACCCAGGAATATTTTGTGACCACAGTGAAGAAAACAGTGAGTCCTTTATGTCACTCACTTGGAACCCAAGCACTGATCCCAGCTCCTCTGCCCCCACCCCAGTCCAGGTCACCGTCATCTCTTCCTGGTCTCCCTCAACAGCCTCCTTACTGGTGACCCTGCTTCTACTGGTGCTTCCTACCTCCCACCTCCCATGTATGCATGCTGCTGCTGCTAAGTCACTTCAGTCGTGTCCGACTCTGTGCAACCCCGTAGACAGCAGCCCACCAGGCTCCCCCGTCCCTGGGATTCTCCAGGCAAGAACATTGGAGTGGGTTGCCATTTCCTTCTCCAATGCACAAAAGTGAAAAGTGAAAGTGAAGTCACTCAGTCGTGTCCAACCCTCAGCGACCCCATGGACTGCAGCCGTCCAGGCTCCTCCATCCATGGGATTTTCCAGGCAAGAGTGCTGGAGTGGGGTGCCATTTCCTCCTCCAAGGGATCTTCCTGACCCACAGATTGAACCCATGTCTCTTACGTCTCCTGCATTGGCAGGTGGGTTCTTTACCACTGAACCACTGGGGAAGCCCTCAGTACACCAGCTCTAAGCCCCTTCTCCACCACTACCGCCCATCCCTTTTACTTCACCATTTTGTTCCCCTGTAATTATGTTAATATGTGCACCACTGGAGTGGGTGCTTTTTCACAGTACATACCCCCCATCCATCCTCCCCTTCCTGTGCCAGGCATATGTAGCTGCTCAACTGTACATGTGGAGTGAGTAACATTGACCCACAAGCTTTCTTTTCTTCATTCTCTTTTCTGATTTAAGTAAGTGGAAAAAAGCACACAGGGATACTCAGAAATCTCTGCTAGGAGAGGTAAGAGAAAATTCAGTAAACAGTTTAAAGTTATGGGGACTTCCCTGGTGGAGTGATTGGGACTTCAGCTTCAAATGCAGGGAGTGTGGGTTCAGTTCCTGGTCGGGGAGCTAAAATAAAGATCCCACATGCCTCTAGGCCAACCCCCGCCCCCCGAAAACCCAGACATAAAACAGGGACCATATTGTAACAAATTCAGTAAAGACTTTAAAAATGATCCACATCAAAAAAAATCTTAAAAAAAAAGAGCTTAAAGTTATGAATTTATGGGGAGAAGTTGTTTAGATAAGCCCATAACACAGCCTCTCACTCATATTCTCATGGCTGGTAAGTGGCCGAGCTCAGGTACTGAGTTCAATGGCAGAGCCCTCATCAGGCCTGGAAAGGAAGGTAAATATTCTGAACTCATCTGCTGAACAGCCTTTGAACCAAATTGTAAATTACTTTAGTGTGTATTAAAACAAGGCTTCCCTGGTGGCTCAGATGATAAAGAGTCCTCCTGCAGTGCAGGGGATATGGACTCAATCCCTGGGTCGGGAAGATACCCTGGAGAATGGAGTGGCTACCCACTCCAGTATTCTTGCCAGGAGAATCCCATGGGCAGAGGAGCCTGGTGCTTGGCAGTCAGAATCATTGTGTCTATCAGATCGCAGGAGGAGTATAGACATAGAACTTTAGAAGTTTAAAAAGAGACTTTATAAATTATGTAGTCTGGTATCCTCAGAGGAAACGGAGGCCCAGAGACCTTCAGTTGGTGAATGCTGGGACTGGAATCCAGGCCTGGTCCCCCCACAGCCTGGCCTTTGGACTCGCTTCATGCACTTCTGCATAGGCTAGGAATGAATTTCCCGTCGTGTTTCTGACATAGCAAATGTAACCTTGACATAGCCGTGAGGAGAAAAGATTCGTTTTGTTCATGGAGATGATCACCCACCTGCTGAATTTTTTTAATGCTTTCCTTTTTTTCCTCTTCTGGGAGGAGGATTTATGACTTCATTTTTTTTTTTTTTTTAACGTCTTCAAATCTGGACCTCATTCAGAATGATTCTGCCTCAGGGCTAGGAAAAAGTTTTCTATTCTAATAAATAAAATACAGCTTTTCTCCTGGTCTCAGCTTTCCAGACACAAAACTGATCTACTGTTGACAGCTGTTCCGGGGGACTTTTAATGATTTTCAACTGTTTTGTGATGTACAGAAAGAAAGTGTAATTAGTAAGGAAATTAAACTATTTCCCCAAATCCAGGTTGGCTCCAGTCTTATAAATATCTATAGAATCCTAACAAAAGGTTTGTTTCCCATGCTGCTTATAATCATTTTTAAAAGTTACTCCAGAAATTTGTTTTAGATCAATAAGGACTTTTGTCTGTCTGAAATGAATTTAGGTTATGTTGGTAAAATTCAATTCTTTTGTATTTGTCAATAAACCTGATTTGTTCTATTCCTGGCTTTAAATGGGTTAATTCTCACTGTCACCCCATCTATATGTTACACACAAGAGTTGTCCCACTCTTTCCTCATGACCCAGCACTGTGGGAACTTGTCAGCATCATAGTCTTGTTTTTGTTTTTATTAGCATCAGTTTTCATCGTGATTACCTGTGTTTGATATTTGGGATGAGATACAAACAGATTATGACTTCTGTTTCCCCTGGCATTCTTGCTGGTGATTTATAATTTATACCTGGAAGAGATTTACTGACCTAACTGATAATCCTTCCCAACATAAGATAAGCACTCATATAAGTCATCTGTGTAAGTCAGATGCACTTGAAAGGGACAAAGAATTCACCTGCAAGCACTTTTGGCGTCTTGCCCTTTCCCATGAATTCAAACTGATGACAGAGAAAGCTGAGTCTGCCAAAACACTTTCAGCCAAAGAACCTCCCAGAACCCCCGGAGGGTGGGGCCTACCTGACCTGTCACACTGTAAGGAGGACCTGGAAACTGGCCCTTACCAGCCCCACCTGCCGTACTGTAAGGACCATATCCTGTAAAGGAGGTCTGCTCTTTGTGCTTTAACTGGAGGAGATTTGATGAAAGCAAAGAGATTGTCCCAGTGCTGTGGAGCTCAGATCTGTGAACATGCAGCTTTGCTGCTTCCCTTTTGTCCGAGTGGTCCTGTGGAAAACCCAGAGGTGAGCCCAGGCCAGTTGTTAGGTCTTCGTTGCCCAGGTGGATGCACGTGGGCTCTCCCTATTAAGTTACGTATTCCTGCTAGAAATTCAAACTGATTTCTTGGGACCCTGATCTGTCAACCTGGTGTGTTCAAAAACCATTAGATAAGTGATCAAATCCATCCCATCCCCCGCCCTGCAGCTTGCAGGAATATAACTGAGTCAGTGGGACACTACCCGATTAGAAAGTATAGTGCTAGTACACTATTTTATCCTGTGGGACTCTAGTTGCTTTACAATGTTGTGTTAGTTTCTACTGTTCAGCAAAGTGAACCACCACACGTATATGTATACCCCATCTTCCTTGGATTTCCTTCCCATTTAGGTCACCACGGAGCATTGTGTAGACTTCCCTGTGCTATATAGTAAGTTCGCATTGGTTATGTATTTTCTATGTAGTAGTGTGTAAATGCCAATCCCAGTCTCCCAATTCATCGTACCTCTCTTTCCCCCTTGGTATCCATATGTTTGTTCTCTATGTCTGGGTCTCTATTTCTGCTCTCCAGATAATTTCATCCATACTATTTTTCTAAATTCTACATGTATATGTTAATCTGTGATATTTGTTTTTTGCACTATTCTGTATAATAGTGAAGTCATGGTTCCTGCTCTGATCTCTCATATTGTTCGTGAAGTGAAGGGAAGTGAAGTCGCTCAGTCGTGTCCGACTCTTTGCGACCCCATGGGCTGTAGGACTACCAGGCTCCTCTGTCCGTGGGATTTTCCAGGCAATAGTCCTGGAGTGGATTGCCATTTCCTCCTCCAGGGGATCTTCCCAACCCAGGGATCGAACCCGGGTCTCCTGCATTGTAGACAGACACTTTACCATCTGAGCCACCAGGGAAGTCCCATATTCTTTGTATGCATGTTTTTTTTGGTGCGGTATACATAGCCCATAAATTTCACGTAGTCTAAACTAGGCCTCTAGAAGGAGTTCCTTGGGATTTTGTTTTTGTTCTCCTCAGATGTGAGCAGTGTTGAAATAGTTAGACATCTATAATATTCAATTCTGGCAGATAGTTAAATAAAATCATTGATCTACTATATGCAATGCCAAAAACAAAACAACTGTTTAACCCAATCATATCCATTCTGCATAAATCCCTTTTTAGTCATGAGTACTCAGAATTTTAAAACTCCCTCAAAAAATATTCAGTACAATACAATAATATTCTAGAGGTAAATGTGACGAGACCCACAATCAAAAACCTCAGCAGAGAATTGTAATGCGTCGGTAATAACTGCAATGGTGAATCTTGTAAAGCTTCTTTTTCTTCCTCTTCTTCTGAGCTCCTCTGGCCCCGTCAACATAACAAAAAAGACGAGGGGGCACTGAGCAGTTATTACTGTAGTCATTTCAGCCACATAAATCATGATTTGTGACAATTCAGGCTGGCAAGTCGTTTGGATGACAATGACTGGCAACGCTGTCGGAGTTAATCAAATGATTATTTAACGTGTGTTTCTCTCGGTCTGGCCTTGGCTTTGGAACATATTTCATTCATTCCCTTATAACCTTTGCTTCTAAATGGAGAAACAGCAAGTGTAGGATGTACATTGAGTTAATGAGAGAATCCCTACCTGGGCTGTGATCCCCCTAAAAAGAGGGGACTTGTCTAAATCAGTCGGATAAAAACTTAGAGTGCCCACCACCATGATCTGTCCCTGGCTAGCAGTCACTAAGTCTTGTTTTATTTTCTTCTGGGTAGAACCAACTTTGTGACCAAACTCTTTTTCTTTCAGGAACACTCTGCTTAAAGGGTCACCCGTTCTTATAGACGCAGTCTTTCTACTCAAGTTCCTTCTATAAGCAGATAGTCTTGGGTTAGCTGCATAGGAAAGGCCCCCGTAAAGGATGCCCTCTACCAGAAAGCATCATTGAGACGGGAGTGTGAGCCATGGTCTGCTCCCTTCCTGAAGGCAACAGCTTCACATTTCCCAACCCTGTTGCACTTAGTGTGTGCTCAACAAATACTTGCTATCAGTGTTACTAATACTGTTATTATAAAGGCTTAACAAAAGTATTATAATAATAATAAATAAATGTTTGTTTGAACATGAATGGTCAAATGAATGTTCATACCTACTAATGGGTGACTTTTTTACGTAATGATTCAAGTGTTAAATTCAGACGCTGTAGTGTGAGGAGTGCAAGAAAACATAGCTGCTTCCTTTATTCAGTGCTCTGACCTTGTATTTGAAATCAGTGGATGTGTAATGAACCACTAGTCTTTATGTACCCCAAATATCAAGGGGCAAAGAAGGCAATAGCACAACTCATTGAAAAGGTGGTCCTTCTTAGAAATGCCAGGGGTAATCAAGTTCAGTGTTAATGGCTTCAGAGTCGCATGTCATCACTGTGATTAATGTATGATCAGTGGTGAGGATGGAGCATTATATAGTAGCATTTATTGCTGCTCTATAAACCCATATATTTTCAGTAATTTTATATTCAAGTTCAAGGCAGGGATTACGTGTTTTTAAAAACACAGTTAGGGAATTCCCTGGCATCCAGTGGTTAGGACTAAGCTTCTTCACTGTTAGGGCTCAGGTTCAGTCCCTGGTTGGAGAACTAAGATCCCACAAGCTGCATGCTCAGCAGTAAAGAATCCGCATGCCATTGCAAGAGACTCGGGTTCTATCCCTAGGTCAGGAAGATCCTTGGAGAAGGAAATGGAAAATTGCTCCAGTATTCTTGCCTGGGAAGTCCCATGGACAGAAGAGCCTGGCTGGTTATAGTCCATGGCGTTGCAAGTAGTTGGGCATGACTGTGACTAAACAATGACAACATAATGATAATAATAAAAAGTAAAAACATAATTACACCCTTTCTACATTTAGTTTATCTTCCATATTTGGTTTTCTTGATATTTTTTCTTTATATTATGGATGGTTTTTACCTTACACTTGTTTCCTTTCTTAAACTTTTGTGCACGTGTTCTCAGTTGCTCAGTCATGTCCGACTCTTTACAAACCCATGGGTGCTAGCCCGCCAGACTCCTCTGTCTGTGGAATTTTCCAGCCAAGAATACTGGAGTGGGTTGCCATTTCCTCCTCTAGGGGATCTTCCCAACCCAGGGATTGAACTCACATCTCCAGCATCTTCTGCATTCGCAGGCAAATTCTTTACCACTGAGCCACCTGGGAAGCCCCAATATAAACTTTTATATATTCGAAAAGTAAGAAATAAGAAAGACTTATCAAAATAAATCTTTCAAGTTCTGCTCAACACACTCATATGTATATCTTCAATAAATTTGGAACAATAAATTGAAAAGAAATCAATCTTTAATCTCAAATTTTACCAAAGAAAGTCACAGTTGTTGATATGTGAAATTTAGTTTGAAATAAAAAGAAAATATCCACAAAATTTGTAGAGCTCTGGGGATTAGATTGTTTCCTTGAAACAGTCTAATTGTTTTTGAAGGCAATATTGAAATCTATGATTTTTTTTTTAAACATAGCAAATGTTCAGTGTCTTAAGGGGGAGCATAAGAACAAAGGATAGAGGTGAGAATAAAGAATCTTTATTTGACAAACTACATATTAAATATGTATGTAGTAATTTGCATAGTTTGCATGCTGCCTCTATTTTAACATTGTTGTCCCCTGTAAAGTTGAAATAACTTACTTGTGTCTAGCAGTTCTCTGCTCTGATTTATTATAAATACATATTAATAACTCACATCTTAGAAAATTGTAAAGGTCAAGCTAAAGTTTCTAGCTTCAATGTGATCAATTCTGGTAGTAACCTCTAGGCTTTAAGATTAGAATAGATTCTAGTCTCTTTCAAAAATACTGAAGCCCTCCATTTGTCCTATCAGTCAAGTCACTTACATCTAAATTTGGAAGCCTAACTGCCTTTGTTGGAGCCCTTAACAGTTCTCCCCTGAGAGAGAATCCCAAACTGATACCGCCAAAGATTAGAGCTAGCAGCCTTCATCTGAGTCAGTTCCTTTACAGGTATTCAGAGGAGGGCTTCTTCTAAGCAGTTTCTGGTAGTGGAATTATGCCTTATGCTGAGTCTACTAATTAATTTTCTTCTCCTCCGTGTTTGTCTTCTTTGGAACTTCTGCTGTTCACACTGAATCCCAGCAAATTCACCGAAGAGAAATAGCTCCTCAAGTAATTAGACTGTCTGTTTTTGAGGCAGGCAGGGAAAATAATAAGTCATTTCTCTATTGCATTCTTTTTGCTTGTGTTCAATAATTTTTATGGAGTTAATTTAAATTTAGCAGGCTTTATGTGAACTTGCTTCTAGAGGATTTATTGCATCTTATGTGAAAACCGTCCACGACTGACATTTTAGAATTACCTACCTATTTATGGGATTATACTGCATTCTTTTCTCAAAAGAGCAAGTCAATTTTTGGTGTAGATTTTTCTGTCGTTTTTTCCCCCCTCTTTGTCTATTTTTATGAAAGCTAACTCCAAGGTAGGAGTGGAAACAATGGAAGGAAATAGAGGGTAGAAAATAGGACGGAACTGTGGTTTGCTGTAGATCATCTGCCTCATCAACTATTGATAGAAAAAAGAAACCTCAAAACCCAACTCAGTGATTTACTTAATTTAAAAATGTGTTTACCTATTTTTAAAATAAAATGATCTTGTCCAAATAAGCTGCCAATGCTATGAGCCAGAATTCAATCCAAGGTTTTCCATGTCATGTTAACAAGGGAAATAAAACACTGAACATGTTCTCTCACAATGGTTTTGAAATTATATCCAGTTCTATTAAAAAAGAGACAAAAACTGGAGTTTGATATATTTATTATATGTTTTTAAATGTATGGATTGTCTGCACCTTTGCAGCCTGTTACATCCTACTTTGGTATAAGTTACCCTTTTAATGAGCAGTTAATACACACTGGACATTGCACTTTACTTCATATTTATTATCTCACTTAATCAGCACATCAACCCTCAAATCAGGCTGCATCCCTTTCTTAAACCATTGGTACAAAAGAATAAACTTTCTATTAATCATCTTACCTCCCAGTAGGGTAATTTGACTAATTTGACTCAGTACTAGATTAAGGACATTTACTTTTAATTTGGTTTTCCAGGAAGGTTTTTGAAAGGCAGTGTTTGGGGTGACTGCTGCAGGGTGTATGGCTTTCTTCTGATTGGTTAGTGGTGAGGTAGTGTTCCAGGAATCATAATTATTAACTTTTTGATTCCAATCAGGCTGGGGTCTCTGGAGTTCCTGTTTCCCATCTGGGTGGGGACCTGAGTTCCTAAAGAACTCAGAGATGTCTATCCAATGGTCCTGTATAGCCCTGGAGGAGGAACCTGGGCTCTGTCTTATCTCTGAACTATTGTTCAAGTAATTTTGCTCAATTGCCTTCCCTTTGCCTCTGCATTCTATCATGTCTCAGATTAGTAGCTGCTTGGAACTCCAGGAGACACTGCAGGACAACAGATCTAGGAACCTTGGATTCCAGGCTTGATCCTGGCAGCTGCAGAAGGAGTGGAGTGGTCAAGTTATTCATCTCAAAAATGAATATGTTGCACTACATTTAATGTTGACAAAGTGTGACCCCAGATCTGACACCTGTTTTTATGGTCTAAGAGCTAAGAATGATTTTTATAGATGGCATTTGCAATTGATTTAATAATAAGGAAAACTTTCTTTGAACCCCAATTGTGTAAAATATCCCTCCAGTTAGGAATTCCATTCTCATGAGCAAATAGCACTTAATCGTTACTATTATATTTTGAATTCTATCAGTAAAAACTTGTAAAAATTTCTCAGAATTTTATCTTGTTATATGAGTACCTTCTTAATATCCTTGGTCTTCCCCTTGGCCTGCAAAGCCTAAATTATTTACTATCTAGCTCTTTACAGGGCTTCCCAGCTGGTTCAGTGTAAAGAATCTGCCTGCCGTTACAGGAGACACAGGAGACTCAGGTTCGATCCCTGGGTGGGGAAGATCCCCTGGAGGAGGAAATGGCAACCCACGCCAGTATTCTTGCCCAGAGAATCCGATGGGCAGGGCAGCCATGGTTTTGCAAAGAATCGAATGCGACTGAGCGCGCAGGAGGGCTCTTTACAGAGATGTTTGCCTACTCCTGGATTAGATGATCAGGAAATTTTCTTAAAATAGTCTATTCAAAGATGTATCAGGAAAACCAGTTGTGGAAGGCAGATGACTGGACGTTGTGGTTTTGCCACTGTTTTGCTATTTTTTAATGAAATAGAGTCAGGTGGTCCCAAAGCATAGCCCCATTTCCCTGTAACAACTGCATCTTTACCTATAGCTTTCAAAAGCATGAGAAGAGATTTATATGCCTGATTTATAGGTTCAACACACTGCCTAGGTTAGAAAAGCAACCTTGCCTTGGGCACATCTTTAACCTCTCTGCCTCAGTTTTCCCACCTGTACTGTGGGGGGATCTGTTAATGTTCACAGCTTCCTCAAAGATGGCTGGAGATTGCACAGTTTAGCAAAAATCTGAAAGCAGAAACCCTCTTTCCCACTGCTATCCACTACTAAGTCACTTCAGTTCAGTTCTGTCTCTCAGTCGTGTCCGACTCTTTGCCACCCCATGAATCGCAGCACGCCAGGCCTCCCTGTCCATCACCATCTCCCGGAGTTCACTCAGACTCATGTCCATCGAGTCTGTGATGCCATCCAGCCATCTCATCCTCGGTCGTCCCCTTCTCCTCCTGCCCCTAATCCTTCCCAGCATCAGAGCTTCCAGTGAATCAACTCTTCTCATGAGGTGGCCAAAGTGCTGGAGTTTCAGCTTTAGCAACATTCCTTCCAAAGAAATCCCAGGGCTGATCTCCTTCAGAATGGACTGGTTGGATCTCCTTGCAGTCCAAGGGACTCTCAAGAGTCTTCTCCAACACCACAGTTCAAAAGCATCAATTCTTCGGCGCTCAGCCTTCTTCACAGTCCAACTCTCACATCCATACGTGACTACTGGAAAAACCATAGCCTTGAGTAGACGGACCTTAGCCGGCAAAGTAATGTCTCTGCTTGTGAATATACTGTCTAGGTTGGTCATAACTTTTCTTTCAAGGAGTAAACGTCTTTTAATTGCATGGCTGCAGTCACCATCTGCAGTTATTTTGGAGCCCAAAAACATAAAGTTTGACACTGTTTCCACTGTTTCCCCATCTATTTCCCATGAAGTGATGGGACCGGATGCCATGATCTTCGTTTTCTGAATGTTGAACTTTAAGCCAACTTTTTCGCTCTCCTCTTTCACTTTCATCAAGAGGCTTTTTAGTTCCTCTACACTTTCTGCCATAAGGGTGGTGTCATCTGCATATCTGAGGTGATTGATATTTCTCCTGGCAATCTTGATTCCAGCTTGTGCTTTATCCAGCCCAGCGTTTCTCATGATGTACTCTGCATAGAAGTTAAATAAGCAGGGTGACAATATACAGCCTTGACGTACTCCTTTTCCTATTTGGAACCAGTCTGTTGTTCCACGTCCAGTTCTAACTGTTGCTTCCTGACCTGCATACAGATTTCTCAAGAGGCAGGTCAGGTGGTCTGGGATTCCCATCTCTTTCAGAATTTTCCACAGTTTACTGTGATCCACACAGTCACAGGCTTTGGCTTAGTCAATAAAGCAGAAATAGATGTTTTTCTGGAACTCTCTTGCTTTTTCCACGATCCAGCGGATGTTGGCAATTTGGTCTCTGATTCGTCTGCCTTTTCTAAAACCAGCTTGAACATCAGGGAGTTCATGGTTCACATATTGCTGAAGCCTGGCTTGGAGAATTTTGAGCATTACTTTGCTAGCATGTGAGATGAGTGCAATTGTGAGGTAGTTTGAGCATTCTTTGGCATTGCCTTTCTTTGGAATTGGAATGAAAACTGACCTTTTCCAGTTCTGTGGCCACTGCTGAGTTTTCCAAATTTGCTGGCATATTGAGTGCAGCACTTTCACAGCATCATCTTTCAGGATTTGAAATAGCTCAACTGAAATTCCATCACCTCCACTAGCTTTGTTCCTAGTGATGCTTTCTAAGGCCCACTTGACTTCAAATCCCAAGATGTCTGGCTCTAGATTAGTGATCACATCATCATGATTATCTGGGTCATTAAGATCTTTTTTGTACAGTTCTTCGTGTATTATTGCCACCTCTTCTTAATATCTTCTGCTTCTGTTAGGTCCATACCATTTCTGTCCTTTATCAAGCCCATCTTTGCATGAAATGTTCCCTTGGTGTCTCTAATTTTCTTGAAGAGATCTCTAGTCTTTCCCATTCTGTTCTTTTCCTCTATTTCTTTGCATTGATCGCTGAAGAAGGCTTTCTTATCTCTTCTTGCTATTCTCTGGAACTCTGCATTCAGATGCTTATATCTTTCCTTTTCTCCTCTGCTTTTTGCCTCTCTTCTTTTCACAGCTATTTGTAAGGCCTCCCCAGACAGCCATTTTGCTTTTTTGCATTTCTTTTCCATGGGCATGGTCTTGATCCCTGTCTCCTGTACAATGTCACAAACCTCATTCCATAGTTCATCAGGCACTCTATCAGATCTAGTCCCTTAAATCTATTTCTCACTTCCACTGTATAATCATAAGGGATTTAATTTAGGTCATACCTGAATGGTCTAGCGGTTTTCCCTACTTTCTTCAATTTGAGTCTGAATTTGGTAATAAGGAGTTCATAATCTGAGCCACAGTCAGGTCCTGGTCTTGGTTTTGTTGACTGTATAGAGCTTCTCCATCTTTGGCTGCAAAGAATATAATCAGTCTGATTTTGCTGTTGCCCATCTGGTGATGTCCATGTGTAGAGTCTTCTCTTGTGTTGTTGGAAGAAGGTGTTTGCTATGACCAGTGCATTTTCTTGGCAAAACTCTATTAGTCTTTGCTCTGCTTCATTCCTCATTCCAAGGCCAAATTTGCCTGTTACTCCAGGTTTTTCTTGACTTCCTACTAAGTCACTTCAGCTTCGTCCAACTCTTTGTGACCCCAAGGACTATAGCCTTCTAGGCTCCTCTGTCCATGGGATGTTCCAGGCAAGAATACTGGAGTGGGTTGCCATTTCCTTCTCCAGACAGTCTTCCCAACCCAGGGATCGAAGGCATGTCTCTTACGTCTCTTGCAGCAGCATTGGCAGGCAGGTTCTTTACTGCTAGCACCACCTGGGAAGCCCAGAAACCCTCTTTAGAGACCTCATTTTATTTTTGTTTTCATATTTTTAAACTTTTATTTTTGTATATATTTTTCTTTTCTTTTGGCTGTGCTGTGTGGCATGCAGGATCTTAGTTCCCTGACCAGGCATTGAACCCTTTGTCCCTGGCACTGGGAGCACACAGTCTTAACCACTAGACCACCAAGGAAGTCCCCGGAAGCTTTGTATGACAGATTTCTTTCCTCTTGAGAAATCCTCTTAGTCGTATAATATACAGTTTAACAAGTGAATCAATTAATCTGAAACTAACTTGGTAACAATAGCTTCCCTGGTGGCTCAGTGGGTAAAGAATCTGCCCACAGTGCAGGAGACTCGGATTCAATCCCTGAGTCAGAAAGGTCCCCTGGAGAAGGGAATAGCTACCCAATCCAGGATTCTTGCCCAGAGAATCCCATGGACAGTGAAGCCTGGTGGGCTACAATCCATGGGGTCCCAAAGATTCGGACACATCTGAGTGACTAACGCTTTCACTTTCAACTTGGTAATGGCCATTACTTAACTTTGATATATTTAAAACAAATCCCTAAGCATATTGAAGCTACTGTATATTCAGTACACAAAAGGCAGAACTTCCTGTAGTACAGGTCTCCATGCGTGCACGCTCTGTCGATTCAGTCATAGCCTATCCCTTCTCCAGCAGATCTTCCGGACCCAGAAATCTATCCGGGGTCTCCTACATTGCAGGCAGATTCTTTACCAACTGAGCTTATCAGGGAAGCCCACAGGTCTGGAAGTGTGTGCCTAATGTCCCACCCACACGATGCAGTTAGAGGGACCCACACACCTCCCAGAGTGAAATGTTCCCCCAGAATCAGTTTGTATCAACGGCTCAGATTTCCCCAAGGGAGCCACTGTTGGAATTTCAGCTTTGACCTTCTGGAGACTCCAAATTAAAATGCAAATTCGTTACCTAGGAAGGTAATTTTTAACACATTAATGTTTATTTGTTAGTACTTTAGCACAAATTAGGTTTTTTTCAAATTAGCCAGCTGCCTAAGAGCAGTGCTTAAATAGAAGTGAATCAGCCTCCCAGAGGTGGGCTTAGGGTCAGGTTGAATAAAAGTCCTTGGGTGATGGTGTTAAATCCCCCACCACAGTCAGACCCCATCATTTGCAAGAGTCGCGCACTCTCACTTGCGCACGCGCGCGCGCACGCACGCACACACACGCACACACGCACGCACACACGCACACACACACACACACACACACACACACACACACACGAGACTTCATAGTCCAGACTCTAGCTTAACATTGCCCAATAGAAATATAGTATATGGGGTTTAGTAGCCAAATTCAAAAATGTGAAATTTAAAAGGTTAAATTAAACTTAATGGTATTTTATTTAACTTAGCGGAGAAGGAAATGGCAACCCACTCCAGTGTTCTTGCCGGGAGAATCCCAGGGACGGGGGAGCCTGGTGGGCTGCCGTCTATGGGGTCGCACAGAGTCGGACACGACTGAAGCGACTTAGCAGCAGCAGCAGCATTTAACTTAGCATATCCAGAATATTGCTTCAGTGTATAATCAATATAAAAATTATTGTTATTTCTCCTTTTTGAGTACTAAAGCTTTGAATTGTGTGTGTGTGTGTGTGTGCTGAGTCCAGTCTGACTCTTTGTGACCCCATGAACTAGCCCACCAGGCTCCTCTGTCCATGGGATTTCCCAGGCAAGAATACTGGAGTGGGTTGCCATTTCCTTCTCCAGGCAATCTTCCTGACCTGGGGATCAAACCCTTATCTCTTGCCTTTGAAATCTTGTGTGTATTTCACATTTGTTTGGACCAGCCACATTTCAAGTGCCCCCGGGGCCACCTGTGGCCAGTCATTACCTTATTAAACAGGGCAGCTTTGAAGGATGTGGACCTGGAAAGTGAGTCACAGTTATGTGACTGGTGAAGGTAGCAACCGGATGGCCTGGGGGTGAACAAATAGAAGATAGTACCACCTCTGTTCCCCCAGCACTCAATTATATCAATGTCACATTTTTGCTTGAAGTCAGTCATAACTTTGTATAACTACATGAAAATTTTTAGAAGAACCTGATGTTGACCCCACCACTTAACTGTGTGACCTTGGACCGTTACCCAAAACCCTCAATTGTTTCCTTTACCACATAGAAAATGAAAAGCTTCAATCTCGCAGGATTGTTGTGAAGATTAAATGAAATAATGCATGTAAACATTATAACTGTTCAATGAATGCTTGCTATATCATCACAATTGGTATGGTCATTAGCAAGTTTTTTTAAAATAGCTTAAAATATGAACTATAAAGGCAGTCAGGTACTATAAATCTTTCTGTATTTCTCTAAAAAGGAGAAAAATGACTAAATATTTATATGTAATGACTAGTTCCTTAAATTGAGTAGTACACCTTGTGTGTCTGTGCGTTAGTCCTTTAGTCGTGTCTGACTCTTTGTGACCCCATGGACTGTAGCCTGCCAGGCTCTTCTGTCCATGGAATTCTCCAGGCAAGAACACTGGAGTGGGTAGCCATTCTCTTCTCCAGGGAATCTTCCTGACCCAGGGATCCAACCCAAGTCTCCTGCACTGAAGGCATATTCTTTATCGTCTGAGCCACCAGGGAAATCCTTACTTCCTCTATACACTAAGAAATCCTGCAGATACTACCTTGCCTTAAGAACTATTTTGTTACTGTTTTTAAAGAAAAGTAGTTATATGTAAGTGCTGTATTCCACAAGGAAACGTGTACAGAAGATTATCCTGCTACTGCATGGTACTGGGTGAGCCAATGATAGAAAAGTTTTTGTTTCTCTTCTGCACTCTCATTTATTAATATCTTCTTTTATTTAAAGACAGCAGAAAAAAATTATTAAGGCAAAGCTAAAGGAAAAGAAAGCTTTGCATGGCATATGTGAACTCATTTTCCCACAATGGCATATATGAACTGTCCAGTAAAGGACTCCTTCTACTGCACCCCATCTAGTGAATCCTCACCAGCAAGAGGGCAGAAGAAGGAAAGCATCTCTTGGGTGTGCTCTCTCCAAACACACTTACCAAGTCACTGTCCTTCAAAACTGTAGTGGAATAGTTTCCACCTAAAAGAGAATGATGGAAAAGCATAGCACATGTCAATGCTTGCTATACACGTTTCATGGAGATTTTGTTTAGAATGGAAGATGTAGTATAGATTTTAAGATGCAAATAAGCGGTGAATAAACATGGGATGTACTTACACATTCATGCACCAAATGCTGCAAGGCTATGAACCACACAGAGCAAAGAAATGTACTCAGCCATCAATTTAGAAGGTCATTTTGAGTGTAGGCAGTGAAATGGCTGTGTGCATGAAAAACTACTACTATATTTTGAGAGATCCTTTCTAAGAATCCTGAAATATTAATAACATGGTCTTAATGTAGTTGAAGACAAAAGAATGTGTTAAGGGTAGCAAGGGTTGCTGAGAGTTGTACAATGACAATTTTGTGTTTTCTACTCTTGCTTATAAAAGCAAGAGGAAAAGAGAGTAAAAATAGTGTGTTTAAAGAACAGCAGCTTTCAATATCCCCAGTAGATATAAAATTCAGTATTCTTCAAATGAATTCACAAATACTTACTCTTGGTAACATTAATATACTAGCTTCAAGGAAACAGAAAAGAAGTATAAAATTGAAAACTCATTTCTTCCTTAAATGAACATGCATATACACAACTAATTTTTGAACTTTAAGAAATTCAGGACATCCTTCAATTTTATTTTTGTCAACTAGGAATTTAATTTTCTAACTGAAAGTATTCTTATCAGAATAGACATTGCGGAAGCAGCAACGCTTTTTTTCCTTAACAAGTTTTTAAATGTGTTCTGTTTTCACGTGGCAGTGAACTAGTCATAGACCAATTTTTTGTTTTCAACATTCCACTCCCATTTTAAGTTTTTACATTTGATGCCTGATAAAAGAATGTTCACGAGGATCAGTCAGGAACGTGGAAAGCTTTCCTCCAATATCCAGATGTGAACAAATAAAAGCAATTTATCGCTTTGGCCAGTCCCAGCCTGGAGCGACCAGTTTCCACAAGTTGCCTTTGTGGGCTGTGACTGACTGAGTGACATATGACCCAGTGAGTTTGTGTCAAGTTCAAGGAACCATTGTGTTTGAAGTGGGAAGGTCAATTTGAACCCTCAGTGCTTCTTCCTGCCAAAGCTGGAGTTTTTATTTTAATCGAAAATGCAGGGTCATCTTGAAGCGTGACCAGAAAGTACTTGCATGTTGAACCTTATCTAATGATGTGATGTGTATAAACTTGAGACAGCATAAATCTCAGCCACTGGGGCAACTTGTTTTTCTAAGATGCTCCGGTCCAGTGAAAGACAAAAGCAAATAAGGGAGAGATTGATCTCCGAGCGCTTTTATTGTCGGCGCTATACACATCATAAAGTTTTGGCTCGTTAAAGGAAGTTCCATAAACAACATTAGTTAATAATGGTGAAGTCACTGTGGACCTTTCTGGAGCTTCTGCTCAACTCCCTTTCCGCTTGCCTGTTAGCAGAGCATGATTAAGAAAATACCAACAGGATGTGCTGGAGGGAGGAACAGACTTCAACTGGAAGCCATACGGATGCTTGATGGATGAGTAACGGGATGGGGAATGTGGCCATATCTCTCAGAGAATCACACAGTTCTGTGGATCTCTTTTTCTTCTGGTTTGAGTAAAATCTGCTGATTGCTGGCACGGTCCGTCTCTTGCGGTGGTCACACTGATGGAAAAGGGCCTTCTCCCAGATGATATTTTTGATAGTATGGAAATACCCAAAGTATGTGATAAATGGAAAAAAAATTGAGAGTGAATCATACTGGAAAGATTGTGAGTAACTGTCACATTTTTAATGGTACCTCTGGTCTTATAAAATAACTGTATTTTTAATGGCCTTGTCACTGTGGGTTTAATACGGATGGTGTGGGTCAATTTTTTATGTGAGGTTGAGACTGATTTGGGAGGTGATCTTGAAGGGCATAGGGGAGAGAAAAAGGGAGAGCAAGACCCTGTTAATTATTTTTTATTGTGAGGTTTCCCAGAATTATTGAGGTTTTCCACATTAGTCAGAGCAGTCCTCAGTGTCAGCATGATGTTTATAAAGATGAAGTCATGGAAAGCGTGTCAGGTGTATGAGGAACTATACGGTCCATGTTTTCCGTACCAGTCACTTGGGCTGTGTGTGCAGAGGGAGGGAGGTGTTGAAAAATGGAGGAAGGGGAAAACAGGAGGGTTTTATGAAGTTGAAAATAAACACAGAGTATCTGCTGATCTTAAAAGAACCTTACCATATTATATTCCAAAATGTTCTGTGGGTAGTATATATTACTTTCCCCTGAAATCATGATCTACGTCTTACCAACTCTTTTACGCTTGGTTGCTTATGTTGGTCTTTCACTTTGGCTGTAATTAAGAAATAATCACCTACCAATTTTTGGTTGGCATTGAGCTACACTTCCAACTGGTTGGTTCAAGACCATGCTCTTAGATTCCATAGCATGGGGCCAAAAGTATAGGCTTTAGGGGCCGAACACTTGCAGTCAAAGCTGGTCCCTGACATTTACCAGATGCGTGGTCTGGTGCCGACAATTTACTGCTCAAAGCTGGTATTCCTCATTTCTAAGGTAAGGTTAATAACAGGGCCTGTGGAAATGGAGAGCTGTAAAGATCAAACAATGTTGTGCATATAAGCATGTAGGAAGCACTTGGGTAAACTTTAGGTGTGATTTTATTGATTCAACTGGTTTTAAGAAAATTTTTTTCATAGGGCTTTGCCACCTGACCAGTCATGTTAAAGACTGTTCAAGAGTGGTTGTTATCAACGAATATTTTGGGTTGTTTTACCTGCATCTCCAGCCAAATGCTCATTGTTGTTCAGTCACTCAGCTGTGTCTGACTCTTTGCGATCCCATGGACGACAGCACGCCAGGCTTCTCTGTCCTTCACCATCTCCTAGAGCTTGCTCAAACTCATGTCCATTGAGTCAATGAGATTAGCAAAAAATATCTCCTTCTGAATCAAGGAAGTGACATCTTGCTTTGCTTTGTTAACCGGGGGTTTATATTGGTTTGTTTTTTCTGCTTCCCTTTAGCTTGCAAAATCGGATATTACAAGGCCCTCTCCACGGATGCTGCCTGTGCTAAGTGCCCGCCACACAGCTACTCTGTCTGGGAAGGTGCCACGTCGTGTACCTGTGACCGAGGCTTCTTCAGAGCAGACAATGATGCCGCCTCCATGCCCTGCACCCGTAAGTTATACACTCATCTCCCATGTCTTAGATGCCAGCAGCTTCCATTACCATCATTGGGGCACTTGTCAGCCCTTCTCGCAGGATAAGGGTGCAGGGGGGCAAATGAAATCAAACGTGCGTCTTTTCTCACTCAGAGCAGGAGAAATGCTTAGGAAAAGAATAGCTCATTCTCACTGAGTTTGTTGCCTTCAGAGTGCACAGCTGCCAACAGACTAGTTTTTGTAGCAGAGATGGTATGTTCAGGGGTTGTGAGACAGTGTAATTAGAGCTGAGATGGGAATTTATAAATGGTTTTAACATGTCATCATGGACTCTTGGGAAGTTTGACAGCTGCAGGGGAAACCGGTAAAGGATGGGGTCACGTGTGGGCAGGTGGTTTCAGTTCTGTGTGCTGACCTCATGGCTTGCGATATCATTTCCCTTCACTACTTTTCTTCTTTCCTGATAGTTTTGTGTTCATAACATTTAGGCCTGGATCCTTGTGAATGCTTGTTGAATGATGGGCACTGAACCCACGCTGGGGTAAGGAATGAATGGGGTTGGCACCTTGGGATGCGAGGGAACAGAGGACTCTTTCTCACACTGTATATGGACAGTGGTCCTGAAGGTTACTATTGCTTTCATTCATACTCTGGGATTCATAAATACTGCAATGGCTATGACCTTGACCAGAAGAGGGAGTGATGGGCCTGGGTGCCCTTGTGTTCTCATTGGCCAAGTCTGTGTTTAGAGGGTCAGAATCGAGTGGCCAGGCACAGAGGCTTTGCACAGGTTTTGGCTTTGTTTCCCAGCCCACTGTTTAGTACCCAGGTGACTGTTGGAGCCTTTTAAGTCTCAGTCTCCTCATCTGTCAAATGGAGTAATAATAGTACCTCCTTCATGGTTGCTCCTACTCAACACCTTCACGTTGTTTATATACTGTGCAAAATGCATAAAATCATGCTACTTGATAGATTTTAGTTTTACTATCACTAAGACTTCCATTATTTTGTTTCTTAACTACCATATAGTCTACCTTGGCTGGCCTGGAAATAACACTGCAGACAGGAGTATTTTCTGGTTTGGAGATATTTGGGTCAGTGGTGGGGGCATTTTCTGGCCCAGTCAAGGACCACATTTAAAAGGAGCAGGTGGAGAAACTTCAGGGCAGTCCCAAATTTGTGCTGAGATTGCCCTACCCTCAGGAGTTCCTCAGAGAAGGCAATGGCACCCCACTCCAATACTCTTGCCTGGAAAATCCCATGGACGGAGGAGCCTGGTGGGCTGCAGTCCATGAGGTCGCTAAGAGTCAGACATGACTGAGTGACTTCACTTTCACTTTTCACTTTGATGCATTGGAGAAGGAGATGGCAACCCACTCCAGTGTTCTTGCCTGGAGAATCCCAGGGACGGGGGGAGCCTGGTGGGAGGCCGTCTATGGGGTCGCACAGAGTCGGACACGACTGAAGCGACTTAGCAGCAACAGCAGCAGCAGCAGCAGGAGTTCCTTTCATAACCAGAGATGATAGTAATTATAATCATGATAACAGCAACCTTTTTATCATCACATCCAGGTAATGTATTAGACACTTTCCATTAACCTTATCATAGGGCTCACAAGATAACAAATATATGAGATAGATATTATCTTCATTTTAGAGAGTAACTGCCAGCCCCAGCATCCACCCCAGCTGAGTGATGGCTCTGCAAGACCAGAAGACTCTTGCAGAGTTTCTATTTATTTGGAGGCACTTTTACCCCTCCCCTAGCTCAAGCTCAAACTTCCAGAAGGAAGGTTATTAGGGCCAGCCTTAGGTGTGAGCACAACTGGGCAAAGATTTCCTCATTTTTCTCTGTTCCTTCCATAGACTACCTGCTTTCCTGGATGCCAGGTCGATTTGACATGCTCCAGTCCCAGCCTTTTTCTTTTACAATCTAAATATCCTTCTCTAATGTTCCATTGTGTGAGAAAGCTTAATAATAAATTCTCCTCTGTCTCCAGTTGATTCTCCAATGATTCTCCAGTTGTGATTTTAGGTCACAGTGGCAAACTCAAAGGGAAACTCTGTGGGACAACAATGTGCTAATTGCCCTCATTTTGCATCATGCAGCCCAACTCCTACTTTTCAGACAGATAATGTCTTTCTCTAGGCCAGGGCTTGACTGTGTCATGAACCTCATAAAAGTCTCCTCTGATGGCAAGACAACGTAGCTTTTTCTCACAGGTGTTTTTAGTCTTATGATTCTGATCTGTTGTCTAGCATCCTAGGGGACCATGGGCCAATCACTTAATTCCTGCAGCTTACCATGTGGGAGTTTAGGGAGACCCCAAAAGTTGGTACATGCCTGAGTTACTGGCACATTTGCCATATGTGTGGGCTTCCCTGGTGGTACAGAGGTTAAAGCGTCTGCCTGCAATGTGGGAGACCTGGGTTCGATCCCTGGGTCGGGAAATCCCCTGGAGAAGGAAATGGCAACCCACTCCAGTATTCTTGCCTGGAGAATCCCATGGACGGAGGAGCTTGGTGGGCTACAGTCCACGGGTCGCAAAGAGTTGGACATGACTGAGCGACTTTACTTTCACTTGCCATATGTGTACAAGTGGTTTCTGAACCCTTGAAATTTTATGTTTTTGTAGGAATTAAATTGTCAGCTTTACCTTAACTATACAAATAAGAAAAGGAAAATATTGATTTTAGCCTGTGGGTAGATCTGAAAGTTTTAACACTAAAGTAACTTTTGCACTTTTCAGAGACTGGTTTCATCAATGAAAGAAAAATGGCTTTTTTTGTCATTGATAAGAGACCCATGAAAGTACCAAAGCAACATGTGAGTCTCTGACATTTTCCTAATGGGATCCTTGCGTTTGTTTCATCTCTGACTCTGAGTTAAGAGGAAACATGGTACTGATGTTAACACTGCACACTTGCGAGGCTATTTAATCTTTTCAAGCCCCAGTTTCAGTTCAGTTCATTCACTCAGTCATGTCAGACTCAATGCGACCCCATGGACTATAGCACACCAGGCTTCCCTGCCCATCACCAACTCCTGGAGCTTGCTCAAATTCATGTCCATTGAGTTGGTGATGCCATCTAACTATCTCATCCTCTGTCGTCCCCTTCTCCCACTTTCAATCTTTCCCAGCATCAGGGTCTTCTCCAGTGAGTCAGTTCTTTGCATCAGGTGGCCAAAGTATTGGAGTTTCAGCTTCAGCATCAGTCCTTCCAATGAATATTCAGGACTGATTTCCTTTCAGATGGACTGGTTTGATCTCCTTGCAGTCCAAGGAACTCTCAAGAGTCTTCTCCAACACTACAGTTCAAAAGTGTCAATTCTTTGGTGCTCAGCTTTCTTTATGGTACGACTCTCACATCCATACATGATGTGATGGGTCATGGAAAAGCCATAGCTTTGACTGGATGGACCTTTGTTGGCAAAGTGATGTCTCTGCTTTTTAATATACTGTCTAGATTGGTCATAACTTTTCTTCCAAGGCACAAGTGTCTTTTAATTTCATGGCTGCAGTCACCATCTGCAGTGATTTTGGGGGCCCAAGAAAATAAAGTCTGTCACTGTTTCCATTGTTTCTCCATTGTTTTCCCATTTGCCATGAAGTGATGAGACCGGATGCCATGATCTTAGTTTTTTGAATGTTGAGTTACAAGCCAGCATCAGAGGGCAGACAGAATGAAAGCCCCAGTTTACTCATCTGTAAAATGGGATTCCTCACTGATGACCTGTGGAGTCATTTTAAAAATTAAACAAGAAGATATTTGGAAAAGTCTGGCACAAAATAGGGATATAATAATTGTTTTCTTTTCTTTTATTCCCAGCTGGTCACTCCCTTCTCCAAAATACCTCCACAGCAGATGGCCCATGCATCTCATTGCCCCTCTAAAGAAATTTTCTCACTTGACTACGGTATTAAGCTACCAATGGCTGTATAGTACTCCAGAAGCCCTGGGGGGTAGGACTCAGACATTAGTATTTTCAAAAGTTGCCCTCCTCATTCTACTGTACAGACGAGGTTGAGATCACTCCTCTGTGAAGTTAAAATTTTAAGTTTTTTTTTTATTTGATAAATATTAACTACACAAAAGACTCTTAAGATTCTTTGAGATATGGCTAATCTGTGAGGTGACCATATTTTGCTAATGGATAGACTAGTGAATTAACCAGCAGAATTAGAATCCATTCTGACCTGTTCCTCTTCCTCTAGATTTCTCCCATCCTGGTGAATAGTAGACCTGCATTATCCAGCATATTAGCCACTAGGCCTGTTTTAATTGGCACGTTGCAAAGACTCAATAGCTACATGTCGTGAGCACTGAATGGCACTGCTAGAAAATATTTCTGCCATCACAGAAAGTTCCAGTGGACAGACAGTATGGTAGCAGATTTTTTAATAGAGAAGACAGTGGGAGTTTCTCAGAGAATCTTTTGTTCAAATAACCCGTAAAATGAAGCCCTTCCCCTTTGCCCCACCCCCAGGTTTATTGGCTTCTCTTGACAAGATGTGGGGATGGAAAGGAACATAAACATCAAGGATCCTTTCAAAGTGATTTCAGCCTCTAATCAGCTCTTCCCAGTTGGTTAAGCCAGGTGACAAACCCAATTCCCTTGCGCTGACAGCCATGGTAATCAGGGACCTTCTTTTGTTCATTATGCTGTCTTTAACCCCAACATTCTTATGCAGCCCTGCGTTTAGTGATCGCTCACTGTGACGGCACACTAATGAAGAAATAAAACACACTCTCTGAGACTCATTCTTCTAGCCAAAGAAAGAGACTGCTCCACTGGCTTGTAAAATCAGGTTTTTGTTCACTTGGCGAATGATTAGACCAGGTGAATACAAGTCGTATTGGCTAATTTAGAAGGAAACGCCTAAGACGTTCTTCACACCATCAGCATTGCTGGAAACCTTCAGAGAATTTAATGGCGAATAAACTTTATCTCTTGGAGGACTTTTTGACTAAAGCCTCTGGTTAGGTGGACATAAATGGCTATGAGTGAGATAGGCAGGGTTTCAATGGAAGCATCATATAATTCAAGAAAATAATCCATTCCCATCCATCCAATCCATGGGATTCTACTCCATGCCATTAGAATAGAGTTTTAACAATGCTTCTTAAAGGTGAATGTGCATAGAAATCATGTGAAGTCACCTAAGAATTGGTTGGAGAGGTCAAGTCTGACTTTCTGCATTTCTCACAAGTCCCCGGATGCTGCCGTTGTGGTGGACTGTCTTTGTTTTGTTGTTTAGTCACTAAGTCATGTCCAACTCTTGGTGACCCCATGGACTATAACCTGCTGGGCTTCTCTGTCCATGGAATTCTCCAGGCAAGAATACTGGAGTGGGTTGCCATTTCCTTCTCCAGGGGATCTTCCTGACCCAAGGATAGAACCCAAATCTCCCGCAATGACAGACAGGTTCTTTACCGTTCAGCCACCTGGGGAGCCTGGACCGTCTTTAGGCAGTAGGACTTTAGAGCCTCCATGATGGATCGCACACGATGGGAGAGGTGCTCTTCACTGCCTGTCACTTACAGGCCATTTCTTTCGTTCAGTGCTAGCTCTAGTGGAGATATTTCAAAGGTTATGAACATTCTCCCTTAATGGAAACTGAGTACTTCCTTTGTCCCTCAGATGCAGAAAATCTCCTGGTTTGGAGTTGCATAAATCAAACACGGGCACTGTAGTCTCCACATGTTACTAGGTTACAGCCAAAGAGTGGAAATGTCAGTCTTCTCAGACACACGTATCAGTTAAAAAGTCGACAGGGTTTTTGGTGACTTTGCCAGCAAGACAGACCTCCATAATACAAGGATGCCACCTAAGCTGATGAAGGGGTTTTGATTTCATGAATCATTTCTTAGAAAAAATTTCAATGTGATTTTTAAAAATTGAAGTATAGTTGATTTACAGTGTTTTAGGTGTACAGCAAAGTGACTTGGTTCTATATCTATATTTCTTTTCAGATTCCTTTCCATTGTGAGTTTTTACAAGATACTGAATATAATTCCCAGTGCTACACTGTAGGCCCCTCTTGTTTATCTATTTTATGTATAGTCGTGTTTATCTGTTAATCCCAAATTCACAATTTATCCTTCCCTCCATTCTTTCCCCTTTGGTAACCATAAATTTGATTTCTATGTCTGTGACTCTATTTCTGTTTTGTAAATAAGTACATTTGTATCATTTTTTAAGATCCACATATAAATGGTGTTATATATTTGTCTCTCTCTGACTTATTTCATTTAGTATGATAATCTCTAGGCCTATCTGTGTTGCTGCAAATGGCATTTCATTCTTTTTTATGGGTAATATTCCATTTAAATATGTCTGTGTATATATACACACAAGTATACACAAACACATATCTTTATCCCTTCGTCTGTTTCCTTATCTTGGCTTATCATATCTTATCATGTATTATAACTTTTCAACTTAAGAGTTTTCATCTTTTCTGGAAATATGCCCAGAAGTGGGATTGCTGGATCATGTGATAACTATTTTTAGTTTTTTAAGGAACCTCCATACTATTTTCCATAGTGGCTTCACCAATGAACATTCCCACCAACAGTGCAAAAGGATTCCCTTTTCTCCACACCCTCTCCAGTATTTATTATTTGTAGATGTTTTAATGATGTCCATTCTGACCAATAAGTGTGATTTCTGTTAATGAGATTTATGTCCTTTAACTCTGCTGATCAGCAACCCCTCCCTTCCAGATCTCTTTCGCTCTTTCTGTACCTTTCCTGGTAGTCAGGAATGCAGTCTGGTGATCAGCAGTGCTAGGAGACCAGTGCAGGACCTTGATGTCTTAGTCATTCAGTTGCTTGTTCAGTGATTCTAGTGAGTCTTCTTTTCCCTCTTTGGGAGACCAAACCAGTATTAGATTTAAGGTAACTTTCTGATTCTTTCTTGTGTTTCAAAAGGTATTGAAAAAACGCCTTATAGCAGAAGCAGATTGGCTTTGTATATCTAGAACAAAATAACTAATTTGTTATTTTGCCTCTTTGACTTCTGAGCACCATTACCAGAGTGGTTTTCCATCCTTTTCAATTGGAAATCAGTTCTTGTGTTGTGGGGTCTTTATTTAACTTGTTTGATGAAACATATTAGGGCCTCATGATTGGGGACAAACCCACTCCAGGACTCTTACCTGGAAAATCCCATGGACGGAGGAGCCTGGTAAGCAATAGTCCATGGGGTCGCAAAGAGTCGGACATGACTGAGCGGCTTCACTTATTTTAGATTGCAAACACAAAGGGCCTTCACGAATCTGTCTGTAAGTGAACACCCTTGAATAATTCAATCAGCTATGCCAAACAAACAGTGATTGATTGATACTTTGATATGGCCTAAAATATTCCAAAATTGCAGCTTTTAAGACAATTTGTACTGGAGGAGCTTAATGCTAATGAGGGCAAATTTACCAAGATCTATGAGGAAAGGTCTTGATTTGAGAAAGCTTTCTGTAGGTATAGGTTATCAAGAAATTGAAACAGTCTAGCTCCAAACAGCAAAACACCACTTACTCTGTCTTTACATTTGCCTTTTCTAATTGAATTTATTGCACCACTGTATTTCCTCCAGAAAGTGTATTATTTTAAAATTACCATTTCAGTTCTGTTAGTCAAAGCCCCTCACTTCTAATGCTTTCTGACAGTTATCAACATAATGAACCGTAATGAAATGATGAGCAATCTTCAGTGGAAACCCAATGTGGATCCCAGTGGTGCTGTGTGACTATGCTGTTAACATTTGAATGCAAATTAAAATAACATCGTCCTTACTTGTTTCCAAGGTCAGGAGAAGAGAGAGATTTTTTTAAGTGCTTTAATTTTGGAAATCTCATATCCATTTTCAAGCAAGCCCTTGAAGGTTCCACTGATGTTCAGTTCAGTTCTCTACCTCCAAAGATTTACACGCTCACATCAGCTAAGGGATGTGTGGAGGGGTGTCTAACACAAAGCTTTGATGTTATAAACCATAGGATAAAAGGTAGCCTTTGGTTTCAAGTAAAGTACATTTTCCCCCACCCCAAAACATATTTCTTTTTGCTTTAGAACTACAAGTAACTAATAATATAATGATTGGAAGAAGGACATTTATGTGAAATTGATAAATGAGAGTGCAGTTAGTTCTGGTGACAGATCAGTTAGTAGCAGAGTGAGAATAAAGGCCAAATATTCCTAAAGTTCTGTCCATGAAAGTGTTTCAGAAGATCCATTGGTTGATCCGTAACCATTTCACATTTTATTATCCAGGTAATCATTTTTTTTAAGAACATATTTTTATGAAAATTCTTGTGCCTAAGATTTGGTTATTTCATGTCATTTATCAAATTTGTAATATTAGAGTGCAGTTTCATGCTACATTTCATTTGTCACAGGACAAAAACACAAATTGAGACATCAATTCTCTCCTCCCTCCATTGCCAGGTCATGAGACATGGTTTTCCAGGCAGAACATATGGTCCACTGCCTGTTAAGCCAGTTGATAGGCCAACAATGTGTCTGTCCTCTGGACCATAAAAGCTGGTCAAAGCAACCAAAGACATTTTCATGATTGAGATGCAACCTTCTATCCATTCTATTTCTAGACTGATTTTTTAGTTAGAGCTTTAGTTCAAGGTCTGATATCAGTTAGTGAGTAAAGCACATCTTTGTTTCTTCCTTTTGGGTTACCTTGTAGCATTTTGACTGTGAATAGGAAAAATTACCTCTAAAGAAATCAAGTGCATAACTCTTGTCTAAATACAAGAATATGGGGTGGACCACGGTGGTGGGGAGGAGAAGCACCAAGTGTGCTTAATGAAAAGCACTAGATGGACTGTAGGCTGATCACTTGCCATGTGGTAAAATTTTAAAAGTTCTAGGTTATTTAAGGAAGATCGGATATCATCTTATTGAATTATCTTTTGAAAATGCTCTTTTAGCCTCCATCTTATCCTCCAGCCTACTTCTGGTTATATACAGATAAATAGTCCATTGTGGACATTTTATCAGGATTAATAGTGCATTGTAGATTCAGCTGGGAAATGCAGATGTTTGAGGGACAGGATTGTGAGCCCAAGTGAAAGACTTGACTCAACTGCCAGTATCATTTAGCCAGGTTATTAAAATTTTTCCATCACCATGAATAATTAAGAATGGTTTGTTATCACCCAGGCCCTGTCATTTCTGGGTAGCATTTTTGACACTACTCATGGAAATCATACCCTGGCTGTGCACAGCATGCTTCTGTGAAACAAGGTCAATTAGACACTTTCCTGAGATCCCCTGGGGTGAGAAGCGAATACCTTCTCTGCTATCAGCATTTTGATTTTGCCGTCATAGCGAACTCTTGTTCTACAAGCCATCTACAGCTTGGCAGAAGATGGACCGAGGGGAGAGCCCTGTTGCATGGGTAGAATTGCCCCCCACCCTCCTGTGACCTTCCACCCAGGAAAGAGCCTTTAATAAAAAACCCCTGCTCTGGACTGGAATGTAGGAACTAGGCAAACAGCACATCTTAGCTAAGACCAGAGCGCCTGACAGGAAGTAATGCCAGCAAACGTCAGCCTGAAGGACAAAACAGCCAGGAGAAATGTGAGAGGTCCCAGCTG
Source organism: Oryx dammah (assembly GCF_014754425.2). Lineage (NCBI taxonomy): Eukaryota > Metazoa > Chordata > Mammalia > Artiodactyla > Bovidae > Oryx > Oryx dammah. Next base: position 26,079,571 of record NW_024070211.1, read on the forward strand.
GGTCCACAGAGAATGTGTAGATACACTTCATTTTTTTTCCTTTGGATTGTGCATATCTCGGGGAATGGGATCCTTTTAGCCTTTGAATCAGGCTTTCTGATCCTATCATCGCACATTATTGACTGGGTGAATTTGGGTGAGTTGCTTCACTTCTCCTATCTTAGTTTTTGCTCATCAGATTGCTTCAGGTAACACATACTTTTCTACCAGATGTCATTATGGGGAGCAAAGGAGATTAAGGATGAGAAAGAACTTTGCAAGAGATGAATTCACACACTAGCTAATTCTAAAGGAAAATGTTCATGCTTTTTTTTTAAATTACTTTTCATGGGCTTCCTTATTGTGACTTCTTTCTGGATAACTGAGAGTTGACTGCATAGAGTGCTTCAGCCATAAACTAGTCATCTTAGAGAAAATTCAACCACAGTTAACTTGGTAAAGAAAAAGCAAACGGTTCCTGGGTGTAGAATGGAAAAAAAAAATACTAGAGATACTGAAAAATAAGTGGTAGCAAAATTTCAGTAAGGAGTGACCTTGGCTGGGACCCCAAGGTTTTTTGGGGACAGCAGTAAAGGATTGATGTGTTTGCAAGACTCAGGTTTTTAATAATGGGCTGTCCTGCTTTGGCTCTAGCCGTTGTTAAATGCATAAACTGCTGTGATAAAAGGTTATGCCCTGTGCCTACATTTCAGGAGAGGTGTCCCAGCAGCCGTCTTCATGTAAACTTACCACAGCAGAAAAGGCTGAGAGAAGGCAATTAGCAGTGACAACATATACAGCTGTCAGGGAGAATGCACGACTTTGAGTCACAACTTACACACCCCAACTGTTTATTCTGCCTTATAACCTGTCTTGCAGCTGGAGAGAGATTAACAAAGGCTGATCTGAAGGGTTAGAGGGTTTTACAGCTAAGGCACTGAAGTCTTATGGACCGTCAAAAAGTTGTCTATGATTAATGAAGCCTTATGGGACTCAAGACCCAAGGCATCTCTTCTTCAGAAGCTGTCTTGCACTGGTTGCCTCGGTGTATCAGAAGGGTGACAGGAGTGCTTCAAAACTGATCACTTACGAATTGCATTTCTGTCTGTGCTCTGGAAGAATGTTTCTTTCCATATCCAGAGTTAATTTCATGACACAGGCATTGAATTTTCATACTCTTCATGGGGTTCTTCAAGCAAGAATACTGAAGTGGCTTGCCATTCCCTTATCCAGTGGACCATGTTTTATCAGAACTCTCCACCATAACCTTCACAGTCTTGGGTGGCCCTGCATGGCATGGCTCATAGCTTCACTGAATTACACAAAGCTGTGATCCATGTTATCATTTTGGTTATCTTTTTGTGATTGTGGCTAAGCACTGAAGAATTGATGCTTGCTAACTGTAGTGTTGGAGAAGACTCTTGAGAGTCCCTTGGATTGCAAGGAGATCAAACCAGTCCATCCTAAAGGAAATCAGTCCTGAATATTCATTGGAAGGACTGATGCTAAAGCTGAGGCTCCAATACTTTGGCCATCTGATGCGAAGAGCTGGCTTATTGGAAAAAAACTCTGATGCTGAGCAAGATTGAATGCAGATGAAGAAGAGAGCAACAGAGAATGAGATGGTTAGATGCCATCACTGACTCACGAGGCATGAGTTTGAGCAAACTTTGGGAAATAGTGAGGGACAGGGAGCCCTGGAATGCTGCAGTGCATGGGGTCGCAAAGAGTCGGACACGACTGAGTGACTGAACAACAACAACACTGAATTCTAAAATGGTGATTAAAAATCAGTTCAGTGTGGAAAGTCTATGATAGATTTGGAAATTGCTTTATACAAGAGACTGGCTCCTTTGATGTCCTATCAGCTATCTGCCAGCCCTGGTTGTGGACTTCTTAAAAAAAAAACCTTTTAGCACGTGATTGCCTTTTTTTCTTCATCAGCTTTTGTGATGTGATATACCAGAGTGCCATGGTGATGACACTTCTGAGGAATAAGCTGCACTGGGCTTAAGGAATCTTCATTCATTCATTTATTTGTTCAGCAGATTCTCCATAAGCACCTAGTACACCTTTGACTTCTTTCTAAGGGCTGGGGGACTCTCACAAATCAGAAAAAAAGATTATTGTTCTCATGGAGCTTCTGTTCTAATGGGAATATAAATGATACATAAGATAATGTAAAATTCTTACAAGAAAGAGGGGAAAAAAAGAGCATATCATAGGGTAAAACAGGAAAGGGAAGGATTTCACTTTGCAGGGAGTGGTCAGGCCCGAGGAACTGAGATTTGAGTTGAGACCCAGGGGGCAAGGAAGAAGCCAGGGGACAGAATTCCAGGTACAGCTACCAAGTCTAAAGAATTTGAGTTGCATGTTTAAAATTTTGTTAACAATGTGAGTTTTAAAATGACTTATTTTAAACCTCTTGGTCCTGGAGTCTGTTGGCATTTTAATTTCAGTTGTTGTAAGAAACAGAAATTTCAGGTTTTTGTGGCACATTACACCATGTGTCCATATAGATTTAAATACTTTGGCAGGACCTACTTTTTTTTTTTTTAAGATTTTTGATGTAGATCATTTTCTCAAGTCTTTATTGAATTTGTTGCAATATTGCTTCTGTTTTTATGTTTGTTTTTTTTTGGTTCACCAGGCATGTGGGATCCTAGCTCCCCAACCAGGAATCAAACCTGCATGCCCTGCATTGGAAGGCAAAGTCTTAACCATTGAACTGCCAGGCCAGAGAGGTCCCTGGCAGTACATACTTTTAAATGCATTTCTCAAAGCAGGTGTCCATCTTTGCTGAAATTTCAGTTTTCTGAAGTGAAATTTCAGAACAAAGAAGTGAATTTTACCTTATTTGTGACTTTGGAGTAAGGTATGTAAGGTGCCCAGTGGCAGTTTCTCTGGCCTAGATTTTCCATGGGATGGTTTACACCAAACGCCTAGTTCACACTGGAGGCATTTTTTGGCTTTGGGTTTAGTGTTGGCTGACCTTTTTGAATGATTTTTTTAAGGTTCCTATAGACTTCATGTGAATGTCTAAACATCAGGTTGCCTAAACGGTCTACTTTAAACCCTGGCATACACCAACAAGCATATTTTCTGAACTACTCAGGAATTTCACTCAGGAATTTCTAATCCATAAGAGGGAAGAATTATGTTTTGTGGAATTACTAGAATTTTCTTTGATGCTTGGAATATTGCCCTTCTTAAATGTCACATTCACTTAATTCCTCTAGATAGTGTGAAAACTTGTCTTTTCCCAGAGGAAGGTATGTGGTAGGTTAAGGAAGATCAAAATTTCTTTTATGATGTAACATGATATGACGCAGTAGCCCTTTGCTTCTGCTGTAATTTGGCTTTGGTTTCCTGGGAACTTCACGCTGTCAAACTCCTGTCAGCTGAATGCAAGTTGACATCCCACTAGAAAATGATAATTACCCACTGTAGCACCTTCCACTAGTACCTGCTGTGCGATACAGAAAGTATTTCACACCAGCAAAGCAAATGGATGTTCGTTAAATTTATCCACAGTGGCAAGAAATACAGGGGCCATTGCTTTTAGAGCAATGAGAAAACCGAAACATAAACCATAATACATACTGCACTTTATTCCTTTGTTAGTCATAAAATGTAAGTGTAATTTGGACTTTAGAAGCTATGGTTGTTATCTGACCTGTGCGTGCATATGAGCTCAATTGTTCAGTTGTGTCTGATTCTTTGCGACCCCATGAACTATATAGCCCACCAGGCTCCTCTGTCCATGGATTCTACAGGCAAGAATACTGGAGAGAGTTGCCATTTTCTTCTCGACCTCCTCTCCTCCTCCTCTTCTTGACCCAGACATCAAGCTCAAGTCTCTTATGCCTCCTGCATTGGCAGGCAGGTTCTTTACCACTACCAAGATCTGACAGGCCTTGTATAAGTGTGTAAATCATGAGTGCAATCTCCTTAGATTAGTTCAGACTATGCTTGAAGTCCCTAGAATTCTATGCCAAATCATTGGTGATAATCTTTCTAGGAAGAGGATATTTGCTCCCATCAAATTCTCTGTAGCAGGGCTTGGTAAACTATGGCTTGAAAATCAAATTCAACTGCCCTTGTTTTTGCAAATCAAATGTTCTTGGACACAGACATACCCATTTTTTAGGTATTGTCTGTGGTTGCTCTCAAGAGCCATGCAGAGTTGAACATTTGCCAGAGAGACCATATAGCCCATAAAGCCTAAAATACTGACTATCTATCTGACCCTTTACAGAGAAGCTTGCTGAACACTGTTATCAAGGGTTAGTAAGTTAAGGATTATTGCATTTGACTTTTGCTTCTTTCTGTTAGTTCACCTATTACCCATGCCACTAAATTATTTTTAAAATGTGAAAGGCATTCTAAACATGAGAACTTTGAAATAGCTAAGCATGCCAGACCCATTCTTTGATGAAGAAAGATAGAACCTTAGGCTTATATATGAATATTAAGCAGGTTTTACAAAAAGAGCCAAAAATGTAAAGGGAAGATATTTATTATCCCTTTAAATATGGTTCAGTACTTGATTGATTTGTATTTAAAATTGTCTTAATTTTGCTTGTAAAAGTAAAGTTGAAAGAAAAAAAACATAATTCTATAAAAGCTAATAAGGAAAAGGCCCATGAAATTAACTTGCTTCAGAGATAAAGTTTGCCATAGTTCCTTGCTTGAAGAAATCATCACCTGAAATCAAGATGGAAAAAGAAAGGTCATAAAAAACAATGTCAAGTTAACAAAGCTTAGATTGACAGAGCCCACATTTTAAATTTCCAGTTATACTGGCTGGTTATGGAGCTATAAAAACAAGAAGAGGGCAGGATGCTTACATTTCCATTCTCCTGAGGCTCACATTACCCATATTTACCTTTCTTGAGTCTCTTCCTTCCCTCTTTAATTCCATGCCCCTTCCCCTCCCTATCCAGGGAGGTATCACAATGCATCAGAATATTTCTTTTTCTTCCTTCTTCTAGAGCAGGTAAGTAAAACTGGACACAATAGGTATTTCTCGAATAATTGTGTGGCTCCACAGTCCTTCCCAACAGACGTCACCACCTCTATATGATGCATAGCCCTTCCTACTTGTTCAGAGTGGTTTTAAATTGTAGCAAAGAGAAACTTGAATTAGACTAGCTACATTGAGATGCTCCATTACAGGGCTTAATGGTAATGAGTCTGTATGTGAAAAGCTGGCTAATACAGGCTTAGCCCAGAAAAGCCTGTATTAATTCACAGGCTTAAAATAACATTGTAGGTGGAGGGACAGAAGATGCATTAGAGGACCTTGTTTCCAGCCAGTCATTCGTGACTCCTCAAACAGCTATTGAGCTTGCTATGAACTAGGGATAATAGGAAACACCAGGAAATGATGAAGACATCAATTCTGCTCTCATACAAACTGTAATAGAAACAGATACCAAATGCATGTATGGTTCAGTTCAGTCACTCAGTCGTGGCCAACTCTTTGCGATTCCAAGAACTGCACCATGCCAGGCCTCCCTGTCCATCACCAACTTCCGGAGTCCACCCAAACTCATGTCCATTGAGTTGGTGATGCCATCCAACCATCTCATTCTCTGTCATCCCCTTCTCCTCCTACCTTCAATCTTTCCCAGCATCAGGGTCTTTTCAAATGAGTCAGCTCTTTGCATTAGGTGGCCAAAGTATTGGAGTTTCAGCTTCAGCATCAGTCCTTCCAATGAACACCCAGGACTGATCTCCTTTAGGATGGGCTAGTTTGATCTCCTTGCAGTCCAAGGGACTCTCAAGAGTCTTCTCCAACACCACAGTTCAAAAGCATCAATTCTTCGGTGCTCAACTTTCTTTATAGTCCAACTCTCATATCCATACATGACCAATGGAAAAAACATAGCCTTGACTAGACGGACCTTTGTTGACAAAGTAATGTCTCTGCTTTTTAATATGCTGTGTAGGTTGGTCATAACTTTCCTTCCAAGGAGTAAGTGTCTTTTAATTTCATTTCTGCAATCACCATCTGCAGTGATTTTGGAGCCCAGAAAAATAAAGTCTGCCACTGTTTCCACTGTTTCCCCATCTATTTGCCATGAAGTGATGGGACCAGAGGCCATGGTCTTAGTTTTCTGAATGTTGAGTTTTAAGCCAACTTTTTCACTCTCCTCTTCACTTCCATTGAGAGGCTCTTTAGTTCTTTATTTACTGCCATAAGGGTGGTGTCATCTGCATTTCTGAAAGTGAAAGTGAAGTTACTCAGTCATGTCTGACTCTTTGCAACCCTGTGGACTATAGCTCGCCAGGCTCCTTCATCCATGGGATTCTCTAGGCAAGAATACTGCCTTTTCCTTCTCCAGGGGATCATCCCAACTGAGAGATCGAACCCAGGTCTCCTGCATTGCAGGCAGATGATTCAAACTCTGAGCCATCAGGGAAGCCCTCTGCATTTCTGAGGTTATTGATATTTCTCCCGGCAATCTTGATTCCAGCCTGTGCTTCTTCCAGCCCAGAATTTCTCATGATGTACTCTGCATATAAGTTAAATAAGCAAGATGACAATATACAGCCTTGAAATACTCCTTTTCCTATTAGGAACCAGTCTGTGGTTCCATGTCCAGTTCTAACTGTTGCTTCCTGACCTGCATACAGATTTCTCAAGAGGCAGGTCAGGTGGTCTGGTATTCCCATCTCTTTCAGAATTTTCCACAGTTTATTGTGATCCACACAGTCAAAGGCTTTGGCATAGTCAATAAAGTAGAAATAGATGTTTTTCTGGAACTCTCTTGCTTTTTCCACGATCCAGCAGATGTTGGCAATTTGATCTCTGCTTCCTCTGCCTTTTCTAAAACCAATTTGAACAAGACCTTTTTATCCTTCCATGTTCAAAGAGAACCAGAAATATTGATAGCTGCCCTGAAACAGGAAAGAATATAACCAGGATAACTGCCAGTCCTGCATTCAGGCCAGTAGTGGGGCAGTTTGGGAAGACATAAAACATTATAATTCACAATGACCTACAGCTCCCTGATATTGGTGTGTGTTTAGATATGACATCAATATAGAGACTAGAAAATTAAATAGTGTGATTATCTCTCTTAATTATAAATCTCATATATATAATTGGAGACATTAAGAGGTGGGCATATTTCTGATGAGAAAGGCAATCATTTGTCAGAAATTCAATTATTCCTAAATATCTAGATATGCTCTTACCAAACCAAACATGTGCCTGCTTACCTGACCCACAGCAAAGCAAATCTACTGACACAAAGCTGTGGTGAAAGAAAGTACAGCATTTATAACCAGGCACCAAGTGAGCAGAATGGAGAGCTAACACTCAAAAACACTGAGGGAAGAGTTTCTCAAGACAGTATAAGGGAGAGGGTCTTGGGGTATGTGATCAGCTCATACTCAGTTCTCTGATTGGTTGATGGTGAGGTAACAGGGTAATGTATCCAGAATCTCAGTCATCGATCTTCTGATTCAAATTGGTCTGAGGTCTAGTGCTTATGGTCTCCATGCAGTTAACTTCTTCTACCTGATGAGGGTTTGTATCTGCAGAACTCAAGGTTATGGTTTAGGAAAGTATTCCACTTTTGAGGAGGAACACATGAAGATGTGGAATGAAGATACGGAGCCAAAGCAACCACAACACCCAGTTGTGGATGTGACTAGTGATGGAAGTAAAGTCCAATGTTATAAAGAGCAATACTGCATAGGAACCTGGAGCGTTAGGTCCATAAATCAAGGGAAATTGGAAGTGGTCAAACAGGAGATGGCAAGAGTGAACACTGACACTTTAGGAATCAGTGAACTAAAATATGGATGTGAGAGTTGGACTGTGCAGAAAGCTGAGCACTCAAGAATTGATGCTTTTGAACTGTGGTGTTGGAGAAGACTCTTGAGAGTCCCTTGGACTGCCAGGAGATCCAACCAGTCGATTCTAAAGGAGATTAGCCCTGGGTGTTCTTTGGAAGGAATGATGCTAAAGCTGAAACTCCAGTACTTTGGGCACCTCATGAAAAGAGTGGACTCACTGGAAAAGACTCTGATGCTGTGAGGGATTGGGGGCAGGAGGAGAAGGGGATGACAGAGGATAAGATGGCTGGATGACATCACTGACTCGGTGGACATGAATTTGAGTGAACTCCGGGAGTTGGTGATGGACAGGGAGGCCTGGCGTGCTGCGATTCATGGGGTTGCAAAGAGTCAGACACGACTGAGTGACTGAAATGAACTGAAGTGAACTAAAATGGACTGGAATGGATGAATTTAATTCAGATGACCATTATATCTACTATGGGCAAGAATCCCTTAGAAAAAATGGAGTAGCCATTATAGTCAACAAAAGAGTCTGAAATGCAGTACTTGGATGCAGTCTCAAAAATGACAGAATGATCTGTTTGTTTCCAAGACAAACCATTCAGTATCACAGTAATCCAAGTCTATGCCCCAACTAGTAACACTGAAGAAGCTGAAGTTGAATGAAGACCTACAAGACCTCTTAGAAGTAACACCCCAAAATGATGTCCTTTTCATTATAGGGGACTAGAATGCAAAAGTCAGAAGTCAAGAAATACCTGGATTAACAGGCAAATTTGGCCTTCGAGTACAAAATGAAGCAGGGCAAAGGCTAATAGAGTTCTGCCATAGCAAACACCCTCTTCCACAACACAAGAGAAGACTTTACACATGGACATCACCAGATGGTCAATACCAAAATCAGATTGATTATATTCTTTGCAGCCAAAGATGGAGAAGCTCTATACAGTCAGCAAAAACAAGACCGGGAACTGACTGTGGCTCAGATCATGAACTCCTTATTGTCAAATTCAGACTTAAACTGAAGAAAGTAGGGACAGCCACTAGACCATTCATGTATGACCTAAATCAAAATCTGTTATGATTATGCAGTAGAAGTGAGAAATAGATTCCAGGGATTAGATCTGATAGAGTGCCTTTAGAACTATGGACTAAGGTTTGTGATATTGTACAGGAGGCCGGGATCAAGACCATCCCCAAGAAAAAGAAATGCAAAAAGGCACAATGGTTGTCTGAGGAGGCCTTACAAATAGCTGTGAAAAGAAGAGAAGCAAAAGGCAAAGGGGAAAAGGAAAGATATACCCATTTGAATGCAGAGTTCCAAAGAATAGCAAGAAGAGATAAGTAAGCCTTCCCCAGTGATCAATCCAAAGACCTAGAGGAAATCAATAGAATGGGAAAGACTAGAGATCTCTTCAAGAAAATTAGAGATACCAAGGGAACATTTCATGAAAAGATGGGTGCAATAAAGGACAGAAATATTATGGACATAACAGAAACAGAAGATATTAAGAAGAGGTGGCAAGAATACACAGAAGAACTATACAAAAAAGATCTTCACAACCCAGATAATCACGATGGTGTGATCACTCACCCAGAGCCAGACATCCTGGAATGCAAAGTCAAGCGGGCCTTAGGAAGCATCACTACGAACAAAGCTAGTAGAGGTAATGGAATTCCAGTTGAGCTATTTCAGATCCTAAAGGATGATGCTATGAAAGTGCTGCACTCAATATTTCAGCAAATTTGGAAAACTCATCAGGGCACAGAACTGGAAAAGGTCAGTTTTCATTCCAATCCCAAAGAAAGGCAATGCCAAAGAATGCTCAAACTACCACACAATTGCACTCACCTCACACGCTATTGCCCATTTATTGGTGGCTTAGACGGTAAAAGCATCTGCATACACTGTGGAAGACCCGGGTTCAATCCCTGGGTTGGGAAGATCCCCTGAAGAAGGAAATGGCAACCCACTCCAGTACTCTTGCCTGGATAGAGGAGCTTGGTAGGCTACAGTCCATGGGGTTGCCAAGAGTTGGACACAACTGAGCAACTTCACTTACACTTTCACACACTAGCAAAGTAATGCTCAAAATTCTCCCAGCCAGGCTTCAACAGTACGTGATCTGTGAACTTCCAGATGTTCATGCTGGATTTAGAAAAGGCAGAGGAACCAGAAATCAAATTGCCAACATCTGTTGGATCATCGAAAAAAGCAAGAGATGTTTCAAAAAACATCTATTTCTGCTTTATTGACTATGCCAAAGCCTTTAGCTGTGTGGATCACAACAAACTGTGGAAAATTCTTCAAAAGATTTGAGTACCAGACCACCTGACCTGACTCCTGAGAAATCTGTGTGGAGGTCAGGAAACAACAATTAGAACTGGACATGGAACAACAGACTGATTCTAAATCGGTAAAGGAGTACATCAAGTCTGTATATTGTCACCCTGCTTATTTAACATATATGCAGAGTACATCATGAGAAACTCTGGGCTGGAAGTAGCACAAGCTGGAATCAAGATTGCCGGGAGAAATATCAATAACCTCAGATATGCAGATGACACCACCCTTGTGGCAGAAAGTGAAGAAGAACTGAAGAGCCTCTTGATGGAAGTGAAAGAGGAGAATGAAGAAGTTGGCTTAAAACTCAACATTGAGAAAACTGAGATCATGGGATCTGGTCCCATCACTTCATCACAAATAGATGGGAAAACAATGACAGACTTTATTTTGGGGGGCTCCAAAATCACTGCAGATGGTGACTGCAGCCATGAAATTAAAAGACACTTGTGCCTTGGAAGAAAAGTTATGACTAATCTAGACAGCATATTAAAAAGCAGAGACATTACTTTGGCACCAAAGGTCCATCCAGTCAAAGTTATGGCTTTTCCATTATGGCTTTTTTCATGATCCATCACATCACGTGACATGTGAAAGTCATACCATAAAGAAAGTTGAGTGGCGAAGAACTGATGCTTTTGAACTATGGTGTTGGATAAGACTTTTGAGAGTCCCTTGGACTACAAAGAGATCAAACCAGTCCATCCTAAAGGAAATCATCCCTGAATATTCACTGGAAGGACTGATGCTGAAGCTAAAACTCCAATAATTTGGCCATCTGATGTGAAGAACTGGCTCATTTGAAAAGATGATGATGCTGGGAAAGATTGAAGGTGGGAAGAAAACGGGGTGACAGAAGATGAGATGGCTGGATGGCATCACCAGCTCAGTGGACATGAGTTTGAGTAAACTCTGGGAGTTGGTGATGGACAGGGAGGCCTGGGGTGCTGCAGTCCATGGGGGTCACAAAGAGTCAGACACGACTCAGTGACTGAACTGAACTGAGGAGGAACTAAACTTCTTTGACTTTGTTTTATGGCCAAATGATTATTATTTTTTCTTGCTTGACTGTTTTCCTTTGTTTCTGTGCGTTCTCTCTTCTCTGATTAGATTTGCTGTTTGGAACTTGAGGGAGGCTCAGGAGGCTGGCTAAAACTTTCCTATAAACTGCATGCTGGGGCCACAGGGATCTGTCCATAGTTCCTGCTCGGTTTTAGTGCTTATAGAAAAAAAAGACAAGATAATGTAAACTTTAAGTATGTAAAAAATGTAAGTTTTTTTCCCTTCTGGATGCCTTGTTTTTATTGAGAACTATTCATGTTGCTAAGGATGCTTATTTTTTACTCTTTAGTCATCTCTATAGGTAATTATTTTAAGATGCTGCTGTTAAGGATGACTGTTTGGCCCAGACTGACTTTTGGCTGTATTAAAGTCCATGCTTTTTTCTCATTTTCTTGAGAATAATGTGCCTTCCTTTCTGAGGAAGAGACGATCTTTCCCTATATATGAAAACACACATGATGTATTTACCATCTTATCGTTGGCAAGAATTTTCAAAAAAAGAGAAAACACAGATACAATACAACCACCATAATGATTTTAATTTATAAAATTCCTTTTCCAGGTGTCTTTCCCCAAGCTTATGTAGGCCAACAATCATATTGGGTACGCATTTCTTTTATTTCATTCCCCCCACCTTAAATCTCCAGTTATAGTCCAATTTTCAAATTTCTGCTACTGTGCCACCATGGAGCCATCACTCCTTGTGGCAACAAAACATGAAACAAATGCAGTACAAATTCGCCAAACCATTCATGGAGGCAGCGTTGAACTTCTGAGCTTGCTTATTAGTTCTGTCCTCCTTTGAGCACCTGCTCCAGGGTAGATTCTTTAAGAATCACTGCCCAAAGGAAGAAGGCTGTTCCGGACTGTGTCTTGTTTTCATGCCAGCCCTCCATGTTGAAACCCTGCAGCATCTTTTTTTTTTTTTTTTTTTTCACGTGGCAGTGTTATATCTCTGAGTCCTGTGACCATTTAGTTTTCTGCTCCATTTCTTCTCTGTTTAGACACTGCCATGTCCCGTCCTACATACTAATTACTGACTTTTTGCTTCTGCAGTGCTTGATTCATTGTGTCACATTTTCCCATGTGAAAGTGGACTAGGAACCTTGGCAAGGGGGTTAATGGATTTAAGAGTCACTCTTATTTAACCCTGAAAGTCACAGCAAAATAAGAACCAGTGGCTTGACCCATTTTATGAACCAAGCTGTGGTCATCTTTAGCAGCAGACTAGCAATCAGTTTCACTAGGATGGCAAGAAACATCTCAGAATTTGAACAAAATTGAAGATACTTGGTCCTTTTTCCTGTCTTTGCCTTTCAAACTTTGGTAGAAGCTCCTGATTTTGTTGTTATTTTATCTTTAATGTGGAAATAACCCCACTGTGTGGGAGTTAGTACTTTGGGATTTTAGTCGAACTCTGTTACTAATTAGATTGCACGAACTTTCAGTATTATCAGCTCCACTTTCTGGCTCTCAATTTCCTCATCTATAAAATGAAACTATTCAGCCAAATGATCTTTAACATCTTATCTGGCCCTAAGTGTCTGTTATTTCAAATAGCTCTAATCATGTTATTCAAAAAAAACATTAACGCTCACTCTACTAAGGACCAAAGAGATAAATTTAAAATCTAAATGAGAAAGAAATTTGTGCATTTTTTTCTGAAGACTTCTGTGGGGGCAGTCTTGTCCTTTAACACAAATTTTACGGCACTGTTTTTCCTTTAAGGTTCTTAGGATGGGGATCAAGTCTTAACACTAAGAGAGAGAGGTTGTCAGTAATTAGTCTCCAAGGGAAATTGGGAGGTCCTGCCTACCCTGTTGCGGTCTTCAATTAAGTTGTATGAGAAGAAAAGGAGATGAATTATTTTGTTCAATATTACTACCAAAATCCTTTAGCCATTTGTCACTGTGAACTCAGTAATACTGGGTATTTACTCCTCCTTCATAAAGTTACCTCATCCAATTCTCTGCCAATGGCTAGTCTGGGACTGTATATTCCATTATGATTGACTAGATAAGGAAGCCTGCCAGTTACTTCCTTTTAACTTTCTTTTCCTGAGTAACAAGGACAGATTTCCCTGAAAGCAATGATTACAAGTAAATTAGCAGTAGAATAGAAACAATAAGCAAGAAGTCTCAATTTTTCATTGATACTTACTTCGGCTCTTTTCTTTGAAGACCAAAATTGGAAAGAGGGAAGCAAAAAGAGAACTTCCCAGTTGTTGCAGTGAATCAATATTTTTCATTAGAGCGTGGCAGGCATCTTTTAGACCTTTAGAGTCAGGTCAGATCAGGAAAATCCCCTCTTTTCTCTCCTATCCTGATTCTTCTCCCTGAAGACAACTTGTTTCATAACATCTTGGCCTAGAGACTAATCTACAGTAAGAATCGAGAGGGTTCTGTGCTCTTATTTATTGTTACTATTTTTAAACGAAGTACTATGTTGTTTGCAATCAGTTCTGTTTCAAAAGAATCATGACCACCAGATATATTTTGGAAACCTTTGATGTCAGTAGAAATGAGAAGGACCTGGTGCAGCCCTGGTCAGCTGAAGATCAGGCCATGGAGATTTGGGCACCTTTGCACAATCCTGCTGTGGAGTTGAGAATTCTCAACAACTGTACCTTTGACTTCTCTGCAGCCAGGCTAAACCAGTTCCTACTAATTACCCACAAATAGTTTAACTCTCAACTACTGTGTCGGATGGAAGAGGGATATCTATGCCATTCAGTTAATTTTATTCCATATTGATAACACACTGTACTTAGGAATCATCATTTATCTTCAAAAGTGGTATATAACTAGTAGTTTACCAGAGTGCCACAGCAGCCCTGGGAACTAGAAACACAACTGTGTACACATCTTTCAAATGATAAGAGTAAGGCTAGACAAGTTATGAGAAAAATAGCCAGGTCACTTCAGAGAGAAAGCCGTTTGGAGCCTGTTTGATATAGAGTTACTTTACTTCTCTGGTCAGTGCTGCATTTGTTTATACAGAAAAGAGAATGACACTCACACAGACAGCCTCCTGTCATATTGCTCTTTTAAATGATTTTTGCTGGCTTAATTTGCTTTGGGCTTTCTTTGCTAAATGGGCTCATCTTATTTCTTATAGCTGCAGAAAAGAATATAAGTTCTGAGAGATTCCAAAAGGCTCGTTTCAGTTCTTGGTTTGATAGTGTGGTTTGTTTTTTTTTTTTTTCCTCCAGGCCCACCATCTGCTCCTCTCAACTTGATTTCAAATGTCAATGAGACTTCTGTGAACTTGGAATGGAGCAGTCCTCAGAACACGGGGGGCCGCCAGGACATTTCCTACAATGTTGTGTGCAAGAAGTGTGGAGCAGGTGACTCCAGCAAGTGCCGACCCTGTGGAAGTGGGGTCCACTACACCCCACAGCAGAACGGCCTGAAGACCACCAAGGTCTCCATCACTGACCTCCTGGCTCATACCAACTACACGTTTGAAATCTGGGCAGTGAATGGTGTGTCCAAGTATAACCCTAGCCCAGACCAATCCGTGTCAGTCACTGTGACCACCAACCAAGCAGGTAGGAATCACATCCACTTTATTGTCGGATCTAAATATAGAGAAAGAGCTTATGTTGATATCTGTGCTTGTTGCTTAAGTCCTGCCCTTGAAGAAGAACTACAGGGATCTAATCGTAAATGTGTGAGTTGTGTTATAATACAAACAATACTTAGAAGGATGTTTATTCATTCAGCAGATTTTTTTTTTGGTACCAACTGTATAGCATGCATTGTACTAGGTGGTGGAGATTAAATGAAGTCTAGGACACTGGTTGAAAACAGATGATGGTGAATTGGGTCATTCTGTGCTGGACTTCTCATGTAAGGGATGTGTCTTGGCCTTTTTAATCACAAAGTCATGGTTGGATATCAGTGCATTTACAATTTACTGCAATTTAGGAATACAAAATTGATTTTTAGCAAGGCAGAGTGCTACACTTTGTTGTATTTTCCAACAAAAACATTAGCAGCTGTAGTTTTGATTTTTTTTTTTTTAATATTGACATAGGTCTTTGTTAGAATTACCCTATAAGCCTGTGAACAATGAATGGTTTAATGGGGAGCTTGATCTGTGTGGTTGACAAAATTTTCCTTCAAACACATCCTGCTTTTGGAGCCACTTTCATAGTTACATTCACACTGGACAGGTGGGAGAGAAGAGTTAATTTGCCTCATTTCCTGCACACTTTCTCTTCTAATGCAGATGACTAGAAAACAGATTCTGTTCCTAGGGTGTTTCTGCTGAGTTCATTTCAGAACTGTTATCCAGTCTTGAATATCAGATTTTCCAAAGTGTGAATGAGAATCTAGATTTCTAGGCTCTGCTCCTGGCCCAGTTACTCCCATTCTTCCCACAAAGCAGTCTCCACACTTTATCATACTAATTTTCCATTCTGGATTTCTACCACATGTTTCACATTGCTGGCTCCCTGTTATTTATTTCTGGGGATTTAAAGGGGTGGAGGAAGAAAGGACCATGGTTTATTCTTTTGTGAAGCTATTAAGAACAACACACTTCACTGGGAAAGGATTATAAATTGCTAACAACCCTATTGCCTTTTGCTGCACTTCTCTCTAAAATGAATGTTTCAGTAAGTGCACTCAATAGTTAAGTAAAATATATCTGTACTAATTGATTCTATAGTGAGAACTATTCCAGTATTCCAATCCCAAGCCATTCTTTTCTCACTTTCCCCTGAACTCTCTAGAATAAATAAAAAGTTAAGAATGGGGCGGGAAGGAGGGAATGGGATTTTGAACTGGCTCTGGAATTGCAGACCTTCCCGGAAGGCAGTTTCAGTTACACAGATGTGATGAGTCTTTTAATATATGTGGTGTGAACAGGTCCTCTGGTTCTGTGTTTGCCTTTTATTTCTGCACTTTTAGGATATGAGCACTGTATGGTCACCAGTTTTATTTCTTTACAATGGGTAGTATGATTTAGGAGGTTTTGATAGCGTCACAAGAATTCTGAATGGCAGCCTTTTGTTAGTTGGCTTTTGGAAGAAGGCAATGGAAACATTGCACAGTGATCCTCAGAAACCTAGGGAGGATCTCAGACATCCAGGGAGCCGGGAAGGTGGTCTGCGAACCCCTGGGGAATCTGTTTTATGATTCAGTCAGTATGTTCCGCGCCCCCATACCCTTCCGGCTTCCCGCCAGTACATCTTGACTTTAGGACTTCCCCAGTGGCTCAGATGGTAAAGCGTCTGTCTACAATGCGGGAGACCTGGGTTCGATCCCTGGGTCGGGAAGATCCGCTGGAGAAGGAAACGGCAACCCACTCCAGCACTCTTGCCTGGAAAATCATGGACAGAGGAGCCTGGTAAGCTACAGTCCATGGGGTTGCAAAGAGTCGGACACAACTGAGCGACTTCACTTACTTACTTACTTTGTGTTCTTAACGGGATTAATACTAGGAAGGAACTTTTTGAAGCCTCAGCTGTACAAGGTGAAATCATTCTGTTTGGTGGAGGGCAGCCTTTAGGAGATGTGCTGAGGACAGGCTTGGCTCCCACAGATTTTGTGGGGAGACTTCTCTGTGTACCTAAGGATTCAAGCCAAGGGATTATGTCAACCCCTACCAAGCCAGGAGGCACAAAGCACAGAAGGAAGACCAGCCAAAAATCCTCCAAAAAAGGAAAATGTGCAGAAATGTTATGCGAGAGAAGGAAACAAAGTCAAAGTTTTATTAAAAATATAGGTGTAATTCTTTTAGATCTAGGAAAAAGGTGAACAGGAAATTCCTCTGACACAGTGAGATTTTCTCTGCCACGGCAAGCAGTCCTGCCAGACGGTTTGCTGAATAGGACAAAATTCTAGCTCCTTATTTTAATTTTCGTGAAGGGTAATGGTGGGAAGAGGTTCAAAATTAAAAAGAAATTTTTCAGTAAGGAGAGACCTCCTATGTGGCCGGCCAGAGAGCTTCCACTTAGCAGAGAGTTGTCTGTGTGCACAGCATTGCCTCATTATGCTGCCGCGATTTGGCATTTACTAATTCAGAATCATCGGGATGGTTTATCTTTGATTAACAAACCCTTTCTTCATAGTAGTGTAGATTAATAATGTAGGTCAAAAATTCCGGGTGAATGTAGCAGCCATAAACTCTATCAAAGTTCCCCTATGCATATTTACTTACTCACAATTATATTCTAATTGCTGTCATTCTGATCATTTCATTAAATTAAATTCCTTAGGGACCTCTATAGGCAGTGATGTCTCACTCTATAAGGAATACATTGAATGTTAGCTTTAACCACCTGGAGTCCACCAAGTTTCATGGATTCTGCAATTTGTCCTGTTTTCACAGGGTTCTTTCTCTCACTGGTAAGATATTTAGAAACAAACAAACATAAAACCTAGAATTCCTGGTTTTATCATCACCATCACTGAGACTGTCACAGTTGAACAGCACTGTGAAGGTGAAATTCACCTAAGCTCGTGTCAGAGCCAGTGCTTGAACCCAGGGAGAATCATGCTTCCAAAAGGAAAAAGTTGCTTTCTTTAAAATTAACAGATAGCTGGCTTTTGTGAGACCAGATTCTGAGTATCTGAGCCTAGAGATGACGGTCTAATTGGGCTTTGATCTTGTAGCTGTGAATGTGGTGTAGTTGTGAAAGTAGCTGGGATATAGAGTGTGAATGGATCGGTGTTCTCATGTGGTTATTTAAGCCATCCTAACCCCAGTCTTACAGTTGGTGTCTTAAGGGGCTAATAGCACCCTTTTCCTCCCCTCCTGAGTTCAAACCCAATTGAAATAAAAGGCAGGACAAGACAAAGGGAATTCAAAAGTGCCAGCTTTATTGCTGATGAGCTGATGAAAGGATGTGAGCTTTGTATCTGTGGCCAAACGAACTGACTCTGGTGACACTTACCCTGTGTCACCCAGGGACAGGGTAGCCCAGTTGGCTGACTGCCGACTCCCTGCCAGGACAAAGCCTGCTCTGCTCAGGTCGCCCAAACGGATGCTCTGCCAGGAGGCAGATCAGAGAGCAGCAAGGGATGACCTGAGCATATAAGACTTCTCCCAAATTCTCTTCCTCCATTACCCCACCCCCTGCCTCATGCCAAGAAGATGAAGGAAAATTGAGAAGAGGAGCCAGAATGTGGCAGCTGCTGAAGTGGTCCCACAGGTAAAAATCACACAAGAAAATGGACATTCTCCCTCCCTACACTCCATTGCATTCATGGGGTCGCAAAGAGTCGGACACGACTGAGCGACTGAACTGAACTGAACACTCCATTGCAGTCCAAAAGGAACAAGATGAGATTTCCCTTGAAGACTCATGTTTTCCTTCCTCCATCTTGCATCCTCTGGTAACTGTTCCGTCTTTTGTTTAGGAAGAGATGGTTTTGATGCTTATGAAAAATGCATAATCTGACTGCTGGGTGATTTGTTTTCTAGATGACTTTCCTTTACTTTTACTTAAGTGGACCATCTGAGGGAAATGAATACAGAATGTGTCCCTAGGAGAGAGAAATGCTGTATAAATGAAACGAGGTTTTCCTGACCAAGCAACAGAAATGTGGATGTTTATGCTAAAAATTCCATGATGGCAACCAGCAGTAGACCTGAATATTAGCACCAAACCAGTTTCCACTCTGCACCCCTGAAACCCCCACCAGTCTCCCAGCTCTGGGGCTGGACTATGCTCTAGGTTGTTTTGTTTAAGTTCTGGTGAAGCTCTATGGCTCATATTCTCTACTAACCCCACAGTGTATCCAAGACACCTATACTTTTGACTTTTACTTTGCCTATGCTTCTGTTCTAGATGCCCTTTACAAGGAAATACATCTGATAACCTCTCTAAGGCACAACTGCCCTGTCCTGGTGACAAAACATCTCTTAACACTGGATTTGGATGAATTCCGATACTCAGTAGATTGCGTAATCATTTGAACCTAGCTAATCTCTAAGATCCTTTCTAATTCTAAAATTCTGTGATTCCAAAAATTGTAGCCATAAGCAATGGGCTTGAAGAAAGAAAGTTTAGTTTCCCTATGATGTTTCAAAACTGGCTCTTAAGACCATTCCAAGAGAGGGAAAGCATTCCAAAAGTGCTTCAGCTGAATTGTCAGGATGCATCTCAATCTTGCCTCTCCTCAGTCCTTCCAAGCTGTCTGTGCCACAGGTATAGGTGTTCCACGTCCCTCCCCCAGACATTTGGCAAACATCAGGAGACGTTTTTCAGTTGTCAAAGCTAGGAGCGGGGAGAGGCTTATTGCATCTACAACATTAAGTCCAGGGATGCTATTAAACATCCTATAATGCAAATGATACCGCCCTCCGCCCAACAAAGAATTATCTGGTCTGAACAGTCCATGGTGCCAAGACTGAGAAACTCTGGTCTATGGTATATTTGAGAAACAGATTTCATGACTTCATAGCAAGGTCCACCTTTTGGCATTCCATCGCCGACCTGTCTTTGCTGGGTTCCATCACTCTGTGCTGGGAATGCAGGGCTCTCAGCGCTGTTGTCAGAGGAGAGCCCATTATAAAAGGCCCTTTGGGGGCCTCCTGTAAAGAATCCTAGGGGCTTTGCCATCAGATGAATTGGTGCTGCTTGTCAGACTGGCCTTGTTCTCTAGGATGGACCGTTACGAAAACTGTAAGAAAACTCCACATCGATGATAAAGTGACAGGAACCTCATTATAATGCCAGTGCACAGCACCCATACGAGTGCACAGCACAGATATTCAGCACCCATCTGTTGATTAACACATTTATTTACAGTAAAAACAACCAGTGAGCCCTCTTTTGTCAAGTAGTGATAAAGTTAATAAAACCAAAATAATGAGTAGAGAAAAGAAAATAACCAACTACGAGAGGCCTACTGTCTCTTATTACTCAACTGCTCTGTTCCCATTCTGTTTCTTGGCCGTCTTTTAATTAGACATATTATGTTATTTGAGTGAGATAATGGGGAGCAGTGGGAATTCTCATCCCCACTGGGTATAATTGCTACCTGTCTTACAGATAGTGAGAGCTCAGCTTTAAGGAGATGGTGGAAGAAAGGGAAACATCTTAGAGCAATTGTGTGAGGCAGTGTGCTCCAGGCATGGTGGAGTGGAACAGGTTTTGTGGGGTCTGAAGCCTAGACAATTTTTGTGTGATTTCATGGGAAGAATCTACAGAATTGCACATATCAAATGAAGAAGAGCTTTGGAAAGAGCCCTTGCAAGCTTTCTTAATTTCAGTGTGTAAAATCCTGCCTCTTAGATGCATGCAGTTGTCTGATAAAGGGGCTCTTGTGTAAGCATGCCTAGACATGCAAACAAACAGGAAGAAAGTAGAGATTTCAGAAAGTCCAGTTTGGCTTAATAGGTAAGGTGATGAAGTGTGTCATACTGGAGTGGTTCTGGCCTATTGTTTGGGGTGAGGGATAGTTCTGTGTAGGCCTCATCTGTGGTTTAAGATCAAATTAACAAGCAGAAAACACAGTCCTGGTGATTGTGGGAATGGCTGTTGTTGTTCAGTTGCTGAGTCATGTCCAACTCTTTGTGACTGCATGAACTGCTACACACCAGGCTTCCCTGTCCTTCATTATCTCCTGGAGTTAGTGTTCTAGAGCAGGGTTTGGCAAACCAGAGCCCAAATCTTGATCCCCCACTTTGAAACCCCTTAAGAATCTTTTTTTTCAAGG
The DNA here is from genome assembly GCF_014754425.2 of Oryx dammah. NCBI lineage: Eukaryota > Metazoa > Chordata > Mammalia > Artiodactyla > Bovidae > Oryx > Oryx dammah. Next base: position 26,100,445 of record NW_024070211.1, read on the forward strand.
GCTGAGAATAATAAATAATCATAATAATGTTTTGTGAAATTTGGAAACTATAAAACATTCAAATGTGAGTGTCCATAAAGAAATTTTGTTGAAACAAAGGTACACTGCCTTGTGTGTGTGCTGCCTAAGGCTGCTTTTCCAGAAGCACAACAGAGTGGAGTTCCCTTGGTAGAGATGCCTGTGAACATATTTGCCATCTAGATCTTTCCAGAAAAAGTCTATTGATCCCTGCTCCAGAGGACTAAATCAAGAGGATAGGACTTTGCAAGTATACAACTCTGCATTGTAAAGCAAAAGCAGCCACAAACAATATGTAAATGAATGGGTGTGGCTGTGTCTCCCCCCCCATCCAGCTTGGAACTTAATTTACAATGTCAAGCAGTGGCCCAGAACCAATCTTTGCATTGGAAGGTAATTGACTTTTTGAGTCCACATTCTACTTTTTTAATTTTTTTTTTTTTTGGCTGTGCTGGGTCTTCATTGTGGCATATGGGCTTTCTGTAGCTGTGGTGAGCAGACTTACTTGCCCCATGGCATGTGGGATCTTAATTCCCTCACCAGGGATTGAACCTAGGTTCCCTGCACTGAAAGGCAGATTCTTTTTTTTTTTTTTTTTAACTTTTTATTTTGTATTGGAGTATAGCCCATTAACAATGTTGTGATAGTTTCAGGTGAACAGAGAAGGGATTCAGCCATACATATACATATACTTGTATCTGCATGTGCATTGACGCAAAGTCCCTTCAGTCATGTCTGACTGTGCAACCCTATGGACTGTAGCCTGCCAGGCTCCTCTGTCCATGGGACTGTCCAGGCAAGAGTACTGAAGTGGGTTGCCATGCCCTCCTGTGTTTCTTTCTTTGAACCTGCATTGGCAGACAGGTTCTTTACTACTAGCCACACCTGGGAAGTCCATACATGTATCCGTTCTCTCCCAAACTCTACTCCCATCCAGGCTGCCACATAACATTGAGCAGAGTTCCATGTGCTGTACAGCAGGAGCTTGTTGGTTATCCATTTTAAATATAACAGTATATATGTATTCATCCCAAACAAAGGCAGATTCTTAACCACTAGACCACCAGGGAAGTCCCAGCATCCATATTCTTAACCGTTATCCACATCATATCATCTTGTTTCATCCTCACATGTTTATGGTGAAGACTAAATGTGAAATCACACGCCCAGCTTCTAGCAGATATTCAATTAATTTTGCCTTAAAAGAAGTTTAAAATCATTATTTGGAAATCTTAATTCAAATCTCTACCCCTCTGCTGTAGTTGAAAAGGACCAGTGAGAGATACTGAAATACTGGTGTCATTTGTCAGAAACGTCTCTAGCAAAGGATGAGGTGGATTAACATTTAGGTTCATCTCACATTTGAAACATTACTTTGCTGACTAAAGTCCGTCTAGTCAAGGCTGTGGTTTTTCCTGTGGTCATGTATGGATGTGAGAGTTGGACTGTGAAGAAGGCTGAGCGCCGAAGAATTGATGCTTTTGAACTGTGGTGTTGGAGAAGACTCTTGAGAGTCCCTTGGACTGTAGGGAGATCCAACCAGTCCATTCTGAAGGAGATCAACCCTAAGATTTCCTTGGAAGGAATGATGGTAAAGCTGAAGCTCCAGTACTTTGGCCACCTCATGCGAAGAGTTGACTCATTGGAAAAGACTTTGATGCTGGGAGGGATTGGGGGCAGGAGAAGAAGGGGACAACAGAGGATGAGGTGGCTGGATGGCATCACTGACTCGATGGACATGAGTCTGAGTGGACTCCGGGAGTTGGTGATGGACAGGGAGGCCTGGCGTGCTGCGATTCATGGGGTCACAAAGAGTTGGACATGACTGAGCAACTGAACCTGAACCGAACCGATGGTATTTAGCAGGACAACCTCTTTTCTAGAGGTTTTGACTCTATGAACAAGATTTCACAAAAACAATTAGAATTTCAAACAGGCCTTTGCTTTCTTGTACCACAAATCTTTCCCCACTGACACTCAGGTTTAAATACTGAACGTGGCATGTGGTGGACTATTCTGAGAAGGCAGTGTTCCGGTTTTCTTGAAAACATGCATTCTTGGCACTGTTGTATGGTTCCTAGATGCTGGCAGCATTTTAAAAAAATAATCATCTTTGCTGATTTTTAAGGTTGCTCCCTCACTGGGATGACATCTTGTTTGTCTTTGATCTCAAGTCAATGATGTTTTTTCTTTTTCTTACTCCTAAGAAATGTAAACGGAAAAAATCACTTGATGAAACTAGTGAAATCTATAAGTCAGAAATCTTCCTAAAGGCACATTTCAAAATTTTTCAAACAAATTATAAATCAATTTTATTGAGAACTTTTGCTGAAAAATTGGTTATACATCCTCAGTGGTTGGTATGCAATCTGTAGGACCTCTAAGGTGGAAGCTGGCTGGGGAGTCCTTTCTGTACCAGGGTCATTGTAGCCCTAAACAAGCACACAGTGGGCTTCAGAGAAGCCTGGCTGTGGTTTTCTCATTAACATTTCTGATCCAACCAAGGGCTTCTGGTTTAGTCCATAATGCCTAGGAACTGTACTTTTTAAAACACGCAATACAGTTTTTTTTTAAGGGAACAATCTCTTGATTCTAACTTTATACATAAAATAATTTCAGGTCTGTGGAATATTGTTGCCACAAGCAAGCTCACTAATTATGATCATAATGAAGAATAACATAAACTAATAGGGTAGACAATGTTACAGCTTCTTGCATGTGGCATGAGAGTCCATGAATTTGTATTCAAGGTGGAAGCCACAAGTCCTGGTGAGGAGAAAAAAATAGAAGCCTTCCAAAGGAACCTCCTAAATTATCCAGCTTCAAGGTTGACTGAACAGAACAGACAAACAGTATGTCTATAGAGTTGAGAGGTAATTACTGCATATAAGTAAAAATTGGGTTGCATTTTTAAAGAGATGAATATTTCACTCTAAGAAAATGAAAGTTTTATTTATATATCCAGAACCAAGAACATTATTTTTCCTGATTTTCTTTTCCCCTTCTGTCCTACCTAAGCATACACACATGTTCATTTGTGAGAACGAAAATCCTTTCACCAGCATTCACTAAACACTCGACAGTCTTAATGCTGATGGGCTTTCCATTCTTCAGTGCTATATGCTTGTTGCTTTGGACAGTACCGCCAACTTTTACACCCTATGGAGAAACCATCAAGAGATATGGAAATAAGCACCCTACTGAGATGAGAAATAAACAGCACAGGGCGAGCAAAGGTTTTGGACGGGCTTCTAAATTATCTAGTTGTGACTCCCACTGGCTGAATGAATGTCTCCTCAGAGGAGCCAGAAGAGACTCTAGCGTCCAGCTTGCAATTAAGCATCAATAAAGAGATCCAGAGAAACTTTTATCAAGGCTTCCATTAACCCCATACTGATGTCTTTAAAGAGTTTTTTTTTTTTTTTTTCTTTAAACATTGGGAAAACCAAGAGCTGTGCTGCAGAACTAATCCTGAATGGAGACATCTTAAATCTTCAGGGACTAATTAAAACACCTGTCTCTGTCACCCTCCTGTACAGACCTTCTCTGAAACTCAGTGTCTGGGTGCTGTTTTCAGGCTGGTATACAGTAAGAGGGCGTTTTATGTGTTGTCTTCAGTTAGATTCATGAGGGTTTTGTTTTTTTCTTTATACTTTAATCTGTCGAGATAGGCAAACCTTACCTAGCTATTTCTATAAGTATTAATCCCTCTCTTTCTTCTTTTTAATGGATCTTCTCCCACTGCCTACTTTTCTCACCCCCAACACATACACAGGTGCATATGTGCACACACGTGTGTGCACACACCAACAAACATTTGGTTTTCTCCTTAGCTTGAGCCTAAAATACAAAATGTTTCCATGCATGCATACTAAGTTGATTTAGTCGTGTCCAACTGTTTGTGAACCTATAAACTGTAGCCCGCTAGGCTCCTCTGTTCATGGGCATTCTCCAGGCAAGAATACTGGAGTGGGTTGCCATGCCCTCCTCCAGGGGATCTTCCCGACCCAGGGATCAAATTTGCGTCTGCTACATCTTCTGCATTGGCAGGCAGGTACTTTACTACTAATGCCACCTGGGAAGCCCCAAACATTTCCATAGGTTGCCCCAAAACTGCAGTGACAGGAAAAGAGAGTTGATCCCAGACATCATTTGTCTCATGAAGCCATGGCTTTCACTGGGAAACGTCCCTAATGGTGTGGTCCCACATGTGGAGGTTAGTACCCAGAGTGCTGGAACCTCTGAACATTCAACAGAATGGCTGCCAGTATAGACTCATAGCTGAAAAAACAGCTCTGACATTAAATTCCTTCTTTCCCTCTTCTGATAGATTGGTCTGCCTATGCTCGAGGAGTTCTCTGGTGGCTCTCCTGTGCTTTAGGTGCTTTATGACAAAACGCGGGAGCTACTTTCTAAAACAGAATCTATCTAAGATAGCTTATAGCGAAAAATGATAGGAATGTACTATCACTCTTGGAATGGCTTCCCAGGCAGCTCAGCTGGTAAAGAATCCACCTGCAATGCTGGAGACCTGGGTTCAGTCCCTGGGTTTCGAAGATCCCCTGGAAGAAGGCATAGCAACCCACTCCTATGTTCTTGTCTGAGGAATTCCCAGCCGACAGAAGAGCCTGGTAGCTATGGTCCCTCGGGTTACAAAACGCTGGACACGACAGCAACTAGCACACATACCTTGGAAGGGAAGGGAAGGGAGGGAACACGAGGAAGGGTGAGCCACTCCTTTTTGCCTGGCATCTTCCTACTGAGCATCTATGCACATGAATTTCTCAGGCAGTTTGGTCAAAAAGACTCTTTGACAAAGGCTGTGGAGTTGGTGTTTGTAAAGTTTCTTATCTGGGACCTTTTGTCCGTGTTATGTGCACATGTTGTTCAGTGGCTAAGTTGTGTCTGACTCTTTACGATCTCATGGACAGCATCTCCTCTGTCCTCCATATCTTCCGGAGTTTGCTCAAACTCACGTCCATTTAGTTGGTGATGCTCTCTAACCATCTCATCCTCTGCCATCCCCTTCTCCTTTTGTCCTCAATCTTTCCCAGCATCAGGGTCTTTTCCAGTGAGTCGGCTCTTCACATCAGGTGGCCAAAGTATTGAAGCTTCAGCTTCAGCATTGGTTCTTTCCATGGATATTCAGGTTGATTTCTTTTAGGAATGACTGGTTTGATCTCCTTTCAGTCCAAGGGACTCTCAAGAGTCTCCTCCAGTACCATAATTCGAAAGCCTCAATTCTTCTTTACAGTCCAACTCTCAAATCTGTACATGACTGCTGAAAAAACCGTGGTTTTGACTATATGGACCTTTGTTGGCAAAGTGATGTCTGTGCTTCTTAATATACTGTCTAGTTTGTCATAGCTTTTCTTCCAAGGAACAGACTTCTTTTAATTTCATGGCTGTGGTCACTGTCCACAGTGATTTTTGGAGCCCAAGAAAATAAAATCTGTCACTGCTTCCACTTTTGCGCAGACAACACTTAAATGTGTAGCTTCCACTTTACAGTGGGTGCTAAATAGGGACCTGTCTCTAACAGGTTTGCAGTATGTAACAGGGTTGGATAACATCCATCCATTAGAACAAACACTGAAAGGGGCAAGCTCACAGTGGCTCCCTGGAGAGTTGCTGTTGTCTAGATAACGCACTGCAAGCCATAAATCTGCCTCCTGAACCACCCTCCTCCTTTTTTTAGCATAGTAAGTGTGTATTTTGAGCATAATAGTGTGAAAGTGGATGAGAGCACAGCTTCCTCCATGTCCTTTTATCAAAGCCAGGGCAAACATATAAACAGGCCTGTGATTTTGAATATGCAACAAGCTGAAAGCTTAATCAAATGTTCCTTCCATTAAGATAATCAAAGACTTTATTTTTCTTTTTTCATATGAAGGTTGCAGGTGATCCTAAGGGTTGCTGGAGGAGCCCTTGTCTGCACTGAAACCTGCTGAAACTGATCCTGTTCTAGAGGGCAAGATTTTAGGAAACTTTCTTGGAGGGTGCTTTTGGAGACTTGGGAGTTCTTATTGCTAACAGTATCTCATTTCTTCCCATTTAAAATAGGAGCAGGATGGCCATTACAGTATGTAATCAGGATTTTTATTGCTTTGTTTTTCACTGAAAGCAGAAAGTACAAGTATAGCAGAATCTTGCCCTATGAACATTGAGTGTCATTTTGTAACCAGAACAGTGGTCATAGGTTTTAAAACACGTCAGTTGTGCTCACAGCCCTCCTTGTATACATCATTGCTGGTTAGTCGGCTCATTAAGGTGTGACTCTAAGAGACTGGTTATATATTTAAGGAATCTTGATATAATGTAAAAATGTATTGTTTGGGGAGCTTGATAAATGGGAAGCATCTCACTGTTAACTTTTCAAGGATATAACCTTAACTGTGTAGGTTCTTTGAATGCTGGCTTTCACTCTTTCTCATCTCTCTCTTTCTCTTTTCTTTCTCCCTTCTGATTTTAGAACACACATAAAATAAAATCCGTAAAACAGCCCCTAGTGTACTGGAGCCCTGTTCCAGTATCTTTCTTAGAGACCCTGCCATGGGACTATTTCTGGGTGAGATGTTGTTCTAATAAGGTCTTTTCGGTATTTATAGATTGACTTCTGGGTGAAGCTAGTAATATTGAAATTTACACTTTAGCAAGTTATGTTAGAAAGGCCCCAATGAGATGCTGTGAACCTTCTAGCTAAAAAAAAAAAAAATCAGGTCCTAAATACATTCTTTGTTATTCTTTATGACTACAAAAGTCATCTTGGATTCTCAAGCACAAATCCAGTTGGAGACGTCCATTGGCCTTAATAACATTTTAAAGTCTCACGTCTCAGTTGTTCTCAGCCTCAGTCTTATAATGCCTATAGGAATTTAAACTCTGGCACATACAGTTTGGTTTCTGGCTGATACCCCAAAATTAAAAAAAATAATTTTGTAGTTGCCAATTCCCAAGCTTAAAATTCCTATTCATAAATTATGCTCCTTTTTCTAATCTCTATCATAGCTTTGAAAAAAAAAGGCCAAAAGAGATAGAGTTTCAGATATGAGGACTGCAAGAATATCATGTCATGGCTACATTTTTTGAGAACACAGCATGTGGTGACCATTTGTATAGGAAGCATTTTCACATGGTGCTCGCTGTAATTTAACCCAAAGTGTGTATCACTACTCTCCTCTTACCAGTCACTTCTTTGTGCTTCTCTACATAGCCATCAAGAAACTGGGTAAGAATGATTTCACTATAAATAAAATGTAGGCTTCCTTCAGTTTAGTTCAGTCACTCAGTTGTGTCCCACTCTTTGCAACCCCATGGACTGCAGCACGCCAGTCCTCCCTGTTCATCAACAACTCCCAGAGTTTACTCAAAGTCATGTCCACTGAGTCAGTGATGCCATCCAACCATCTCATCCTCTGTTGTCTCCTCCTTCTCCTACCTTCAATCTTTCCAAACATCAGGATCTTTTTAAATGAGTCACCTCTTCACATGAGATGGCCAAATTATTGGAGTTTCAACTTCAGCATCAGTCCTTCCAATGAACAGCCAGGACTGATCTCCTTTAGGATGGACTGGTTGGATCTCCTTGCAGTCCAACAGACTCTCAAGAGTCTTCTCCAACACCACAGTTCAAAAGCATCAATTCTTCAGTGCTCAGCTTTCTGTATAATCCAATTCTCACATCCATACATGACTACTGGAAAAACTATGGCCTTGGCTAGATAGACCTTTTTTGGCAAAGTAATGTCTCTGCTTTTTAATATGCTGTCTAGGTTGGTCATAACTTTCCTGCCAAGGAGTAAGCGTCTTTTGATTTCATGGCTGAAGTCACCATCTGCAGTGATTTTGGAGCCCAAAAAATAAAGTCAGCCACTGTTTCCCCAACTATTTCCCATGAAGTGATGGGACCGGATGCCATGATCTTCGTTTTCTGAATGTTCACTCTCCTCTTTCACTTTCATGAAGAGGCTTTTTAGTTCTTCTTCACTTTCTGCCATCAGGGTGGTGCATCTGCATATCTGAGGTTATTGATATTTCTCCTGGCAATTTTGATTCCAGCCAGTGTTTCTTCCAGCCCAGCGTTTCTCATGATGTACTCTGCATAGAAGTTAAATAAGCAGGGTGACTATATATAGCCCTGACCTACTCCTTTTCCTATTTGGAACCAGTCTGTTGTTCCATGCTCAGGTCTAACTGTTGCTTCCTAATCTGCATACAGATTTCTCAAGAGGCAGGTCAGGTGGTCTGGTATTCCCATCTCTTTCAGAATTTTCCACAGTTTATTGTGATCCACACAGTCAAAGGCTTTGGCATAGTCAATAAAGCAGAAATAGATGTTTTTCTGGCACTCTCTTACTTTTTCAATGATCCAATGGATGTTGGCAATTTGATCTCTGGTTCCTCTGCTTTTTCTAAAACCAGCTTAAATTTCTGGAAGTTCATGGTTCATGTATTGCTGAAGCCTGGCTTGGAGAATTTTGAGCATTACTTTACTAGCGTGTGAGATGAGTGCAATTGTGTGGTAGTTTGAGCATTTTTTGGCATTGCCTTTCTTTGGGATTGGAATGAAAACTGATCTTTTCCAGTCCTGTGGCCACTGCTGAGTTTTCAAAATTTGCTAGCATATTGAGTGCAGCACTTTCACAGCATCATCTTTTACAATTTGAAGGAACTCAACTGGAATTCCATCACCTCCACTAGCTTTGTTCATAGTGATGCTTCCTAAGGTCCACATGACTTCACATTCCAGGATGTCTGGCTCTAGGTGAGTGATCACACCGTCGTGATTATCTGGGTTGTGAAGATCTTTTTTTTGTATAGATTTTTTGTGTATTCTTGCCACCTCTCCTTAATATCTTCTGCTTCTGTTAGGTCCATACCATTTCTGTCCTTTATTGAGCCCATCTTTGCAGGAAATGTTCCCTTGGTATCTTTAATTTTCTTGAAGAGATCTCTACTCGTTCCCATTCTATTCTTTATTTGCACTAATCACTGAGGCTTTCTTCTCTCTCCTTTCTATTCTTTGAAACTCTGCATTCAAATGAGTATATCTTTCCTTTTCTTCTTTGCTTTTTGCTTTTCTTCTTTTCACAGCTATTTGTAAGCCCTCCTCAGACAGCCATTTTCCTTTTTTGCATTTCTTTTTCTTGCGGATGGTCTTGATCCCTGTCTCCTGTACAATGTCACAAACTTCTGTCCATAGTTCTTTAGGCACTCTATCAGATCTAATCCCCGGAATCTATTTCTCACTTCCACTGTATAATCCTAAAGGATTTGATTTAGGTCATACATGAATGGTCTAGTGGTTTTCCCTACTTTCTTCAGTTTAAGTCTGAATTCGACAATAAGGAGTTCATGATCTGAACCACAGTCAGCTCCCAGTCTTGTTTTTGCTGACTGTGTAGAGCTTCTTCATCTTTGGCTGCAAAGAATATAGTCAATCTGATTTTGGTGATATCCATGTGTAGAATCTTCTCTTGTGTTTTTGCAAGACCGTGTTTGCTATGACCAGTGTGTTCTCTTGGCAGAACTCGATTAGCCTTTGTCCTGCTTCATTCTGTATTCCAAGGCCAAATTTGCCTGTTACTCTAGATGTTTCTTGACTTCTTACTTTTGCATTCTGGTCCCCTATAATGAAAAGGACACCTTTTTTGGGTGTTAGTTCTAGAAAGTCTTGTAGGTCTTCATAGAACCATTCAACATAAGCTTCTTCAGCATTACTGGTTGGAGCATAGACTTGGATTACCATGATATTGAATGGTTTGCCTTGGAAACCAAGGGAGATCATTCTGTCGTTTTTGGGATTACATCCAAGTATTGCATTTTGGACTCTTCTGTTCACCATGATGGCTATTCCATTTCTTCTAAGGGATCCCTGCCTGCAGTAGTAGATATAATGGTCATCTGAGTTAAATTCACCCATTCCAGTCCATTTTAGTTTGCTGATTCTTAAAATGTTGGCGTTCACTCTTGCCATCTCCTGTTTGACCACTTCCAGTTTGCCTTGATTCATGGACCTAACATTCCAGGTTCCTATGCAATATTGCTCTTTACAGCATCAGACCTTGCTTCTATAACCAGTCACATCCACAACTGGGTATTGTTTTTGCATTGGCTCTGTCTCTTCATTCTTTCTGGAGTTATTTCTCCACTGATCTCCAGTAGCCTATTGGACACCTACCCATCTGGGTAGTTCATCTTTCAGTGTCCTATCTTTTTGCCTTTTTATATTGTTCATTAGAGAAGGCAGTGGCAACCCCCTCCAGTACTCTTGTCTGGAAAATCCCATGGACAGAGGAGCCTGGTGTGCTGCAGTCCATGGGGCTGTGAAGAGTCGGACACAACTGAGTGACTTCACTTTCACTTTTCACTTTGATGCATTGGAGAAGGAAATGGCAACCCACTCCAGTGTTCTTGCCTGGAGAATCCCGGGGATGGTGGGGCCTGCTGGGCTGCCATCTATTGGGTTACACAGAGTCGGACATGACTGAAGCGACTTAGCAGCAGCAGCAGCAGCAGCATACTGTTCATGGGGTTCTCAAGGCAAGAATCCTGGAATGGTTTGCCATTCCCTTCTCCAGTGGACCACATTTTGTCAGAACTCTCCACCATGACCTGTCTGTCTCGGGTGGCCCTACGCAGCATAGCTCCTAGTTTCATTGATTTAGACAAGGCTGTGGTCCATGTGATTAGATTAGTTAGTTGTCTGTGATTGTGGTTTCAGTCTGTCTGTCCTCTGATGCGCTCTCTCAGTGCCTCCCATCTTACTGGGGTTTCTGTGACCTTGGACGTTGGGTATCTCCTCTTGGTCGCTTGCCTTAGGTAGTACTAAACCCCAATTTCTCAGCATGCTGTGGTTCATGGATCTTGTTCCCTGAGTTTTGATTTTCTGCGTTCAGAACCTTCCCAGACTTCCATACCATGATCCATATAATGAAAGCAGACTGAAAATAAGATGGAGAGGCTCAGGTCTTCACCTGATTGGTCTTCCTTCTGTTTTTCTCTGTCTCTCTCTCTTTCCACTCGTAACTGCAATCTACTCTACAAGTAGAATGGTCTGTGACCATTACTATTCAATATTTAGTTGTTCTTTCAACCAAGCAACATTTGGAGCTAGATTTGCAACCAGAATCATATTGCGATGTTTCCTCTGCCTGTCTCAGCCTGTCACTGATCATCTATAGCCTATAATTTCATGCTCCGCTTTATTCTTTGTCAGATAGTTTTCATTTCTGTTTCTTTCTCTTTTCTGCCTATGCGTTTCAAAATGCAATAACAGAAAGAAAGATGAGTTATTAAAAAAGTGGTTTCAAAGATAAAAATAACAATGACTGCTGAAAATGCTTACCATCTATGGAGTTTATATCATCAATTTAGGGCCACCATGACTTTTTCTTTTTTGAACAGCTCATGTGGTCTTTTAAAGTAACTATTAGGAAAAATAGGTATCTTGTTCCAACTGTATATGTGATGGGGAATAGGGTGATGGCTCAGGAGATGACTAATGGAACTCTGGACCTTTCTGTCTTTAGGTCACCTTCCTCTATCTGGACTATATCATAAGTGGTCCAAGGCCTGATCATCTGGCAGCCATTGAGTGACTGTGGTAATGGAATTGGTCTCAGTCCAGGTCTTAGTCGACAGGTGTTCACATCATAAGTGACACTAATTGACTTCCTATCTTTCGACTGGGAAGACAGTGGACCATCACTGAGACGGCGATGGGGAAGGAGTTATTCATGATATATTCAGGCTCCATTGAAAGCCAAGGACTTCAGTTCCTTGAGCTGGCACCAACCTGGCACCTTGCAAATATTATACTTGTCTCTTTCGAGTTTCATTAACCTCAGAAAAAAAAAAATAGGAATCTAATTTGAAAAGATTTGCATTAACTCAGAATGGTGAGCACTGCTTTTTTGAGGTTACATGAGCCTCATGTGTTGATGCTTTTTCTCTTTATTTTGTATTATATTAATTAGATGTCTTCTATGAAAATTATATGTAAGGACAAAAAAGAGAGAGAAATTGGATTCTTAGCTTCTATGATAAAGCAGTTAGGTTCTCTGCTTTTATTTTGCTATTTTTTCTTTGTTTTGTGGTTGATTACCAGCTTACTTATTCATAACAAATGATATGGATGATGCCCTTTGATGGAGAATTTAATAAGCCTATCTTCAGTGCCCTTGTGAAATGGAAACCAATGTGAAAAAGTAACTTGAGGCTTTTATTAACATAAATTTCAAAGCACAAAATTCAAGGGGCTTCATCCAGTCCGTACCCTTTTCTGTTGTTCCAGGTATCTGTGTCATAATTTATTCACTCTCACTGGGGCCATGACCTAGGGAGATTATTAGTATCATTAGTATTGTACGTGTGAAGTCACATCAATTCTGTCTGACTCTTTGCAACCCTGTGGACTATAGCTCTCAAATCTCCTCTGTCCATTGAATTCTCCGGGCAAGAATACTGGAGTAGGTTGCCATTTTCCTCTCCAGGAGATATTCCCGACCCAGGGATCCAACGCACATCTCTTCTTTAACACTAGCGCCACCTGAGAAGCCCATCATTAGTATTATTAATACTAGGTTTCCTAGGTTTATCTAAGGGCATTTTGTTGTTGTTGTTTTTAACTACACAGATGATTTGAATGTCCCTGTAGCAAGTAGCAAAGCCACCCTCCTGAATTAGTTATCACACTTAAAAAGTCAAGATGACAACAGCCACAGAGGACCTATTTATTGAAGCAGACAGACTCTTAGCAGAATGATCAATGTCTTACCTCCTTCTGAAAGGCTTTTCAGGCATACGTGGGAAATCGTCAAGCGTCTATCTGATAGAGAGTGATGAACAAGGCTTGTTATTGGTCAGTGTCTGGAGTAGGCTTTTAAGCATTTCTGCCTGTAAATGTAGAAACCTGAGTGTGAAAGTAAAAGGCAAGAGCAAAGATTTACTGGGTGCATCTATCATCCTGGCTTTTAGAGTCCTTGTGATTAATACATCTTTAATTGGGGACGGATCCAGATGCCTTGGATGTCAGAAAGCTTAATGTTACAGCATTGTCTCATTGGTTCCTAACACAGCAGGACGATTAGCAGCTGTCTGAGTAACGAAAGAACCTGAAGCCCACAGCACAGCTTTTATTTTCCAGATTTGGGATGCCTGAAGCTCTCCAGTGGGGTTGACAGCTAAAGAAACAGAAGCCTTGGTTCACAGCAGATTATCCTTTTCCACTCTCTATGCTATACTTCTGCTCAACAGGAGAACACTTTTCCTTGACACCATCCTTCGGATTCCAGATTAATTTTGGAGGGCATTGTTGGTCATAGAGGAGAATATATTGCCTAGGGCTCTTTGTTTTATCTAAGCAAGAAATCTATAAAGGAATTTCAACTAAGAGTTTATAACAAGACACTTTCCAACATACTGAGATGCAATGAGAAGGTTCTTCCTAGAGGTGTTGAGAGAAAAAAAAAAGTATTTATTTAATTTTTTCTGTTGCTTCTAGCTTTACACCGTTCTCTTGTCTTAAAATGGTGTCTTGCTCAGGCAAATTCTTATACATCGCCTTCCGGTGGAAAGACTTGTGTTCCTGTTTGCCTCAAGCTGGCATTCTAACTTAACAGGAAATATACACTGAATCCTGCTGTGTTTCCGTTGGCAAGTGTTGGACTATCCTTGACAGAACCTGCCAACAAATTTCTTAGTAAGCAAACAGAAAGTACAACAAGCAGCTCTCAGACCAAACAGAAGACACACGTGCTACATAAGAGACACTTGGATTCCCCTGAAGTCATCTCCAGTTAATTCTGGGGATGTGGCTTTGGTTTCCCATTGAGACATCCCTCACTTATAATTCTACAGCTCATCATATGACTCTCCCTGTAGGAATGCTAATTCAAGATAGTTATTTTAAAAAGAAAAATAGGCCTTTAAAGAACACATTTACTTTACTGTGAAAGTGTTAGTTTCTCAGTCATGCCCGACTCTTTGCAACCCCATGGATGGTAGCATGCCAGGCTCCTCTGTCCATGGAATTCTCTAGGCAAGAATACTGGAGTGAGTAAGTCAATACCTTCTCCAGGAGATCTTCCTGACCCAGGGATCGAACCTAGATCCCCTGCATTGAAGGCATATATATTTTTTTTACCACTTACCAGCCACCAGGGAAGTCCCTTTACTTTCAAGGACAGTTGTTGTTGTATGGCTCAGGTATTCAACATAGTGATTAAAAAGTTATAAAAGCCCTAATTTGCAAAAACTTGAATCTTTTATGGAACTTTTAGTTTTTTCTTTTTTAACCTCAAAGTGTTAACTACAAATTGTGAATGGATCTGTTATTAATTTTAATATTCCAACTTTTATACTCTTAGCTAGCACTTTTGTTTTTTTAACCTTTTTATTGTGAAATATATATGCATATAGAAAAATAGACAAGACAAATGTATCATCAATAAATTATCACAAAGCAAATACCTATGTGGCCAGTAAGCAGGTCAAAGAATAGAACACCACCAACCTTCTTGAAATGTGCTTCCCTTTTGCTTCTACTTCTTCCCTGACTTCAAATACTATTATTTCATTTTGTAATTAAATTTTCACTTTCAGCTGATTCTCTTCTTAGCTCTGTAGGTAGTTCTAATATGAGGGGATTAATCACCCAAAGCTTTATACTTTGTCTATTAACAAATGTCATATACCTAATTTATCTCTGGATTTCTGGCATCCAGCTGTGTACATAGATGGCCCTGAGCCTAACATATACCAGACCTAAGATTTGCCCTGTTACTGATGCAGCAGATACTATGGAAGAAGATGGCATTTAGCCATCGAATCCCTAATTTCTTATCAGTGAAAGGAGGGGAGAGACTAGAACTAGGGGATTTCATAGATCAGTGAGTGAAACTGGGCTCCTAGAACCTGACTTTTGAATTCACCACATAAGCTATAACTTGTAACAAGTTGTTCAAACTCTCTTTACCTTATTTTTCTAATCTGTAAAATGGGAATAATAGTGGTACTTGCCTCAGAGGGTATTTGTGAGATATATGAATTAATCCATTCAAGAGATTTAAAACAATGCTTGGCACATAGTATTAAATAGTTGTACCATAAATACTAGTTCTGTGTGTATGTTTTTACAGACATGTGATAGGGAGAGAGGATTACAATACTTTTGAGTCAGGCAGACTTGGGTTTAAAAATCTCACTTTACATCTTTGGTTGCATCATTTCATTACTCTGTGCTCCAGGAGTTTCCAAATAGAAAATCAAAGGCGCTGATGATAACTATGGATTTCAGAGAGTTGCAAAGATTAAATGATGTTGAATATGTCAAAGTGCCTCGCTGCTGCTGCTTCTGCTGCTAAGTTGCTTCAGTCGTGTCCGACTCTGTGCGACCCCATAGATGGCAGCTTACCAGGCTCCCCCATCCCTGGGATTCTCCAGGCAAGAACACTGGAGTAGGTTGCCATTTCCTTCTCCAGTGCATGAAGGTGAAAAATGAAAGTGAAGTCGCTCAGTCGTGTCTGACTCTTAGCAACCCCATGGATTGCAGCCTACCAGGCTCCTCCATCCATGGGATTTTCCAGGCAAGAGTACTGGAGTGGGGTACCGTTGCCTTCTCCGAAAGTGCCTTGCAGAGGAGGCCAAAAGCATCTTTTTGCTCATGTGCCCATTCTTCTCTGTTTAACTCTGATTCACATGGCCCAAATCTTTACTTGTGTGAGCTGTCAACTATGCAATGAAGACTACACTTTTTTTTCTAAAAGGAAAACTAAACCAAGCCATTTTGAGAACTCTGCTGTCTTTTCCCATTTCATATTAAAGCAAGCTCAGGTGAATCTTTTAGCCTAGCATTTCGTGATTCTACAGACTTCAGTCTGTTCAGAGACCAGGGGCTGTGCTTATGTCTTGCATTCCTGCAAAACTGCAGTCTTTTCCTGGCATTGCTGATGCCATGCAGCACTCAGCCAGTGTCGCACAAATGAGTGACTCTCTTATCACTATTAGTGCCCAGGAGCTGGAGTTTCCAAGAGGGAGGCCATTCAGGCAGCTTTCAACTGCAGCTCCATCTTCTGTCGGCCATGATACTCCTATACTTTATTTTAGGTAGTTATTATATAATGTTATTATAGCTCTTCCTCGACTTACAGTGGGGTTTCTCCCCAGTTAACCCATTGTAAGCTGAAAATACATTGAATACACCTAACATACCAAACATCATAGTTCAGCCTTGCTGATCCTCAATGTTCTCAGAACACTTATATTGGGCACAATCATCTAACACAAGGCCTGTTTTATAATAAAGTGTTGATTGACTCA
This sequence comes from Oryx dammah, assembly GCF_014754425.2. NCBI lineage: Eukaryota > Metazoa > Chordata > Mammalia > Artiodactyla > Bovidae > Oryx > Oryx dammah. The sequence continues at coordinate 26,116,783 of NW_024070211.1, forward strand.
TGTAATTATATTGAATACTGAAAGTGAAAAACAGAACTGTTCTTTGAGTTCATCTACCAGCCCAGGGAAAGAACAAAATCCAGAATTCAAAGTATGGTTTCAACAGAATGCACATCATTTTCACAGCATCATAAAGTCAAAAAATTATAAATCAAACCAGAACTATCATAAATCTCAGGCCATCTGTATTTGAAAATGCCCCCTGTTTTTCCTGAATGGCTCCAACTTTAACAGAATGGGCTGTTGTCATCCCAGATGTCAGGTAGCAGGTTAACACAATAGAAAATTATTTCCTACTCAGGCCATATGCAGTTGGTGGTAAAGAGGGGAACAGTCAATGGGGCACTTCTGAGATGGACTCGGGCACCAACATGGAGCTGGCAGATGGTGGGTCAGAGAGGATGGAGGGTCCCAAGGGGAGTCACCACTTCCACCCACACTCCATTGCCCAGAATTCAGACATATGAACCATCCTACACATGAAGAAGTCTAAGAAATGTAGTCCTTGTCTTAGCAGCTCCATCCCAGACACAGTTATTTACTGGGGGAGCTCCCATGTTTGTGCAGTTAGCCAGAGGCCAATCTGAAGACCTTCAGCTTCTGTATTTGTGTGTGTGTGTGTGTGTGTGTGTGTGTGTGTGCATGCGCACGACTGTCACTTCAGTCATGTCCAACTCTCTTCGACTCTTTGGACTGTAGTCCACCAGGCTCTTCTGTCCATGGGATTTCCCAGGCCAGAATGCTAGAGTGGGTTGCCATGCCCCCTCCAGGGGATCTTCCCAACCCAGGGATCGAACTCTTGCCCCTTTTGTCACCTGCATTAGCAGGCAGGTTCTTTACCACTAGCACCACCTGAAAGGTTCCAACTTCTGTGTGCAAACACTTAATGTGGAGCTAAGAATTGTATCACATTCCATTATTTAAAATTTGGGTAATAGCTCTCTATAAAAAATTTGTCTGAGACAATCTGCGACTCATTTCTCTACAGAAATAAGTAAAGTCTGAGTTAAACACTTTGTAAAGTCTTGCTCTTAAATCACTTAGTTAAAGTGCCATTGCTGCTGCTGCTAAGTCACGTCAGTCGTGTCCGACTCTGTGCGACCCCACAGACGGAAGCCCAACAGGCTCCTCTGTCCCCGGGATTCTCCAGGCAAGAACACTGGAGTGGGTTGCCATTTCCTCCTCCAATGCATGAAAGTGAACAGTGAAAGTAAAGTCGCTCAGTCATGTCTGACTCTTAGCGACACCATGGACTCAGTCCATGGGATTTCCCAGGCAAGAGTACTGGAGTGGGGTGCCATTGTGTTCCCCAAATCAGATCCTGACCATCCCTGGAAGTATGAGTCTGTTATATCCTTAGGTAAATGTTACTGTACTCTGCTTTATTTTATTTGTTTAAAATAGGTTCTGTGTGTACTGACCTTGGAAATCATTTTATGTGAAAAAAGGGCATCCCTCATACATTTTAAGTATAAGCTTAATTAATATTAATATTTCCATATTTAAATATAAATGAACTTCATTTAATTCAGTCTTCTGAAGACTTTAATTGAGAATTTGGCTCCATGTCTCTTGTTGAATAGGAAAATAATTCTATATCAATTTTGGCATAATCAAGTTTCTCCATACCTTTTGTCTGTTTGTTTTTCAATTCTTGACTATGAGAAAATGTGCTTAGGTGGTTATTAATGATACAGCAACTATAAGCTATGGGGTCCAAAACTGACTTCTTACAACATCATTGATGGTCAAGGGAGGGTGGATAGGGATTCAGTCATTAATGATTTAGAGGGCTAACTAACCCAGCTGATTGACTGAATGTAGCTCAAACAAGAAAATGTGTCTAGGAAAGCACTCTGTGCGCTGTTGAGCACTGTAAACTACTACAGTATAATATAAAAAAATAAAACCTGCTCAGTGGTGTTTGGTACCGTACGTAGCTATAGTGCAAAACTCAGAGGAGGAATCCTTTCCTTCCTTTAGTGAGATGTGGAAGACAGCAATTAATATCAGCACCCGAGTTCTTAGCATCTCTGTGACGGCAAAGCCCTTAATCACAAGGATATCATTAGTACTTTGAAGCATTTAATTTTGATGCTTGACAGCATTTTAAAATGCACCAACCTTTGATAAAAAGCAAATCAGAGCTGAGGCGTTAAAATGAGAAAGAAAGAGGGAACAAAAACCACCTTAAGCTCCAAGTAATTCATTTTGAATATGCTATTTGTATTAAGCAGAGATACGTATAAGCTGTGGGTTTATTTTTCTTATCAGGGAAAGACCTCCTTAAGTAAACATCTCCTCTTTAAATTCAGATCCTGGGGAGGGACACAAAACCCTGCTGAGGTTAAGACGTTATCTCCCTCCAAAACATGGGCTTTGAGAACCACTGTCATCCTTTACTTTAGGTTTCCTAAGGTCCATAAAGGGCTGTTTCCAGTCTTCTTTGTACACAGGCTGGAATCTTTTTGTTGCTTCTGTTTATTTCCTGCCTTACTCCTTCCTCCCCTGCCCTAATTAGAGCCAGTCGTGAAATGCAGTGTGTCTGTTTCAGCTATTCCCCTACCCAAAGTCCCCCAAACTGTTTTTAATTCAATGCTTGTGATGCGGGGCCCCACAAATGAAGGCTGACTCCCTCCTCCCTTTCTTTTCCCCATGTCTCTTTTTCTCTTCTCCATCCTATTTGGATGTCACAAGGACCAAACTGCTGCAGTAAAATGACTTGTAGGTGTTTGATGGCAAGTCATTGAGGAAGTGAATAAAAGAAAATTGCAGCATTCACATCAGTGGGGTGCAGGAAGAACTGCTGAGCTTTGAACCAAAGAAGGTTAAATTTACCATTTTCCTAAAAGAAGCAACCTCTGTTTGACATCAAAGCACCTCCTGTAATTCTTCATTGTGAGACGCACCCCTGTTAGAAAGTCGTGATGGAGCCCGGAATCTATGCTGTGTCTGTTTATCCAAAACACACACAGAGATAAAACCCACCTGTACCTCCCAGATGCGCTGTGGTCTGCTCTCAAACCAAATGTAATCACAGGTACATAGCCCAGGCGGATTCTATGCCAAAAGCATTTGCAGTTTCTCAGGGGTATGTGAAATTTTGTTTGAGGGGAAGAGAATTTATCATGGCTTCCTAGTGGAAAGCTCAGACCATTCAAACTCAAGCTTCAGTGAAAGTTTCCTTTGATCCTCTTGGGTTGTTGCTCCAGCTTTAAAAAGTGATGTTTTCCTACCATTTTACTTGTTTCCAGTCTCTTTCACACACATAATCTTGCTGCCTCCACCCTAATTGCAGAGGGCTCCCTACTCTGTTCCCTTGACTTCATCAACAAAGATGTTCTTTTCCTGTGGTTTCAAGGATAGATACAGCACTAAGGGCAGCCCCTGGCGGGGACTTTGCTTACACTAGTGTGTCTTGGAAAAGGCTGTGATACTGGAGAAGAATGAAGGCAAAGAGGGAAGGGAACAGCAGAATATGAGATGGTTAGATAGCATCACCAACTCAATGGTCATGAATTTGAGCAAACTCTGGGAGATAGTGAAGGACAGAGGAGCCTGGCATGCTGCAGTCCTTGGGGTTGTAAACAGTCAGACAGGACTTAGGACTGAACTACAAACACTGTCTCTTTGGAGGTAACTCTGGTCTTGTCAAACTAGAGAGCTATTGGGGCTCTTTCTGGATTTAGGTTTCTAACTTGAAGGGAATTTAACACCACTCACCTTTGTAGATGAGAAGTCTGGAAAACTATTTACACATGCCCTCCAGATACAGAGGAGAAATATCGAACAGATTATCAACATCCTTATCCAGGGAAAGAGCAGTTTCTTAAAATGCCGTCTGTAACAGGTGTAGCACAAACTAGTTTTCATGTTAACTTACTTTTGAATGACATTTTACAGCCTGTATATTCAACAAAAGTTCAGCAGCGTTGTAAACCCCTTAGGAAACAGAGGCTCCATTTAAAATTAGAATTGTCATTTGCCTCACTCATAATTGTCAATATCTTTGTTAACCTAAATAGCAAAACTGAACCCACAAAAGGTCATCTGAAACAGGTGCAGATATTAAGTTGTTTTAAGGATGACTTACTTTGGATACATTATATCTAGAAAATATTTTGCTGGTTACAAAGAGGTTTTTTTTTTTTTTTAAGATGTGTTTCAACATTTAGTTTACTTTTATTCCTTTGACAAATTTATTGAGCACGGCTGTATGCCAGATAAGATCTTGAATAGTGGACATATAAAGATAAGCCTTGTGTGCATAGGGCATACTTTCTAAAAACTGACATGCCTGCATCTGGGAAGAAGGGGTTTTACAAATGGGTGAACAGAGGTGAGGAAATTTAAGTAACTTGTCCAAGGTGGCAGCTAGTAAATTTCAAACCTGGAATTTTATCCAATATTCTTTTTTAATTCATTGATTCCCACCCCCACCTCACCAAATTAGTAAAATGAGGACTTCATCTGGATCAGAAGGCTTTTTCTTCTTCACCTCATTTCACATGTCCTTAGATGAGCCCCTGCAGAGCCAAGGTGCTGCTGATTTCCTGAATTTTCCAGTCACGTGTACAGCTCTGTTGCCCAACAAATCAATCTTGACCACAATTCCTGAGCCTAAATCGAAATCCTCTGTGGTTCTCTGTAATCCACAATGCAGCCCTCCACATTCTGGCTTCTTATCCCACTTACTGCCTGGCCAAGTGTTTAAAGTTTTTAAACATAAATGCCAACTTAGGTCTACTTTAAATTAAGTTCCACAAGCAAAGACTTACAGGACTTGTGTAGAATGACTGCACGAGGATTGAATGGTTGTATCAGCATGATTTGTAAGTAAAAGAAGAAGGAATGGATGCCATGTTTTGGACTCAAAACTACTGAAATCCCCTTGAGAGTGCTACGAAAAGGTGGTCTCAGACACTTTCATCTCAAGACAGGTAAATGGACATTGAAAATTCTGCTTCAAAAATTTAAAAATTAAGGGCTTCATTAAATTAGGTCACAAATCTTTCTTTAGAAAATACTCTTTTGGAGTTCTTGCCTTTGTGATTTTTGCCTCCATCTGTCATCATTCTCTAACTATACTACTGTTAACTAGCATGACCAGCTCTTCTGGTTGTGTGCTATGTCAAAATATTAGCCATTAAAGGAAGCCTGCTTATGTCCAGGGGCACAAGAGTTTCCTTAAAGCAAACATCTCTTTTATGAAGGAAGTCTGTGGGTAGAGAGGAATGCCTTTCAGTCTAAGATGTGCCTTTTCCTTTTAACGAGCCTACTTACATCAATCCTCAGCTTCCTCTCAGCTCCTTACTCTTCTGCAGGCGTATGGTGCGTCTGAGGACATAGTATGATGAGGAAGTCCCCACCTCTTGGTTCTCCCCATTGCCATGAGGAAACTTGGATAAGAATGTTAGCAGGAACTGTTTCTTCAGTTCTAGAAAACGGACTCTCTAGGTTGGCAATAAAGAGTGCCTTCTTTGTGAGTATGTGTGCATGTTCATTTGCTCATTTGTGTCCAATTCTTTGTAACTGTAGTCCACCAGGGTCCTCTGTCCATGGGATTTCCCAGGCAACAATGCTGGAGTCAATTGCCATTTCCTCCTCCAGGGGATCTTCCTGACCCAGGTATCGAACCTGCGTCTCCTGCATTGCAGGCATATTCTTTATAGCTGAGCCACTGGGGAAGCCTGTCTTCTCTGTAAGACTATTAAAAAATTCTCCATCATTTTTTTTTTTCAGTTAAGAAGCTAATGGATAAGATAGCACTTAATTGGATACCAAAGACTGTATTTAATTTAGTTTTGTTTGCCCTTTTCCATCTTGGCCGTGTTTCATTGGTGCTCCTGAAGTTTGTGCTTGGTGGATGAATGAGTATGGAGGAAGAGCCAAGTCTGCCTTCCTTCCTTAGGTTTGGGAATGTAAACTGGCCCACTGGGAGGCAAGCAGGACCTTTTTTCTGCATGGTCTTTGACCGAAATTCACAGTGTGATTGGCAGCCTTCTTTTGTACTAAGGTGTTGATTTGTCAAAGCTACTAGTAAACCAGGTATTTGGGATGAGCGTTCAAGCTATTATCTTTATTATCTCCTTTTTTAATTCTGTCAGCTAAGGGAAGAACTCTGAGGTTTTAGGACTCAGAATCTGAAACACTTCTAAACTGACTAGAGTTTGGCTGTGTTTACCAGCTTGTGGACATCAACCAATGGTGGCATCAGAGATGATTTTTGGGGAAAACCTAGATTGAATGTTGTGTAGTTCTGAGTTTCCCTGTGTGAAAATTTTCAGTTCTCTCTCAGTTCTTCTGATTTCCCCAAGGTCAAAATCCCAAATTGGTGTCAGGATTACCCTTAATACGTCTCAAACACTGGCTAATCTCTTTTTCTTTGGCAAAGCATTGAGATGCAAGAGCATTTAGGTTTGTTTTTTTTTTTTTAAATATTGTGTTAATTACACTATTATTGCATATTGTTATGGATGCATTATTTATATTTCTGTGGTTACCTGTCATTAATTGCAAGTGATAACTGTGGTGAGAAGTTGTCTTTTGAGAGATAAAGTGTATCGTTTTAAGAAAAATGTTGCTTAAATCATAGTCCAAGTTGCAGAGGGAGGGATGTGGCAGCAACTACATGGGTGGCATGAGAAGACTGGTGCTTGGGAACCACTGGGGAAGGAAAATGATTGAGAAATGCCATTGCCGAATGCCTCCTCCAGGGAAATGAGCCACAAGCAGGCACACAGGCATGGTGATGGCTTCCAGATGTAGCGTTGGAGGCTGTATTGGAAGCAGGCTAGGACAGGCGAGGAAAGAACCCTTATGTGGCTTGTAACATGGAGGACATCCAAGTTGCCTCTTCTCTCCAAAGTGGCAGTGTGACAAACCCCAGTTTGTCCCAAACTGATGTTCTTCTTGCTGGAGAAGCTCTCTCCCAGGGAGAGGAATGGCTGCCCTATTTACTATTACCATACGCTTTCCTGTTTTAGGACTGATTCTCAATCTCAGTTGGTTATGGGTTGCTTTTGTCACCATGGCGTGATAAAAATGCTCTTCTGAAAAACATCTGTTCAGAAAGAATTCAGACTTTACAGCCACACAACATCATATTTTTTGTCAATTACCACGATTTATTCTTCTTTCCTCTTTAATCTCATCGTCCTCCATTATTACTACAGCTGAGTCAGCAGGCACTCTCCTGGTTTACTTTCACGTTTGTGCCTATGAATTCTCCAGGCGGAGTTGCATTAGGATTATTCTATTAGTTAACACGATGATATTGTTAACAGCCTGCCTGAGATTTTGTGAGCGCTCCAGTGAAGCTCATATTCCCTTTGAATGGGCACAGGAACACTGCCGCTCCAACTCTCGAATTGGAAATCACGTTCATTTCCCACATACAGTAAGTAGTTCAGGGATAACCCAGCCAGAGAGAAACCATCTTAGTTAATCAGTGCACTCACTCCAAGGGCAGCCAGGCAATTCTTTCCCGAGAAATCTGTCGATTATCAGGCTCTGACCCAGAACATTTCTGAGCATAAGTTCACATTATAACTTTATGATTTTCCTCCCTCCTGCTTTCTTTCTAACAGCCTCACTTTTCTATTTCATTTCCCCATCCTGACTATCGGAGTTGAAAGAGCCCCTTTTTATGGAGTAGATGCTAAAGTGCTCTGTTAGGCAATATATTTATTACCTGGAGTGAAATGGCTTTTCACAGCCAGGCAACTGTCCTAAACTCCTTGCTGCCTCTACATTTAAGAAAATCACTCCTTGCTTTGCGCTAGACAATGGCTCTGTGTCAAGCAGTAAAGGAAGAGAGAGAGAAAGTGTGTGTGCGTGTGTGTGTCTGTTGGGGCAGGGAACCTTAATACAGCTAATGAGCACATTTCCGGTTTTCATTTTCTTCAGATGTTCAGTGGTTTCCATATGTCTGCTGCATGCAACTCTGTTCACTCAGTTTGGTATTACTAACCTTGGGTTGCCTTTGATGGAGGACATGTGTGTTCACTGTATCGAAGCTTTATGCCTGAGATCCAATCTGGAATAGCTTTGGGAACGGATTGAGGGAGAAGAAGAAATGGGGAAGAGTGTGTATGTGTGTGTGTGTTCATGCGTGGCACACGCGCACTACCATCTCCAGACACCTCTAAAAGAGATGCCAGGCTGTTAGATGGCTGCTTCCAAGAGGTACTCTGCTGAATGAGCTTTAGCAGGAAGATTCCCTTGTGTGACATGTGACTCTGGTGGGTCTGGTTGTGTCCCTTGCCACCGGCGAACCTGTCAGATATGGTCGGGTGGGTTTGCAGCCAGCTCCATTCCACTTGCAGATCATTTATTTTACTTTTTCTCTTTCTTCCCCTCTGAGTTAGGATTTGGAAGTTGTGTGTATTGGGGAAGGGCAGGAAGATGACCCAGCACAGCTCTGTGGTTCCTCAGTGGTCATTTTTGGATGTTTGTTTTCATGTTGTTGTTGTTGTTGTTGTCCTGTCGCCAAGTTGTGTCTGATTCTTTGCAACTCCATGGACTGTAGGACGCCAGGCTTCCCTATCCCTTACCATCTCCCAGAGTTTGTTCAAGTTCATGTGCAGCTTGTTTTCATATATATTCACAATTCAAGAATGAATAAAAAATATACGTTTGATTTAGGACGACCCCTAATCTCTGGTTCTGCAGACCAGCTTTGTTAGATAAGATTGCGCATTTCGTGAATGCTCCCTCTTTTCCTTGGAGGCAGAGCTTGATGACAACTGGCTGGAAATGTGACAATTACAGTGCCGAAGCAAGGGGTTAGTCAGCATGGGCTGATAAATTTCAAAGCTGTGTTTTCTCCCCAACTATGATAAAACACCCAGTGGAGGACAGTTTTTTTTGTCCTTCTTAGTGGAAAGGTTTTCTACTCAACCTGCAAAAGCAGTATTTCAACTCTTGTAAAATAGTTGGAAAATGCCATCCATGTCCTGAGACTATTGTGGCTTTATTTGTATAGTTATGTTCAAACTGGAAACTCTTTACTATAATTAAGCGGTACTTTTATTTATATTGGAAAGTACGTAAATTATTTGCCTTCTGGCATTCCCTGCAGTACCCTTGGAAGAGTTACACTGTCTCTTGCTTGTATAAAAAAAAAAAAATTAAAGATCAGTAAGACAACACTCGATACTTTGGAGGTGGGATGAGATGTAGTTCCTCTGAGCTTAAGAGGAGATTTTCTAAAAGCTTTTATGGCTTGCAAAAAAATAAACAAGCAGATACAGTAGAGTATCGGTTGGGGGCTCAGCTGAATCCGACTCTTTGCAGTCCTGTGGATTGTTTGTAGCCTGCCACGCTCCTCTGTCCATGGAGTTCTTCAGGCAAGAATACTGGAGTGGGTAGCTACGAGGGAATCTTCCCGACACAGGATTCACACCTGGGTCTCCTGCATGGCAGGCAGATTCTTTACCATCTGAGCCACCAAGGAAACAAGCAGATAGCATTCTCTATTGTTGTTTAGTCGCTCAGTCATGTCCCACTCCTTGTGACCCCATGGACTGTAGCCCACCAGGCTCCTTTTTCAGTGGGATTTCCCAGGCAACAATACGGGCGTGGGTTGCTATTTCCTTCTCCAGGGGCTCTTCCTGACCCAGGGATCCAACCTACGTCTCCAGCATTGCAGGCAAATTCTTTTCTGCTGAGCCACTAGGGAAGCCCCAGCATCCTCTACACTATAGCCTTTCTGAGGAATGGCTACAGAAGCTGTAGAGGTGACCCTGTAGGATTGTGAACTTGCTAGACTTTACTTTAGAGATTGTCTTTCAAAGACAGATCATATGCCCCCCAAATGCTGGAGAGAACCATAAAATGGGATGTGTTTGAACTGGGGATGAGGATAATAGGGATCTGGAGGAAGGTAAGTCAATATTTCACAGTTTTCTAAGATAAGATGATATTATTGGCTGATGCCACCAGTTTTTTCCCACTAATGTAAGATATTGTCTTTTCCTTTTTTTGGTCTCAATAGCACCCTCATCCATTGCTTTGGTCCAGGCTAAAGAAGTTACAAGATACAGTGTCGCTCTGGCTTGGCTGGAACCAGATCGGCCCAACGGGGTGATCTTGGAGTATGAAGTCAAGTATTATGAGAAGGTATTACTTGAATGAACAAGGTTCTTCTCCTTTCTCCCTGCTACCCCTCCTCCTTTTTACCCTCCTTCCCTCTTCCTTCCTTCCTTCTTCTCTTTTTCTCTATAGCTTTTGGCCAGTTACAAATTCTGGAATACTAGTAAATCTCAAAGCCAAATGTATTTGGCTTTCCAGTCAAGTCCAATTGTGAATTTTATGCATTAAGTTGCTAATCTTAAAAAATAGAAAAAATACATTATATTCTAATATAACTGTATTTTTTCTTACTAGTCATGAAAGTCAAGATAGCTAACAAGGTCTAATCTATAAACCTTCTATCAGGGAGAATGACTCATAAAAGTTGAAATAATGATCTGTTTAAGTAGATTACTGCTATTCAGAATCAAGGTGTGGATTTTGATGACTTTTAATAGAAAATCGGGGAAAGAAAATTACATTCTGCAGCCTCTTAAAGTTATAGAAAGACATTATTTTTGCAAATAACTCACCTCTTAAAGGATAGAATTCTGAAGAGAGCTGTCTGCATTCAAGGTTGTCGAGAAAATGAACAATTGTCTTCTCTTTCCATTTTAAAGATAATCACTTATTGGTTTCCTTAATAAAAGCAGGAAAAGGACAAGCTTTTTTTTTCCCCATTGAAACCAGATTATAACATTTTTGACATTTTCTAGATGGAAAATAGAAAACAGAAAAGGGACCTTCTTACAGGTGTTATTTCTGTTAAATTGCTGGGTGTGGAGTGAGTAAAGCCACCGACCATCATCTAATGTTCTTTTCAAAAAAAAAGATCTGGATATGGGCAATGTCAATAGCGATCATACCTGAACTTCACATTTCTTTTAACATCTAAGTCACAATAGTGCTTCTAACATTGAACCGAATATAGTGTTTAGAGTTCATCAATCTCCATTTACTTTCAGCCTCTGAGTGGACTGGTTCAGCTGCTTTAATATTGTGTCTAGAGTAAGTGGAGGATTTATTTTGCCACCTTCCTTCATCTTATCCTCTTGTAATGTAGGATCAGAATGAACGAAGCTATCGGATCGTCAGGACGGCCGCCAGGAACACAGATATCAAAGGCCTGAACCCTCTGACTTCCTATGTTTTCCATGTCCGAGCCAGGACAGCAGCTGGCTATGGAGATTTCAGCGAGCCCCTGGAAGTCACAACCAACACAGGTAATGAGTTCTGAGATTCTTTGTACAATCCAGGGCAAATCCTATTCTGTTGAAATCTAAGAGACTGTACGAAATTTTTGGTTAGGCAAACATTTTGTTTCAGAGGCTATTGCTTAAAATTAGATAGCCAGTATCTGTAACATAGAACACCTCTTGGTATTTGGAAAAGACCATTTATCATACCAGTATCTGATCTGTTTTTTCACATGATTGAGAAATATCTTCTTTTTCTCTTGTGCTAAGCCTTTTATAAACTGTGAAAAACAGGATTGTCAGACTGACTAATTGACAGTTGCATAACTATCTTACATTAAGCTGGGGAGTTTTCTCCCTGGGACGATGAGAGAAGGCACCAAGTTTTTTTTTTTTTTCCTCTCCTGTTTATTTCTAGGAATCTGTTCAAAACAAGTCAGATCTTTTTTTATTATTATTATTTTTTTAAGGCCCTCTAGACAACTACATCAATCTTTCAACATTATGAGTTGTACCAACTGGATGATTGAATCAAAATGTTAATAGAGGGCATACCTATGAATAAGCAATTTACATAACTCCCCTTCATAATTAACAAACCAAAACTGAGCCTAGTAGATAAGAAGCTACTGGGACAGAATTCCCTACACCAGTTCTAGAAAATGATTTTATTCACAAATTATTAAATAAAATAAGAAAAAAAAAGAGAAAATTCAGAATTAAATCTGAAGAGGTTTGACATCCTTTGAGATTATCCTGGAAGGCTTCAAGAAGGAAGTGGCTTTTGAGATGGGCAATAATAGGTAGGTTTTTTACTAGTTGGGGTGTGTGTAGGGGGAGAGAGGAGCATTCAAAAATATTGTCCTTTTGGAAATTTCCAAATGTCTTTCTCACTAAGGAATTCATCAGATCCTTGAGTTAGAGTTTAGGTTGAGAGTAGAAAGGAAAAGAAGAAAAGGCAACGAGCGGAAATATTAACCATAGGCTTTCATAAGAATTTTCTGGTTGAAGTTTTTCATGCAATTATAAAAAGAGTGTTTTTGTCTCATTAAGAATGTCTTAGAAAATGCTGTTGCCTGAATACTTCATGAAGAGCAGAGTAGGCTGTGAGCCTTTCAAATGGTTTCAGAGTAGAAACTTGTGACAGTCAGAAGTTCTAACTCTCAGGACCTCACCAAGGTGACGCTTGTGTAACTGTCTTTGCCAGTGCCTTCCAGGATCATCGGAGACGGGGCCAACTCCACTGTCCTGCTTGTCTCCGTCTCGGGCAGCGTGGTGCTGGTGGTTATTCTCATCGCAGCTTTTGTCATCAGCAGGAGGTAAGCACTAAAGCCACTCACTGCCCCCACCCTCTTCCCAGTTTTTCTGAGGGAGCTTTTTGTCTCCTCCACACAAAGCAGAGTCTTTTGATTAGCATCATAAACACAGCATTTGCATTGCCAACTCGCTCCTCTTTGCTTTGATCTCCCTACACCCCTGCTGGAGCTGTGGGCCTTGGTGGCAGCCCTCACTGCAGAGAGTCCTAGAGAGACCCAGCTAATTTCAGGGAACCAAACTGAAAGCAGGCCATTGGGAGCTTTCTAGATTCTCTAGGCTGAAAGGTGTTATATTTATACCTCTCTTAAGCCTGGATTGATGGCCAAAGGCCAAAAAAACCCAGAAAACTTGGGCCTCAACTTTGAGTTCTGCCATCTGTCACCTGTGTTACTTCACCTCTCTGAGGCTTTGTTTCCTTTTTGTGAAATAGGGTAATAAAATACCTGTCTCTAAGAGCTATTGACAGGAGAGTTTTGATAGGCAAAATAGATAATCCAGCACACAAGTGCTGGTTTAACAAGATACTGGTTCATAATAACAGTAACCAAAGCAAGAAAGCAGGTACTATTCTCCATCTTCCCTTAGGGAAAGCCAGAGACTTTTCCAGAGAGTACCCTTTGAGCGCTTTGTGGGCATGGCATTGTTCTTGGAAAAGGATCTAAAACAGCAATTACTTACTCCGAGAGTTTGCAGTCTAACTTGGTACTTGAAAAACAATCTAGAAAAGAGAACTAGAACGAGTTTGACAGCATATTGTTTTTTGACCCAGTTTTTCTTACCTTGTCATCATCTCCACCTACTTTTAACACTGCCTGGAGCCTCCAGAAGAATGGGAGAGGTTTTGGGGGCCCCCCACTCCAGTACTCTTGCCTGGAAAATCCCATGGACAGAGGAGCCTGGTGGGCTGCAGTCCATAGGGTCTCTAAGAGTCGGACACGACTGAGCGACTTCACTTTCACTTTTCACTTTCATGCACTGGAGAAGGAAATGGCAGCCCACTCCACTGTTCTTGCCTGGAGAATCTCAGGGATGGCGGAGCCTGGTGGGCTGCCATCTATGGGTTCGCACAGAGTCGAACATGACTGAAGCGACTTAGCAGCAGCAGCAGCCCGTCTTCAGTGTGTGTCCACATCTAGGCCTTCTTTGTCTCACATGTGGGAACCTTCCCCTTCTCCAACCTTCACCCTCCCTATGCCATCAACTGTTTTATAAGGTGGGGCTTTTAAGAAAAAATGTAGAACCCAGGATGTCAAAATGATCATCTTAATTATAAATCTTTTCATGTTACAGAAGAGGAAGCTGATACTCAGAAAACTGTAGTCCTTGTCCAGAATCACCCTGTTGCTTTAGCAGTAGATCTGTTGCTGAAGCACCACAGTCATGCTTGGCCTCAGGCCACTGTCTGCTGGCACTGTCTCTTTCTGCCTCTTTGGTTGGCCAGCTCACTGATATCAGAACACTGCCTTTGGCTATTTCCACTGGCCTGGGCCAGCCACCATGATTTTCTCTCACTTTATGGTACACTATAATTAGGACGATGACCATACATCTTCGTTTGCCTGGGTGGTTTGAGTTGTCACACGTATTTATTAATATCATGTATCTATTCTCACTCTCCAGAATGTCCTGGAATATAGAGCTCGATCATCATCACGCTCACATAGTACAGAAAAGCTCCTTATTGAGTGTGGGCACCTGCGTTTGTCATTATGACTGTTTTTTCTGATGCAAAGTCTGTTGGAGTACAGCACTGAATTTTGAAGAAGTTAAATCCACCACATTCAGTCCTATTGCTGTCATACACTACACACATACAGACATACATCTAGACATGCCCACTGCCCTCTATATAGTAGTACACCTTAGACTTTGGAAATTTCACCTTGGCCTGAACAGAATCTGAATTCCCAGAGTTCTTTCCTCCCCATGCTTTTGGTTTTGTAAGTCATTCAAGATGGACCTCTTTCTTGTCCATTTGCCATTTGACTTTGTGCATATACACATGTCGGGCTCATAAACACATGAAAATTACACACCTTAATCTCCGTCCATCTGACAGCAGGCCTGATAGAGCAGGATGAGGAGTATATTGAAAGTACATCAGCATTTGCTTTCGGTGTTATATATTCCTGCGTTTGAAATTTTTACAGTGTATATATAAACTTCTGTCATTGGAAAATAAAGATGTTGAATGGGTTGCCATTCCCTTCTCCAGGAAATCTTCCTGACCCAGGGATTGAATTTGGGTCTCCAGCATTGCAGGCAGATTCTTTACTGTTTGAGCCACCAGGGAAGCCCTTTTACTTTCATTACATATTTCTATATTTGAAGTTTTTACATTGTATTTAAACTGCTTGTGTCGTTGGAAAATAAAGACGTTTAAAAGTCCAAAAGAGGAATAAAATCATTCATTACTGCCACCTCAAAAAAATTCTTAACTGAAATTCAACTCCCCAGAATGCTCAGAACCATTGGAGATAACACTTGCTTATAGAAAGTAGAAAGGGAATGACAGAGGATGAGATGGTCGGACGGCATCACCGAATCAATGGACGGGAGTTTGAGCAAATTCCAGGAGATGGCGAAGGACAGGGAAGCCTGGCGTGCTGCAGTCCATGGGGTGGCAAAGAGTCAGACATGACTGGGCAACTGAACAGCAACAGATCTCATCTTGAGTCTTAACCAAGATTTTGGTTGGGAGAATTCTCTAGTTGTAGTCTAGATTTCCTTTAGCATGACTTTCTTTGTTTGTTTTTTGCATTTTAAGTTGCCCTAAATACAGCAGTCAGACAGGAGTAATTAGAAATAGTTTGCCTCATTATAAATGTGTTTTTTTCCCCATGTTCTTCTTTGACAAAAGAAAAAAAAAAGAAAAAGGAAAAGCAGATGAAAATGTAATGCAGGAAGACAAGTTTATTAAAATCTGTAGCTATAGAAAATATCATCACAAGCTTGATGACTTAATTTCCTTTCTGCTTTTATTGAACACTTTATTATTTAAGGCAGGATTGATCGAATTTCCAATTATGAGTCCCCACCTTAGAGAATTGAGCCTGTCAAGTTACCTAGCCATGATTCCTGTACCTTCTTCCCCATTTAAAAAAAATAAGTCACTTTCCAAGGCTGATAAACACTGCTTGGTGATTGGTCCTCAATGGATCACTTTTTAGAAAATGAAATGTCAACCCTTTGGCCTCCTATTGATTCTTCTTTAGTGTCAGACATAAAGCTGTCAAGGAAAGGCTGCCTGGAGCCAGGTAGCTGACAGGCTTTGCAGTGGCGGGTGCACACTCAGCTGATTTTTTTCCGCGTGCAGGCTGTGTGCTCTGTCATGATGACCGTAGATGTTTGAATGGAATAAGATCGGGTGAAGAGAAAGGAGACAGGTATAGTGCAGACCAAAATCTGGTCCATGCTTTTAGTGAGAGTACAAATGGAAGATGGTAAATGGTATGCCTAAAACCCACGCTGCAGTCAGCCATATGGGAAAGGAACAGATAAAATATCCTTGCCTGGAAAAGGATGGGGCTGCTTCTTCCCTCCTAGAACCACAGATGCAAAGTGAAAGTGTCAGTTGATCTGACGCTTTGTGATCCCATGGACTGTAACTTGGCAGACTACTCTGTTCATGGAATTCGCCAGGCAAGAACACTGGAGTGGGTGGCCATTCCCTTCTCCAAGAGCTCTTCCCAACCCAGGGATCAAACCTGGGTCTCCTGCATTGCGGACAGATTCTTTACCATCTGAGTCACCAGGGAAGCCCTGGATGGTCGATAGCAATTTGGATGCAAGAGATATTACCGCTGATATGGTGACTCCCTTTACCTTTGTGTCTCCTAAGATGACAGGGGAGGTTAAAGATGTAAATGAGCAGAGACCCACACAGTGACAAAAATTTTAGTCCTCATGATTAGCTCAAAGAAAAATGCTAGTTTTTGTCATTAAAAAAAAAAATGTCCTCAGGCTCATAGCCAGCGTCCTGCTAGTTTTTTTTTTTTTTTTAAGTATATAACAATTGTTTTTTATTTCACTTTATTTATTTTATACTGAGAACCCTGACCTTTAGGCAAATCAGAGTTAATCTCTGATTTCTTCAATGAGAAGATCCACTTTTTCTTTTGACCAACTTGGAAATGTAAAATTTGGGGATCTCAGTGAAATCATCAGACTTCAAAGTTTATAAATTTTATTTATTTAAAATGATATACGGAATACATTGACTTAGACCTATTATATGTTTTTACCATCCACATTATGTTGAGGAAATTAACTTACATTTTTTATAAGCATCTTTGATCAGTGTCTTCCTGTGTCACTTATCATATAAGTTATAAGTTAAGGATTCTGTCAGCTTTTCAGAGCATGTAATTATATCTACCATCTGGGGTTGTTAGAAGTGCAGCATTTCTTATATTTATGTGATGTTGTTCCTAGAAATCTTCTCCTAGACCGCATATGTACATTGGCAACATGGCACCATTTCTTTATACTCCTGTAGGTGTACATTTGTGGTTGCCACAATGTAACTACTTTATTGCTTTTAAAATTGATTTTTAACTGTTAGCAATGACATCATAAAATGCAGTGATAAGGTCATAACCTCAGGATTAATGATCCTAGTGACTGACTGTGTTAAATTCCTCTGACAACTCCCCCCACCCTTTCCTATTAATAACTTCATCAGTTTACCTCCAGAAGTGTCCTGAATAGTCTTAATTTAGGTTGCTTTAGGTAGTGTGTCTCCCCCAAATAGTATTTTGTTGTTGTTGTTGTTTAGCATGTATGAGAAACACTTTTAAGAAAGGACTAGAATGCAAGACGAGCTCTTCTCTTCTAAAGGACAGTTTGGTGATGAGACACAAGTATTGCCTAATAACCAGCCATAGGTGGCTTTTATACTGATCTGATCATTGCTAGTGCTGCTGGGTTTCTAGCTATGTTAGGGTTATAAAGTACCCCTCTTACCTGAATTAAAGAAAAATAGTGAATTGATTTTTTTTTTTTTTTTTTGGTTGCCCTGGGTCTTCGTTGCTGTGCACAGACTTTCTCTAGTTACAGAGTGGGGGCCACCCTTTGGTTGCATTGCTCGGGCTTCTCATTGCGCTGGCTTTCCTTGTTGCAGCACATAGGCTCTAGGCACAGGGCCTTCAGTGGTTGCAGGACGTGGGCTCAGTAGTTGTGGTACATGGGCTTAACTGCTCCCAGGCATGTGAGATCTTCCCGGACCAGGGACGGAATCTGGGTCCCCTGCATTGGCAGGTGGATTCTTATCCTATGTACCGCCAAGGAAGTTCAGTAATGAATTGATGTTAAGAAAAAAATGAAATGGCTGTGGCACAATTTGTAAAGGAGGGACACGGATGGCTCGGTACGAAATTGCTGGCATCTTGTATATTAAGAATTTGAGGCCTGGAGAAGAGGTTAAACAGTTAACTACAGAAGGTCACACAGCTAGTTAGTTAGTTGCTTGATCAGAACAGGAGTCCATCTCTCCTGACTTCCAATATTGCATCTAGATAGATTATGTTAATGTCTTTTGAACCGGAAAATAGACCTACATCAAATGCTAACATTGACAGTTGTAGCGAACCAGAGCTTCAGGAGTCTCCTCCATGATGTGATGTTGGTACATTTGTGTTCTGTGATTTGATGTGTTTCTAATGCATGCTATTAAGAAGTCAGACTTTGCAAGTTGGTGTTGTATTCTGTAGGTTACAGTTTTCTACTTTGGAGCTGAAACTCTTTTCATAATGCTAAAACAGTTACCATTCAGTCTCTATCTCTCTCTCCTGGTGTCCTAATTGGAATATTATGATCACATAAGAATGAATACACTTAAATGTTAGCCTAAATTGGCTCTGATGAAGTCATGTAAATTTCTACAATTAGGGGGCAGATGGTACTGTGGGAACATTTCTAAACAACTTGTGTGCAATCGTACGGTTCACTTCCACCCATTTCAAAATGTTGCTTGTGAAGAGCATTTAGCCATCATTTGGTGCAGGAACAATGACAGCTTAAGGAAGGGGAGAAAGAAGGATGACTTCGATGAATCTTCGTGGGTGATGCCATTAAACGCTGGAAAGGGTCCTCCTGGAGCCATGCTAGTTATTACATTGCTTTATCTTCTTTAATTTGCACTTTAGCTGAATAAATTACTTACCTTTTGCTAATTAGTTTTGGAACAGTGAACCCCATCAATCAAATCTGTCGACTTGATCAGGGAAGTTAGTATTTTCACAAAAGTGGGGTGTGTATCGGGCCCTGCCACACTTCCCTCCACTATTTTGTTGGTTTTATGGGATAGTCGCGGGGCCAGGAGCAACATGTTGGTTGTGGGGGCAGCACCGGGGGCTCTACCGTTCCTGGACATTGTCTGTTGATGCCCCCATTCCAGTGGGCTTATTCACAGCTTTCAAAGTTTCACCTGCAGACAAATCCCTTTAACTTAGTTGAAAGGTTGTGTATTTCCTTCTGGAGCATTCACTCACAAACCACTCCCCTCTTTACCAATTTTTTGTTTGTTTGTTTGTTTTAATCAGCTTGCCCATATCTCAATAATTAGAAAATCTTCCACAAAGGTTCCCTTCTGTCATTCAGGTGATCTGCCTCTGATGTCAATTTCGCACCCTTTTAGATGGTGTGGTTTCCTGTGGGCTGGCTGACCCAGTGATAAGCTCCAGTGGGCTTTCTTTCTCTGGACAATAACGGACACATTGTCCTACCCTGAACGGAAGGAGAAAGGGTCATCAGCTGACAAAGGGAGAGCAGGACTCAGGCTTTTTAGTTTTCAAGGTATTATTAAGTAGCTAATAGGCTACAATTAGCCTCTGAACAGTAATCCTTGTGTTTCTTTGTCAGCATTCCTTGTACTCCACTGGAGACTTTTCCAAGTACACTCCAAGTAAAGTTTCTTTAAAAATACACCTTCTCTTCTAATTTACTTCCTCCTCCTGTGTTTAGAAGTATGAGGAAGGGACGATCAGGTCAACCTTATAATGAATGATTCTTGCCGTTTTGCGTTTCCTCTGGCTTTGCACAGATTTCATGAATGTGTTGGTGGAAATCAGCATTCCTAGGCTTCTTGAGACTGTTCTTTTCTTCTGGTATCTATCAGGGTTTTTGACGAACTCACTGACAATTTAAAGTTGGGAGAAAAGCTTCCTTGCACAATGCATTTTTTTTTTTCTTTTTCTTTAAAGGAAAGAAATTCGGATCAGTATTCTTGATGTAAAGTGGTTTAAAAGATATACTTGTAATTTTAGATAATGCTTTTAGGAGCTCTGATAAGATATAATCTCCCGGGCTGGCAGGGCCCTATCGCACCCTTGGGACCTAGCCACGCGTTTCCCTGATATAAAATGTTTCCATAGACCCTGACCTAACACTCTTGTATTTCCTTTAAAAGGAGAGGAAAGGGGGGGAGGCTTGGAGGGAACTACATCTTTCATACAAGCGTCTGATTTCAGGTTGTTTAAACCTGTTTAGCTTCTTTGATGAAGTGATGGCTTTTGAGAGCAAGTGGAATCCAATTTAAGTGGATTTACTGATATGAAATGTGCTATTACTTATAATTAACTCTCACCAGATATCATCATGTAACTTCATCTCCACTATGAGAGGCAGTGAGCTGGATGTGGCAGATACACTCCTATATTTGCTGGAGAGTCATGGGTGAATGATTTGCCCCTCTGCCTCCATCGTTCTCATCTGTACAGTGGGACTGAGCATGTGTCTGTCTGCCAGCCTGCTTTCATAGAATTGTTGAGAAGATGCAATGAGATAATAGATGTGAAGGTTCTTTTAAAGGTTAAATGCAAAGTGAAAATGCAAGCTGTTATTTAAGACTGAACGACTTGCCTTCGAGGTGAACTCTAGTAACTTCTCGAGGTCTGAGGTCTGTGTTTACTAAGCTGGTCCCTGCTTTGCAAACAGTTAGGGGAGGAGATAATATGTGTAATGAGAGCACTTTGAAAAGTTAAATGCAGTGTAAAAAGGCAAGGTATTATTATTTGCCAGGGAATTATACACGCAGAGAAACATCTGTAGGCTCCGAGGGTCTGATTGCAGAGCTGGTTCCTGCATTGCTGATAATTTGGAGAGGAATGTGGGTGAGGAGCTGGGATATGTGACTGTGATTGGGCTGTTCTCTGGTCTGTGTGGCCCCCTTTCTTCTATGATCGTCCGGCCCTTCTCAGCTTGTTCAAGGTGCAGGGGTTCAGGTTATCGGATTCAGATAGGACCACACTGCTTCGACCCTCCGTGGCCATCAGGGAATCCTTTGTCACCACAGAGCTTCAGTTTCCACATATGTAAGAGTCTTGACTGACCTCATCTTTAAAGAGCTAAGAAAATTACAAGATGATTATAAACTGCAATGTAAACTTGACATTTTTGGCTGAAACATAAATGCACATATTTTATTCACTAATGTGGTCTCATTTCCCAACTTTAGAGAGCTCTAACATCAACTGAGTTGATTTTCCAGTTTATTTAATATATATAACTGTAGACACAGGGCTTCCCAGGTGGCACTAGTGGTAAAGGACCCACCTACCAATGCAGGAGACCTAAGAGATGTGGGTTCGATCCCTGGGTCGAGAAGATCCTTTGGAAGAGGGCATGGCAACCCATTCCAGTATTCTTGCCTGGAAAATCCCATGGACAGAGGAGCCTAACAGGCTACAATCCATAGGGTTGCAAAGAGTTGGACAGGACTAAGAGAACTTAGCATGCACACAGGGACACATGTGTACATGTATAATGTATCAAGATTAAAGCTTTACATATACTCAACTTTTCTTTTTCCCAAGACTTTTTATAACCAAGTCAGATATCACTCCTATGGGACATTGAGAGTAGAATGCCAACTGTAAGACCATATACTGTTTTTTAGAAAAAAGAATTAGCTACAAATGGAAACTTATTTTTACTCTTGCAGTATTGTCTACAAACTCTTAAGGAATATAATCCAGTATGAAGCAAATATTTACCTCTTAAATTGTCATTAATAATTTAGGAATTTGTATGCAGCAATTGAAGCCAATAACCACAAAACTATTGTTTTAAGGATATCATATAACATGATGATGAGATAATGAGGGTGTGTGTGTGTGTGTGTGTGTGTGTGTGTGTGTGTGTGTGGAAGTGGTTATTGTGGTGAAAGCAACAGGGCTTACTGTTGCTTATCCCATACTGACCATTATTGCCTTGTGCAGAATTCACCAAGGGAAACTTATTTTTTATTTAACTTTTTATTTTGTTTTGTAGTATAGCCGATTAACAATGTTGGGACAGCTTCAGGTGGACAGCAAAGGGACTCAGCCATATATATGTTTCATTCTCCCCCAAACTCCCCTCTTATCCAGGCTGCCACATAATATTGAGCAGAGTTCCCTGTGCTATACAGTAGGACCTTGTTAGTTAGCCATTTTCAATGTAGCACTATTTACATGTCAATACCAAACTTAGAGAAACTAAATGGGGAAATTATATGTGGGGAAATTAGCCAGTAAATTATAATCTATCTACAATACAATAAATTTCTCCTGAAGATTTAAAATTCTAATTATATTATAAAATATTTGCTTTATCACCTCAGTTTAATACTGTGGTTAAGAGTAGAGACTCTGGACTCTGCTTGTATTTGAAACCATTGTTTACTATTAATATCAAGGTGACAAGTTATTCACCCTATTATTTTACCTCCCATAAACCTCAGTTTTCTCATCTGTGAAATGTGTATACTACCTGACTTATCGTAGCAAAGAACTTGTGGTTTACAGCTTCTGAAAATATATATATTTTTTATCTTTTAATAGACGGAGTAAATACAGTAAAGCAAAGCAAGAAGCAGACGAAGAGAAACATTTGAACCAAGGTACAGAAAATTGGGATAAAAGTAATTTTATTTTTAGAGCATTTCTTGTGTTTTCAGTTTAGAAATGTCTAAATAATATTCGTTTGGCTATTAATATTATTTTCTGTTCATGGAATTATCCAAATAATATACTTCAGCATATCTAACTAAAATAGGTGATTGGTGTTTAAGGTGAGATTAAAGATGGAGATTGGAGGATTTCCTTAAATGCTTTTTCCCCTTATTTTACCCTCCACCCTGAAAAAGTTTTGGTAGCTGGCTCAGTTTTGTAGCTTGGTGGCAAGATTTAACAGGTAACAATTTTTCTGAAGTAAAAATTTTGGGGACAAATACAATAAGGAATTGAACACACATGGCAGAATTTGTGCTATGGAAATTGAGACTGTATTTCTTTAGTAGACTTTAGTTATTTTGATGTTCCAAGTGGCTCCAAAGAGTAAATGCAAAGAATTGAATGACTTGAGGAAGATAGAAGACTCTGAAATGGACAGTGGTTAGTGACTCTTCAGGAGTACCATCCACTAGAACTTGCTGATGTGATGGTAGGTCTTTATCTGCACCATCCAATTCATTAGCCAGTGACCACACACTGTAGGATACTTGAAAATTAGCTAGTCGTGAATGAGGAAGTAAATTTTTAATTTCATTTAATTTTAACTAATTTTCATTTAAATAGTACCAAGTGGTTAATAGCTACCTTGTTAGCAGGGGGCAAGGCAGGAAGAATAATCTTGAGAAAGATTTTTTTGGCTAGAGCACACCAAGTGATGAAGGGTCATGGAATATCCAGTAATTTTCCCTTTGTTCATCTTGTTCCTTTGCTAAAAGCACACTTTCTCATTTGCATGTAGTATATAGTTTTAATAACAAAAATGATATAATTTTTTTTTTTTTTGAGATGAGGACAAAACTGACAATCTTAGGAAATCAAAGGGATTGGGCCAACCTGTATCCTGTAACTCTCAGTGCCCCAAAGCTCCAGGAGCTCCAGAAGGGAAAGGCAAGGTGTGAATGCCAGTGGAAAGTTCCCACTAATTTCTAATGCATCTTGTCCCAGACGTTTCTGGCTGCCTAGGTGCTCACATTTCTGAATTCAGCTTACAAGTGACTGTAGGGTGTGGCTGAATTACCCTTCCTGGTATTCAAAGCATTCATGATTCAGCTACAGTATTTTCTTCAACAGAAGTGTCCAGGTGAAATTCAGTGTCTTAACTTACAGCACCTTCTTTCCAAAACTGAATAAAAGTGGAACTCCAGTATAGAGTTTGCATTTTCAAATCCACTAGTAGATTAATTATCCCTCTTGTCCATTTAACCTAGGCTTATTTTGTTTACTGCTATCAATTGTTGGTGGATATGGGGCAAAATGTGATACCTTGTAGCCCGACCGTTCGAAACAGTTTCTGAATCTTCCCTAAGGGAAGAAAGCTGGAGATGGTGCATAGGACTTGAGCAGCTGATTGGGACAATATATTTTTTAAGTCATTTTTGTTGCTTTCAATTATTTATTTATTGGCTGTGCCACGTGGCTTGCGGAAGTCTTAGTTCTCCAACCAGAGATCAAACCCTCACTCCCTGCACTGGAAGCGTGGAGTCCTAACCACTGGACCACCAGGGAAGTCCCCAGGACAACAATGTTTAGCTAACACATTCCAAATTCCCTTGTGGAGACTCTCTTTCCCTCCGCAGGATAGGTGGTTTTTAAAATGTCATCCTTGAAATGTGAAGGCATTCCAGGAACTCTGTAGAGCTACAGCCTCTTACGTAGCAAACAATTCTTGTTTACCTGCTAACAAAACATAGAGCGAGACTTTAAACATTTTCCTATGCTATTTTTTTCATGCTAAGAAAACTTTTCCTGTGCCGAGTATTTTTAGATCCAGAGAATTTCAGTTTATCAGTGGTTCCTGAAAAGTGTTCAGGCTTCCCAGGTGGCACTAGTGGTAAAGAACCCACCTGCTAATGCAGAAGATGTAAGAGACGCAGGTTCGATCCCTGGGTCAGGAAGATCCCCTGGAGGAGGGTATGGCAACCCACTCCAGTATTTTTGCTTGGAGAATCCCATAGACCGAGGAGCCTGGCTGGCTACAGTCTGTAGTGTCACAAAGGTCAGACATGACTAAAGCAACTTAGCATGCACTCATAGAAGTGTTCTGTCAATCTTTTGCATGTCTGTTACTCAGGTGTTAGAACTTACGTGGATCCCTTTACGTATGAAGATCCCAATCAAGCAGTTCGAGAATTTGCCAAAGAAATCGATGCATCCTGCATTAAGATTGAAAAAGTCATAGGAGTTGGTAAGTCTGTATCTATAAGTCTGATTTCTTTGTGAATATTAAATATAGATATATGTGGATTATATAAAGGCTTATGAATATACTGTGTGTGTCTATATATGTAAATAGCTGTGTACCTGAAGTTTCCTTAATCTACATAAAACACCAGCACAGTGCTCAGTGTGTAATAAACACTCCACAAGTGCTATTATTCTTTTACTTTTAATGTGTTTCTGGTTCAGAGTCAATTCTTTTTCTCTCTCAAAGGTGAATTTGGTGAAGTATGCAGTGGGCGTCTCAAAGTGCCTGGCAAAAGAGAAATCTATGTGGCTATCAAGACACTGAAAGCTGGATATACAGACAAGCAGAGAAGGGACTTCTTAAGCGAGGCCAGCATCATGGGACAGTTTGATCACCCGAATATCATTCACTTGGAAGGAGTTGTCACCAAATGTACGTGGGTCGCTCCCTTTACAAAGCCAAGTTAGAAGTTACTGGCAAATTAAACACACATTTTCTTTCCAGGGAAATGACAGATGGAACAGACCCACTGATTGCTAATAGGAGGAAATCAGTGCAGGACAAGTCATTAATCTTGTAGTCAGTTCTAAATGGGTCTGTGCTGTAGGCTGATACTCTATTTCCAAAGCAGCTTGTGTGAGATTTTAGCGAAATTAATATTGCAGATTTTTAGTATGCCTCACCATCTTTCAAATGTTTGCTAGACCAAACTGATTGTCACAGGGTAGGCGCAAGCAGATGGTAAGCAAAATAAATTTTAAGTACTTTTCCTATAAAACACTAGAGAACTTCGCCACACCTTGTGCTCGAAGCTTTGGTTCCAGATGCGAGGAGTGCATCCTGGAAATCTGTTATATTGGGGGATTTGCTTGTCTGCTCGGCCTGATTTATGGCAGTTGCAGTTCAGCACCTATTTCCAGTAACACCTGGTTGAACCTTCCTTTTTTTAGTCCATTAGCATTCGCTGAGCCCGTGAACCACGCTTCAGTTAAAATACGACACAGCTCAACAGATGCATTTTGCGAAGCAAACCCTGAATACATCTGTAAGGCTGGCTAAGACCCACTTATAAAGCACCACATGAACAAGGCAGGTGAAATGGTTCCTATTGAAGATGGCTATATTCCAGAAGTCTTAGTACCTACTACAGTTACTACAAGTCAAGGATCATGTAAGCCTGGGGCTATGTCTCCCAGGAAGCCAGTATACCATTTGATTCCAGGTGCCTGGGAAAAGCGTCCTCCATCAACCGGTGCAGAGTGGTGGCTGCAGTGGGTGAAAGTGGGGGCGATTTAAAGAGTATATACATTGGACATTAGGTCTGGGGCAAAGAGGTCAATAACGTGCAAGGGTACACAATCTTTAGGCAGGGAAAATAAGGAATTACTAGAAAGTCGCGGCAAATATACATTCATTTAAAGGTCCTCATACTTCATCCATCAGATTTCTGGAAAACTCACTGAAACACTTTCCTGGACTGCATCCTCAGAGGTTTGATTCAGTGGTTAGGGGCCCATGAGCTCACAATCTAAAGAGCTCAAGGTCAGCCACGCTGTAGTCCCGGGGAGTCTTTGAGCCTCTTTGGCCTCGTGACCAGAGATTTGCACACCATCTTCTGCTGGTAAATTGTGAGGTCTTGACCGGTTGCTCAAGCTCTCAGTTTCCTCATCTGTAAAATAGACACAAAAATAGAACTTGCATTATAAGGTTGTTTTGAATGAAATATTTAGAGTGTATAGCATAATGCTTATATAGCCAATTAAAAAAAAAAAAAAAAAACAAGTGTTAACTGGTACTGTTATGTCTTAAGAAGTACATCTTTCCCTCAGCTTTGGAATCCTTCAAAAAAGGAACCTTGGTGCTAAGGGTATATAATTTTCCACCTAAGGTGAAGGCTATAATTAGCATAGAATAGCTCTATTTGCTTTTTAAGATTAGTTTTACAGACAGGATTTTTTTTTTTTTTTTTTTTTTTTGTAGCCTGTGGCCTCTGGGCTTGCCCGGAGCCCTTCACTTCTTTAATTAAAAGATAACATTCCCTTTAAATACTTCTGCAGGTCCATTTTCTCACAAGGAGGCTCTGTTCAGCTTGGGGTGTTTTTCCTGGGGCAGACAGTGATTTTTGTAGCACCTCTGCAGAACAGAGAAGAAACAGGGGATCTTTGTGCTAAAATCCCACCGCGCCTCTCTAAAACCCGTAGCTATTACAGCTGTAACTGTTATAAATGACTGGATGCATTTGCATAATGCAGTTGTCAATGAATTAAAATGATTTAAAATTTCCACCAGAGGAGCTATCCCCTTCCCGCACTCCTCCCCTCCCACCTCTCCCTTCCCCACGGCAGCCCTGCCTGTTCTGGGGATGGGTATGCCTCCACCCAGGAGTCCAACCAGGACCCATTTTATAAGCCCCTCTGTGCCGATGCAGACACTCATCTTTATTTGTCTTGTAGCGCTCCTAGATTCTGACAAATGGATACTTTTAATAAACAGGAAAAGGAATGTAGAAAAATTGTGAAGATGATGCCAACTGTCAGATTAGGGAGGTAGGTGTAAGGGTGAAAAGGCGAAGTGAGAGTCTGAGTTCCTTGAGTAAGTCTGTAAATGGTCAGAGACTATAAATTCTCACCACTAGCCCCTCTCTTTAGAACCTTGTGCTCTCTTCCCCACATTTCCAGAGGGGCCTGGTGAAACGGAAGTAGGTATTAATGTACCGCCAGGGGAATCACCCTTTCTCATGAGTTGACAAAGCAGCATTTGATTGAGGCAGGTTCATTAAAACTCATTTAGAGGCATTTGTTCTGTGTGGTCATGGATATAGAGGGGCAGTGAGTCTAAGGACTCAGGGCTTCCTATTTATATGAGGGAGGATGGCAAGGCAGTCAGGGACCTCTCCCAGCAGCCAAGGGAAAAGAGATTAGAAGTGGTTTTATTCATCCTTTACACCGAGATTCCTGCTGCTTCTGTCTGCTTTCCTTCATCCCTTGTAAATAAAATGTCCAGGGTGTTGTTTCCTAATTCAACATGTTTGCCTTAGAAAGATTTCTTCTGCACAACACCCAATGCATAACCAAAAAACAAATTGATAAATAGGGCTTCACTGATATTAAAACCTTCTGCTCTTCTAAAATTTGGCCTTTGAAATGAAGACATATTCCCTTTCCCTATGCCAGTAGAGAGTCTAATTTGATAGGGTTAGGGTGAAAATGTATCCGTTTAGAATAATTCTGGGCACTTTCTGGCAATGACACACCCCAGTCCAGCTTCCATGATTAAGTCACAACCACAAGGACAACAATGAGTATTTTTGATAAGTCAAAAATTAGTTTGATTTATCAAACTAATATTTTATTTTCCTCCCAGGGACTCTCTTTTATTCTCTTTGCTTTACCCTTGCTGCTGCTGCTGCTGTTGCTAAGTCGCTTCAGTCATGTCCGACTCTGTGCGACCCCATAGACAGCAGCCCACCAGGCTCCCCCGTCCCTGGGATTCTCCAGGCAAGAACACTGGAGTGGGTTGCCATTTCCTTCTCCAGTGCATGAAAGTGAAAAGTGAAAGCGAAGTCGCTCAGTCATGTCCGACTCCTAGCTACACCATGGACTGCAGCCCACCAGGCTGCTCTGTCCATGGGATTTTCCAGGCAAGAGTACTGGAGTGGGGTGCCATTGCCTTCTCCAGCTTTACCCCAGCCTTAGTAAAATATCAAAGATTTACTTTTGATTCCCTCTTCAATCCCATAAAAGAAAAACTGAAAGTGAAAGTCACTCAGTCATGTCTGAGTCTTTGTGACCCTACAAATAACTTTAGAAAGAAGGAACTTAAGACCTTGAGTCCATTGCCAGGGATTAAGAAACTAAAGAACCATCCTTATTTCCTAAGGTCCTCAGAAAGAAAACGAAAGAGAAATGAAAGTGTGTCCCCACATCTCCAAACCTTAAAATCATTTTGATTTCTTTGCTTACAAAGGGGACTGGGATGCTGCTAGGAGGAAACCACTTATTGACCCTTTCCTGTGATGTTGTTGCTGCTGCTGAGGTTGGCATCTTAAAGAAGCAGATAGACAATGTATTGATAGATAGGACAAGGGAAAAGAAAGGATATATTCCCTGACCTGAGTGAGGCAGGGGGGAAAGCTAAGATTGTACATGCTTGAGCTTTAAGATGAGTTCCAGGTAATGAAATATTCAGCATAGCTACTGCTCCTGGAAACTTGGGTTTCTCTAAATAAGTAAAAAAAAAAAAACAACCACCAAAAAACAGCTTTTCTCTGTTTATTGATTCCTTTAGCATTGCACAATTATCTCTTCTGGGGGCAAAATTAATTAATTATCCTAAAGATTTTTTTTTTCCTTTAAATGGATCATTTATCTTCTTCTCCATTTGGTTGAGAGAGCAAATACTCATCACATGCCCCTGGGTACTGGAGGCCACTTTAGTTAAAGACCTTGTCAACAAGCCACCCAAAGGGTTAACCTTCCAGATGGAATTTAAACCTACTCGTCCTTTTAATATTTCATTCCTAGCTCCCCACAGCTGAGGCATAAGCTTGGCTTGTTTTAATTAAATTAGATCGCACAAGACAGGTGTCTTGGCAGGAAAATTGTGCACAGCCCATTTTTATCTCATTAACTGCAGTGCTCATCAAGGGTTTTGTGTTTTTCTTTCTGGAAACTCTAGGTAAACCAGTAATGATCATAACAGAGTACATGGAGAATGGCTCCTTGGATGCATTCCTCAGGGTATGTAACTACTTTATATTAAACCCAAGAATGTTGGTATTTAGAAAACTCTAACACACTCTGAATGTGTGTTCTGTTTGGTTGTACACAGACCTTTTTTAATGGGGCAGAGGAAGAAGAGGAGAAATAGAGAATGATGTGATTTTTAAAGGCTCTTTACTAGTCCATGTTCAAGGAGGGTAGCATTTGATTTATTTTTGTATTGTGGGCTGTTGGAGCCGTAGATTCATGACCGTTGGATAATTTCCATCTATCACAGGAAGCAAACCCAGCTCCTTGCTCATACTCTACTCATGAATTAGTGACTTTGGTCCAAAAGGCCCGGAAATCGTATTGAATTTCACTGCACAGCGGATACAGATATCAAAAAAGATCCAAGTAATAAGTGCTTCATGAAGATTAATTAGGCTTAATGTTAATGAGATTGTACCACTCCTTTCCTCTGCAGAAGAATGATGGCAGGTTTACGGTCATTCAGCTGGTGGGCATGCTTCGTGGCATTGGGTCTGGGATGAAGTATTTATCTGATATGAGCTATGTCCATCGAGACCTGGCTGCACGGAATATTCTGGTCAATAGCAACTTGGTCTGCAAAGTGTCTGATTTTGGCATGTCTCGAGTGCTAGAGGATGATCCGGAAGCAGCATATACCACCAGGGTAAGAAGGATTTGTGACCTCTGAGCTTTGACTCTAATGAAACTGTTTCTCTCACTTGATGTTTAAGTCCTTTATGATATTTACAAGTTACTTCATCCTTCAGAGCCTCTTCATAGCCATGCATCCATTTTAAAACCACATTTCCAAGAGAAATTTTGAAATACGCTCTAGATGTATGATCACAATTTAGAGCATCACATTATTGTATTTTTTCACACTTAATCTACTTTGCTCCCTTCCTTTCTTCCAGTTAGTTTGGTTTAGATTTTATACGTGCTTCCTTTCCATTATATTTTTTTTTAAAAATCTTATTTTAAACAAGACAGAACAATGTTTCTAGTCAGCTGCCTACCGAATCTGAGAATGTATATACAGGATTTATAAAACATTTACACTATACAAGGTTTCCCAGTATCTAATGGCCTGCATTTTACTACTAGTAGATAAGCTGGGATTAAGGCATGGTGAAGAGTTATCAGTATACAGTTAATGGCTTTGCTATCTTAGCTGGACAATCTGAATATAAGATACTAATGGAATAAACACAGAATCATAAAAGTTATTGGCCATTAGGGCTGACACTGTTAAAATCAACATGAAGCAGACCAGCCATTTTCTTCCTTTAATGCTAACCATTTTGCATCTGTAATAGTAAGCATTAGGGTTTTTTTGGTATAGTTTGGTGTGTGTGTGTGCATGTTTCCTGGTAGTGTTGCATTTCTATGGCTGTAGTTTTGATTCTTACACATACCTTCTCAAAAATTCTAAGTCCATTCATTCAGGAAAGAATACAGCTTTGTCAATGCTAAAGACTTCCACGCAACCCCCTACCCCCCCGCCTAGTAGTTGGAGAAAGGAAAGTGCAAAGAAGCTTCTTGAATGATACATTTATATAGCAAAAATATTTAAGGAAGGCAGCACAAGTGTCTCACTGCATGGAACAAGCATAAATGTAATAACAGTGTAAAGTATAGCGAATCAATGAAATTTATGGTACAGTTTATTGCCCTCTTTAGTAGCCCTAATGAAGCAAAGAAGACTTTTAAATGATGTCCTCTTGAACAGTTTAAGGGTCTGAATTAAAGTTGAATTAATTTCCCCAGATGGAACCCTAAGAAATTTGAAACTCCATTAAAAATACCTTGCACATAAGCATAATCAAGAAGAGACATTTGAGACTTTTAAACTTTTGGGGGGTAATATTCAATTGCTTTACCATTTTTGCAGGTGTCTTTTTAGAAAATTAAATAATCAAAATCCTGCCCTCCCTCCATTAAAATCAGTAATGGCTCTAGCATCTGGTACTATTTGATTTTCTCTAAGAGCCTGTTCAACATATTATCTTCTAGCTAAGTTAGGCATGTTTCTTATGTTCTGTCAGAGTTGGATGACAGTGGAGTATATAGAAATATTCACATTTAAATTCCTTAGTTCATGATTTCTGAAGCAGTACTAAGTATTGGTTTTGTGCTGCTGGGTAAGAGAATCCAACAAGAAGTCAAAATTACTGTCAGCTGCACATTCATTGGTATACACCACAGATAATGTGTATTTTGTAAAACTTAAAATATCCTTTCTACTACAGTATTGCCTTAAGCAGAGCCCAGATAATAGGTTGGCTTTTAAAAAAATAATTAAGGAGATTAGTTGTTTACTTCCCCATAACTTAAGGAAACACATGAGAACTGTCTCAACCTGGAACATTTTAGTTAGAATAAACAAGTAAGTATCTTTTGATTATTTGGAAAGCTATCTCAGGAATGCTGTTGTCCTGCTTGGCACACAGTAATAACATTCAGAAACTAAAAGGGCACATCAGTGTACTTGGGGAATAATCTAGAGCTTGGATGTTCACAGGGTGGCAAGATTCCTATCCGGTGGACTGCACCAGAAGCAATTGCCTATCGTAAATTCACATCTGCAAGTGATGTATGGAGCTACGGGATCGTTATGTGGGAAGTGATGTCCTATGGAGAGAGACCTTATTGGGACATGTCCAATCAAGATGTGAGTCTTTATGTTCTGAAAGATACGGTTTTTGAGATGCAGGAAGTTTCATATTAATGAGCTTCCCTGGTGGCTCAGAGGGTAAAGCGTTCTGCCTGCAATGCAGGAGACCTGGGTTCAATCCCTGTGTCAGGAAGATCCCCTGGAGAAGGAAATGGCAACCAACTCCAGTACTCTTGCCTGGAAAATCCCATGGACAGAGAAGCCTGGTAGACTATAGTCCATGGGATCGCAGAGTCAGACACGACTGAGCGACTTCACTTTTCACTTTCATGTTACCACATGATAAGTAAGTGTTGAGTGTGAACTGATACATTAAACTCCAGGGTCTTAATACAAATGTGTCTATTAATCTAACTAAAACTTATGGTCATTGATTTCAAGGACTACAAAGCCTAAATAGTATATTGTGGGAGATAGATTGATAGACAGATAGATGCCTAGCTCAACTGATTAGTGATATGGAACAGTATTTTTACTTGGTTAGCTTTCAAGTTCATACTGAAACAAAATTAAACTTTGAGTGTTAAGAAAATGCAGGGATATATGAAAAACACATTTCACACTCAGTGAAATTGACATGAAAGTTTTACTGGAAGAAAACTGTGAATATTTTAAAGCTGGCAAAATTATAATTAGAGCTTGCCCCTTGAGGACTCTAAAATAAAGCTTCACTAAATGACCCTTTGTAAATTTGCACATCCCTTTAAATGTACCATCTGGACTACTTCGTATGGGAGTATCCACAGTGCCTGCAATTTTAGAAAAGCATTCAATAATGACACTAATAAGATTCCAGAGTAATAGAATTTAATTACAAACATCTCCAGTGAGAAAAAAAAAAAAACAAAAACCTAGACCAGGGGGGTCTTCTTAGGACACTTACTAGCTATTTCTAGGAAAGTATTAGTTCTAGAAGGGTTGGAAATCAGAACAAAATAAAATGGTAATTTTTAAAACTTTCCTAATATTTTTGGGTGAGGTGAAATATTAGCATCTAGTGTGTTTACGAATGGGTGATACTCAATTCATTAATAAAAACTATTTTAGAAAAAGTTTTGTGTTTTTTTTTTTTAAATTTTCTCTGAAGTGGAATGTTACCTGACCATTTGCCTTGTCTTGAAACAACAGGATGTTGCAAAACCTTGACAATTAAGTGAAAAACCAGGTGCACTCAAGAAGTAGGATGCTGGTTGCTTAATCAACAGAAGAATGTTTAGAGCAATACAGAAGCTGATGTACTGTGTGTCCAATGGGGCAAAAAGAATTCTCTGACCAGATTAAGAGGAATGGTAGTGTTGGCACTGTAGTACCTATAAATTATAAAGGAAGGTTCATGACAAATAGGAAGAAAGACAACAGCTAGCATAACTGATAGATAATTACAGACTGGAGACAGACTCAGTTCAGTTCAGTTCAGTCACTCAGTCGTGTCTGACTCGTTGAGACCCCGTGAACTGCAGCATGCCAGCCCTCCCTGTCCATCACCACCTGCCAGAGCTTGCTCAAATTCATGTCCATCGAGTCGGTGATGCCATCCAACCATCTCATCCTCTGTTGTCCCCTTCTCCTCCTGCCCTCAATCTTTCCCAGCATCAGGGTCTTTTCTAGTGAGTCAGTTCTTCACATCAGGTGGCCAGAGTATCGGAGCTTCAGCTTCAGCATCAGTCCTTCCAATGAATAATCAGGACTGATTTCCTTTAGGATTGAATGATTTGATCTTGCAGTCCAAGGAACTCTGAAGGGTCTTCTCCAACACCACAGTTCAAAAGCATTAGTTCATGGGCTCTCAGCTTTCTTTATAGTCCAACTCTCACAGAGACAGACTACGAAAGTGAGCAGTGTGTAATCTACTGTTTGATGTGATTATGAAGACACCTTCAACTACCTTTCTTGTGGTAACATTTGGCTTTGAGTAAGAGACATGCAGAGAAACAAAGGCCAACAACCTAGAAGAAGGGGTTTGTTGTTGTTTAGTCACCAGGTTGTGTCTGACTGTTTTGCAACCCCATGGATCGTAGCCTGCCAGGCTCCTCTGTCTACGGATAGGCAAGAATACTAGAGTAGGTTGCAATTTCCTTCTCAAGGGGATCGTCCCAACCCAGGGAACTAATCTGCATCTCCTGCATTGGCAGCTGGATTCTTTGCTACTGAGCCACCAGAGAAACCCTCAAAGAGGGAATAGTGTCTGTATTTACTTATTTAATTATTGTATGTTTTAAGCTTGTGTTTATTTCAGTTGAGAGCAGCAGCCAAGTGCTCATAAAAGCAGAATATCTAAAGATGTCATTTTTCCTACCCTAAATAAATATTTTAAGACTTAGTTTTGACAGTTTCTATATTATATTAAAACAATTTCATTGTTTTAAAGTTTTAGTTGTCTGCCTTTATCCATGTAAAAGCATCTGAAGCCAATTCACCCACACAAATATTATTGATCTATTATTCACATGTATTTCTCTCTGTGTTGGAGTCTGTGTAGAACAGCAATCAATAGGAAATGTAACTGGAGAATTACTTTCATGGGAGAATTCATTTGGCATATGGTGAATGGAGTCAAAGAAACTGTTAAAAATATGTTAAATTTATCAAGTTTTTCATCAAATTTGTTTTAATCATCTCTCTCCCCCCAGCCCCAAACATTTAGCAATAAACTGAGAAAATATGCTCTGTTCACCCACAAGCCATCTTCCAAGCTGGCAGTGGATAGGAAGCTAGTGAAAGAATACTAAGCAGCCTGAGGGTTTATAACAAACTGTGTTCACCTGGCGTCAGCCCAGTGT
Source organism: Oryx dammah (assembly GCF_014754425.2). Lineage (NCBI taxonomy): Eukaryota > Metazoa > Chordata > Mammalia > Artiodactyla > Bovidae > Oryx > Oryx dammah. The sequence goes on from NW_024070211.1 coordinate 26,151,734, forward strand.
TGCTTACATTCCCATCAATTCAATGTAAAATGTTTTCATCAAGTCGAGAGTCAACACCATGCACCTGGAAAGATAAAAGAAAGTCAAAGGATCAAACTGACCTAATGTCATGGCCAGAAATAAATAGAAGCATGTTCAGTAAATTAGCATATAGAAGTCTGCTTTAGAAGGAGTAAATTAAGATTAATATGGTAGGTTGGCAAAAATACATGGGAGAAAAGGATTCAGAGCGCTTAATAAATCAGAAGATAATTGTTACACGGAAACAGTATCCTGGTTAAAAAGAACCACAGAATACTGCTGTATAGAAACTGGACCCAACTGAACTGATTATTTTCTGTTGAAGGCTGATCATTGAGAAGTAATAGACGTACCACAGGGGAACTCGTGGCTGCAGCCAAAGCCAGTTTCACTAGGAACTATCATTTTGGGCGAGCAGGGGAGGACTGATTTAAAAACAAATAAAACTTTTAAACATCCTCAAACAAAAGTACCTCCAGAATCATATAGAATACTAATAAACAAAGCTGATGAGTAGCCAAGAAATTAAGAAGTAATTCCCCTTTTTAACTTTGGCAGGAGGCTTACCATATTGTTACTGGGAATCACACCCTGAAGAACAGGGGTTTAGAGAAAAGTCAATGAGAAAAATATTGTAATATCTGTGAAGACAATTAGAAAAGTCAGAATTATGGGTGGCAATTGTCACCTACCATTATAACTGCCTTCCTTAGATGTGTCAGGGTCCCCTTAAAATATAAACCCCCTAAGAAGGTTTTCTAAATTATTATTTTTATATTTTTTAATCTAGCTATTAGCACCTTTAGCAGGATCAGCTGAGACCAAGAAAGAGACACAGAATTGATGAATTATGTATTTTGGTCTTCCCAAAGTAAAAATGGTGGGGCATCTGGAGGGTTGAAGAATATGCTAAGTCAGAAAAGTAGTGTCTTCTGAACTGGAAGATGGGCCCTGGTATTGACCCATCAGCTGTCTGAGCAAGAGGACACAGACATGGGGCTTCCCTCGAGGTCCAGAGTTTAAGATATGCTTCAAGGGGTGTGGGTTCCATCCCTGGTCAGGGAACTAAAATTCTGAATCTCATGCAGTGTGGCCAAAAAAAAATAAAAGAGGACACAGGCTTAAAGTGACGCAAAAGGACTTGCATTTTGGAGACATCCTAAGGAATGTCTTTAAAGCCTTTAACTAAGCTAGAATCTCTTTTGCTAAGAGCATTTAGCTGATAGAAGAACAGAGAAGGTCATTGCCCTTGGGTCTCTGGGGGCCAGACCAACACCATGTGGTTGGTCTGATTGGGTTCTAACCACCTTGGAACCCTGATGCATCTTCCCTTTGAGTTCCTGATGGGCATTGCCTGCCCTCATAGCAACGGCTGGCTTCCCTGCCCTGCTGCCAGCAATTCTCAGGTCCAGCTCTGGCTTCTCTGAAAGAATTGGAGCCATTCCCATGCTCAAGCTTGCTGGCAGCTTAATGGACAGGGGACTTGCTGAGCAGGAGGGTAAACCTCTAACAACAGATTGCCTGGCAAACTAACATACCATTCTGTGGGTTGTTTTTTTTTTTTTTTTTTTGCTAGGTGATTAAAGCCATCGAGGAAGGCTATCGGCTGCCCCCTCCAATGGACTGTCCCATCGCGCTCCACCAGCTGATGCTAGACTGCTGGCAGAAGGAGAGGAGCGACAGGCCAAAATTTGGGCAGATTGTCAACATGTTGGACAAACTCATCCGCAATCCCAACAGCTTGAAGAGGACAGGGACCGAGAGCTCCAGGTCAGCCCTGCTTCTTAATGTGACGTATGAAAGAATACCTCAGTGGTGGCACACAAGTGGTAACTCACTTTAATTTCTGGCTTTTAGTCAGAGGCCAAGTCACAGCCGTCTGCAGCCTGGGTGGCTTCTTCTTCCTTGAGTGGAGTATTTCAGGTAGTTTTCCGTTCGTCATTTTGAAGAGCCTTGTACCTGTCAGGCCTCAAACAAAAGTCAGAAAAACAAATGTTTTAAAAAAAACAACAAAGGAAAAGCTCAAGTGCTTATTTTGTGAGTGGAACTGAAAACTTAAGAGGGATGAAATGTATTTTTGGAAGATAGGCTACTAGATGCTATATTTTGAAAGGGGAAGAAACATAGGAACAAAAAATAAGGATTCCAAGACAGCTCTAAGTTGAGTTAATAAAATGTGAATTGAGGCAAGAGATTCACTGGTTTTGGTTCTTAAAGTTGCTCTTTTTTGAGTCTTTCAAGAGGAGAAGGAAACAGGATCAAGTTACAAACATGCAGATGAATATTTGAGAAAATAGTTGCTTCACTGGAAGGGGCCTCCCTGGTGACTCATAGGTAAATAATCCACCTGCAGTGCAGGAGCCACACAAGAGGCAAGTTCGATCCCTGCATCAGGAAGATCCCTGGAGAAGGGCGTGGCAACCCACTCCATTATTCTTGCCTGGGGAGTCTCACGGACAGAGGAGCCTGGCAGGCTACAGTCCGTAGGGTGGCAAAGAGTCAGACATGGTTAAAGCGACTTAACACACATATATGCACTTCATTGGAAAGAGCAGAAAAGAAGCATTTCAGTCCAGAGAGAAGATAAAGATACTGCAAGTGACCTAAAATAAAATCTCCCATCATTTCTGGCCTATTTTTGGTTCTTCTCTTCCCCAAGAGGATGAAAATAGATGATGCTAAGACCTCTTTTCCAGGTGTAGCTAGTTTCTTCTGTTCCAAGGTAAACCTCCCCCAACTTTTAGATCTCCAGCTCCCGATCCCATGTATTTTGTCTGAAGGTCCAAGTCCAGCTCTTTGGTACTTGAGGCTTCTCCTGGTAGCATGCTAACTCCGTATAGTGCTTTGCGCCAAAAGGCAGAACAAATTGAGTTATTGGATACACTTTTCTCACTTCTGAATTTTTCTCATTGATAGTACTTACAGAGCTTTGATACTTCTTCCTGCTTGCTGATAATGGGATGTAGTATAGCGTGGTATGTGATTCAGCACAAAATTAGGCAAATGTCACGGTGTTCCACACAGAGCACAAAGGCTTCCAGAATAAACTTGAGAATGACCCTTAGAATTAATTAAGACTGAGTAAGGATATTTTCATTCTAAGGTCATTTTAACCTTGCCAGGTACCTAGTGCCTCCATGTTGCTCTTCTACTGCTCTTGGTTAAAGTTAGAAGTAAATGCAAACTATTTTTTTTGTCCATTAACAAACATTCCTGGTAAACATTCAACACTAATGTCTCAAACTCTATGTGGCCATATTTGTTACTGGCTCAAAATTGAGGAAAAAATGAAATCTTGATTATTCTTACCATAAAAATCTGCAGAATATTACTTGAAAAATTTGATTTAATTAATATAGTGGACAAAGAGAAAGGTCATAAACAAGCTATTATTTGGACAGAACTGATTGATAAAACAAGTTTTTGTTAATATATAAAATAGAGGTAATACAAATCAAAACAACTTAGGGAAAAATTAAAATAAAAATGGATTGGATTAATTCTACTATGTAGAAAGTTAGGCCATTAGATAGGCTTGATTTTTTTTTTTAACAAGAAAAGGATTGTTTTGGTTGAAAATTCAGGATGATAATATAATTCTGATTTAGATGTTCATGTTCAAGGACAAGGAACAGGATGAAAATCAGATCAAAATGTTAAGAGCAACCACATTCTATAATTTCTATGGAAAGGAAGTTTAAGAAAATAGAATTTAATAAGTAGCAAGACTGCTATGCAGGAAATTATAGTGAAGGTGTATAAAATACCCTATTAATGTTTATCCTATGTTTAAGTAGTTTGATGATCAAGATGACTATAATTTACTTAATAAATATTTTCCATGAATTAGGTTATTTATTGTTTATGAATCTCATGAAGGATGACAGATCACTTACCTTGAACTCTAGTTGCTCTTGATGGTGATCTAATGTAAAACACCTGGCCCGAGAAATGCGTCAACTAATAAATAAGTTAATAAGAAGTGCTTAGAATTTGTTGAAATCATTCCTTAGGAGCCCCAGCAAAGGAAGACGAGAAGCACATTCCACAATCCAAACAGTGATCAAAGTGGCCATTCTTCCTGCCAGTCTTGGCACACGTGCTGGTCAGGCTGGGTTGATTAAAGAGGGGATTAACTCCCTGCTGTCCCGTTTGTTTGAATGAACTGAGCCTGCCTGCGAACCTGGCTGGAAACATGCCGGACTTGAACTCTCAGTGTTCTCTCTGCTTCCATCAAGTCTGGCAGGTTGCAAGCTCTCAGTTTTCCTTACTTATCCTTCACTAAGGTTTCCATAGCTGCTGAACTAAAGTCTGTGATATTCTGTCCTGGCAGGGACTGTCTGCAAAGACTGAGCCAGTTTCACCAACAAGGGCCGCCCCCACCCCCCACCCCCACAACCTTTGCCCCAGGCTAGGTTGTTAAAAGACCTGTTCTGATCCTTAATGCATTAAGAGGTCCACATAAAACAAATGCAGGAAACGAAGTTCAAAACAAGTAGGGTGATTGAGACCTGCTTTTGCAGCTTTATGAAATTAGGGTTGAAAAATAACATGATGACGTTTGTTGCTGGTGATTCTATCTAAAGTCTGTTCTTGGTACTTTGGTTCCCCTCCCCAGTCTTGGATCATCTGACTTCTGAGTCATGCCACCTCACTGATAAGTTGTCTGTCTATACTTTCTCGCTCCATTTCCAGACCTAACACAGCCTTGCTGGATCCAAGTTCCCCTGAGTTCTCCGCCGTGGTATCAGTAGGCGATTGGCTCCAAGCCATTAAAATGGACCGGTATAAGGATAACTTCACTGCTGCTGGTTATACCACGCTAGAGGCTGTAGTGCACATGAACCAGGAGTAAGTACTCAGCGATGTAACACAAAGGGTAAATCTAGATTTAATAGTATTTTCCTTTTCTTTTTTTTTTTTTTTTTTTGCTTTGAGCTGCATAATCATCCTACTCATTTTTTTTTTTTAAAGAAAACTGGAATGCCTTTCATTTTGATTGATTGAGTATAATTTTGCACAGCCTTTATAAGGCACCTACATTGTTGCATTCAATTGCTTAATTAAACATTTTAATACACCTGCCTTGTTGTGCTGTATTAATTGTGGCTGATTCAAATGTGTGTCTGCATGAAGCCCGGAAGAGATTCTCAGCCCTCATCATACCTTCCTCTCCCTCTTTTTTTCTCCCCCTACTTACAGTGACCTGGCCAGGATTGGCATCACAGCTGTCACACACCAGAATAAGGTCTTGAGCAGCGTCCAGGCAATGAGAACCCAAATGCAGCAGATACACGGCAGAATGGTTCCAGTCTGAGCCAGTATTAAATAAACTCAAAACTCTTGAAATTAGTTTACCTCATCCATGCACTTTAATTGAAGGACTGCACTTTTTTTACTTCGTCTTCGCCCTCTGAAATTAAAGGAAAAAAAAAATCTGCAGCGTTGCTTGGTGTACAGATTGCTGAAACCGCGGGGCTTACAGAAATGACAACCGTCATTTGAATTAGACTTGGAACAAATTGTTTCTCAGAAGTACATCCGTCCATCACTAATCTGTAAATTACATGTACCTATATAAATAGACCACCGCCTCCGAGTTTCAATGCCGTATTTGCTGCCAGACGCTGAGCTTCTCTGAGACATCCTCGATCGTCTCTTCATTTGGAATTACAACCGTAGTATTTTTTTTGTGGCATAAACTACAGTCCATCCTTCTTTCACTGGAATGAAGACCGTGCCCAGGACCATTTTTTGAAAGGACCCAGTTGTGACTTTTAAGGCTTGGTTCGTACAGTGGATAAAACCTAAGTGAACGTCATGTGATTCATCAGTGTTGCTGCCCTGTGCTCTGGCCACTTGGTGGATTGTGACGACATGAGGGGCTGGAGAGAAGAGCAAAGTGTATTTTAAAATAATAATAATAATAAATCCCAAACACCATACCCCCTTCCTGGGCAAACCAGGGGCTTTGGGCCCGAGGCTGTGCCATATAAGTCTTATTTGGGAACTCTACAAACTTATCATAACTACCTTATGGATAGTGGATTGTGACAATCTTGTGTAGGGAATTTTCATACTTTCCTCCTTTAAAGAAGCAAGCCCAAATCTACAAGGTAAGACAAAAGAACCAGCAATGAGTCTTTCTCTAGTGAAAGTGTTTTTTTAACTTTATCTTATTTGAAACACTGAGCAGTAAATATCTGTCATGCCTATCAGGTAGTTTGGGTTGAGATTTCAATGGGAGAGGAGACCCAAAGTAATATGGCTTCTCTCCTGTTCTTCCAGGAAGAAGTGAAATAGAAACCATATGAGGTCAGGACAACATCTAGACTTCCATTGGCTGTGCTTTCTTTCATACTGTGTGGGTCCTCTTGCCCTTTGGTGGCCTTCATTCCTGCCACAAATGGTTATTGAGCATCTTTTGGGTACTGGGTAATAACCTCTAACCTTATTGACCTGCATGTGTTCCATTCTTTGGAGAATTTTTTTTTCAATTGAGGGGTTCTGGAAGATCTTTTCCATTGGTTTCATTTCCTGGTTTTATTTATTTATTTATTTTTGAGTATTTGACTTGTAACATACCCTTTTTAAAATTTAATTTTTTATTTTAAACTTTAGATTGGAGTATAGTTGATTTACAGTGTTGTATTAGTTTCAGATATACCAAAAAATGATTCAGTTATATGTATACATGTGTCCATCTATTTTCACATTCTTTTCCATTATGGTTTATCACAGGATGATCAATATAGTTCCCTGTGCTATATAGTAGGTCTTTGTTGGTTATCTATTTTATATATGCATCCGTTCAGTTCAGTCGCTCAGTCGTGTCTGACTCTTTGTGACCCCATGAATTGCAGCAAGCCAGGCCTCCCTGTCCATCACCAACTCTCAGAGTTCACTCAAACTCATGTCCATTGAGTCAGTGATGCCATCCAGCCATCTCATCTGCTGTCATCCCCTTCTCCTCCTTCCCCCAATCCCTCCCAGCATCAGAGTCTTTTCCAGTGAGTCAACTCTTCCCATCAGGTGGTTAAAGTACTGGAGTTTCAGCTTTACCATCAGTCCTTCCAGAGAACACCCAGGACTGATCTCCTTTAGAATGGACTGGTTGGATCTCCTTGCAGTCCAAGGGACTCTCAAGAGTCTTCTCCAACCCCACAGTTCAAAAGCATCAATTCTTCGGCACTCAGCTTTCTTCACAGTCCAACTTTCACATCTATACATGACCACTGGAAAAACCATAGCCTTGACTAGATGGACCTTTGTTGGCAAAGTAATGTCTCTGCTTTTTAATATGCTAGCTAGGTTGGTCATAACTTTCCTTCCAAGTAATAAGCGTCTTTTAATTTCATGGCTGCAGTCACCATCTGCAGTGATTTTGGAGCCCAAAAAATAAAGTCTGCCACTGTTTCCACTGTTTTCCCATCTATTTCCCTTGAAGTGATGGGACCAGAGGCCATGATCTTCGTTTTCTGAATGTTGAGCTTTAAGCCAACTTTTTCACTCTCCTCTTTCACTTTCATCAAGAGGCTTTTTAATTCCTCTTCACTTTCTGCCATAAGGGTGGTGTCATCTGCATACCTGAGGTGACTGATATTTCTTCCGGCAATCTTGATTCCAGCTGGTGCTTCTTCCAGCCCAGCGTTTCTCATGATGTACTCTGCATAGAAGTTAAATAAGCAGGGTGACAAATACAGCCTTGACGGACTCCTTTTCCTATTTGGAACATGCTCAGTTACTCAGTCGTGTCTGACTCTAAGCGACCTTATGGAGTACAGTCTGCTAGGCTCCTCTGTCCCTGGAATTTTGCAGGCAAGAATACTGGAGTTGCCATTTCCTCCTCCAGGGGGTCTTCCTGCCCCAGGGATCAATCCTGAGTCTCCTGTGTCTCCTGCATCGGCAGGCGGATTCTTCACCACTAAGCCACCTGGATAGTACTGTGTATATGTTAATACCAAATTCCTAATTTATCCTTTCCCCACGTTTTCCCTTTGGTAACCATGAGCTTGTTTACAAAGTCTGTGAGTCTGTTTCTGTTTTGTAAATAAGTTCATTGGCATCATTAATTTTAGATTATATATATAAGCAATATCATATGATATGTGTCATATTTTAGATTCCACACATAAGTGATATCATATGGTATTTTTCTTTCTTTCTTTTTTTTTTTTTGAAAAGCACTTAACATTTAATGAATTTCCCAGCATGTGGCTTCAAGCCACCAGGACACAAGCCCCACCTATACTCTTGGTCTTCTCCTCAGCTCTTCTACTGAAGAATTTGGCCTTCACGATGACAGGCTGCTTTGGGAGCTTTCCTTTCCCCAGAACTTTGTAGTAACCTGATCACACCACATCGATGATAGGAGCAGCTCCTCTCTTGTTCTTGGCAGCATTTACTCGTGTCTGCTCACTAACCAAGGTCCACAATTTATCAAGGTTGACAGTCGGGCAGAAACTCTGGTTGCTCTTTAAGTGGTAATGCCTCATACCAACTTTCCCAAGGTACCCTGGGTGATATTTGTCGAAGTTGATCCTGTGATGATGCATGCCACCAGCATCACCTCGGCCTTCCGGGTGTTTCCGGTGTTTGCCGATGCGACCATGGCCGTGGCTCACGTGGCCCCTAAGTTTCTGGGTCTTCCTTAGTCTGGATGGCATGTCGGCAGCCTAGACGAAAGAGGGTATTTTTCTTTCTCTGTCTGACTTACTTCCATGTTGCTGCAAATGGCATTATTTCATTCTTTTTATGACCAAATAGTGTTTCATTGTATATATTTATCCATTCCTCGAGAGGTCATGGACCTTTAGGTTGCTTCTACACCTTAGCTATTGCCACCAGTGCTGCTATGAAGATTGGGGTGCATGTTTCTTTTTGGAGTGTGGTTTTCTCCAAACACGTGCCCAGCCATGTTCCTGTCCTGCTCCAGTGCCCCCGATACCGAACTAGATCAGCTGGGAGAGACCTGTCTAGATGGCAACAGTGAGACTTGGAAGTCACCTTGACTGACTCATTATTAGCAACTGAAAAATCAGACTTTTCACCCATCAAGCCCAGTAGCCTTAGGTACCTGTGCTTTAATTCCGGAATTTTCTTCTTAAAACACGTGAATTCAAATGATTATATTCATTCCTAGAAGCAAATAGCCTAACTTTTTTAACTGGACCGATTTTAACTTTCTAAACTCTTCCCTTTTATCACTTTTAAACAAGAGCTTAGTTGATTTTAATGACCTTCCCCCTGCCCTTGGTTTTATCCCGAAAGAGCAAGAAATGTTAAATTTGATGCTGTCAAATCATGACAGTTTAGTAAAAACCTTTTTGCAACATTAGTTGTAAAAGCTTTTCTGTTCAGAAGGAATGTGAAATTTGTTTTTTAAACTACTCCAAGAATTTTTGTTTTATCACCACTTTTGCTGAAGTTTAGGAGTTCTGGATATTCATGTTAAGAGTTGACAAATGTGAGGGAGATCACTTGCTTTTTTAAAAAGAAATTGTATACTTCTTTCCTTCTGTAAAGCTGTGGGGTATTATGTTTTCAATTCCCATAGTCCGATTCAAATAAGGTGGCATTATAGTGTTATCCTATGAGTAAAAAGAGAGTGTTACCTTTCATACATTGAATAATTAAAAGTTTTGCTTTCTTACAGTCAACAGCTTAAGACTTGATGTATTTTTCTAAACATAGTCAAAACAGAATATTTTTATATTTTTGAACTTTTTCTTTTGTATTGGAGTATAACTGACTAACAATATTGTGATAGTTTCAGGTGAACAGTGAAGGGACTCAGCCATACACATATATGTATCCATTCTCCCCCCAAAACCCCCTCCCATCCAGGCTGCCACATAACATTGAGTAGAGTTCCATGTGCTATACAATAGGACCTTGTTTGTTATCCATTTTAGATATAGCAGTGTGTACATGACTGTCCCAAACTCCTAACTATCCCTTCCCTGCTGGCAACCAACCCTAAGTTCGTTTTCTTAATCTGTGAGTCTCTTTCAAAGCAGAATATTAAAAAAAAAAAAAAAAGAGAGAGTGTGCCAATTCTAAAATATCCTAACATGTTAATGCTATATACTGTGTTGGAGTGGATTTGTTACATTTCAGCAGGTATATTGGCAATGTTCAGATGGGAACTGAGAGGAAAGTAGAGTATGAAATTCATTCAAAGGTTGCCCTCTGAATCTTAATTTTGACACATTGTCTAAATTTGAATCCAGGCCAATGGAAGGACCCCAAAATGGCTAACATAATATCCAGTAACAGTAAAAGTGGAACTCCACTGTTTCCAGGAAGCTACCCACATTGGAAGAGAGACTGAGGACAATAGGAGTTTGTATTATTTCTCAGGGTGTGGAGCCAGATTCTGGCATCCAGACAGCTTAGATTCCAAAGCCAACCGCGATGTTGACACCACGATGTTGACACTGCGAAGTTTCTTTATAACTCTGTTCCTCCACCTGTAAATTAGAGATAATGACACTTCAATAGAAACACCTTTCCCAACACATGGTAGTGTTGTATATATGTCATGCTCAGATGCAGAACACACTGAACATCATAGAAGAAAAGTGTATTCTTCCTCCAAGGTGTCCCAAGTGTTATTCACCTGTCTTTCACTTGTGAAGCCAAATGTTTTGTTGCAACAGGCCACAGCAGAGTGAAATGAAGTTCAGTGGTAGGGAATCATCCAGGTGAAGCTTGTTCACTTTCAGTGGGTTTATGAGGGTTTGGGGGTAAGTGCATATCTATACAAAAGGTGGAAGATCACTCCTGTATTATTCAGCCTTAAAATATATGAAATCGTTATTTTATAATTGGAAAGAGTAAAATGGGCAAGACCCTAGTGCAATGAAAAGAACTGGTTGGTAAAGACACTTTGATGTCTTCATGAATGACTCAAAGGAACAATGCTTTTGTTTATTTAGTCACCATGAAAGTCACATCTTTCACTCCTGATCCCACACAGACCCCATGCTTTGTCTGGTCTCTGTTCAAGCAATTCTCCACCATAAAGAGGTTGCTTGAATTCAAAGAAGAAAAGGTTTATTTTTCTCCCTCTCATTCTGACATCAACTAGATATAAGTCTCCACGTTCCCACACTTCTCATTTCCAAATCCTGTCCTTTTCATATTCATATACACACTGAGTTTCCAGATAGCCTACTTAATATTACAAATATATTTATATCTAGGTATTTAGTGAAGAAGGAAGTTGGCAGACGCAAAGGAGATAAATGTGTTTTTGAGACAACTCTCGCCTTGAAGGGTGGGGTTTCTAGGAGCAAAAGAGAATCACCTTAAAAACATGTGCATATCCCTATGGAGTTTGTTATTCTCCATTACAGTCTTTAAAGTCAAATTTGAGTCCACTTTGTCCTTCATGTAAATAAATACATATCTGTCTGACAGAGTTACTGGCTTCCAGAGAAAAAACAGTATGAAAAATAAATCTGATCCTTTTTCTTTCATTTTTTTTCATAATTGTCAAAAATGAATGATGTTGATAAGTGGCTTGGCAGTTATGCTCTTACCCACATTTATAACTTTAAGAAGTAATATCTATCTGAAAATTTTATAATAAGATTTTGTTATTCTTTCTCCAAATAAAGTATTTTCTGCAAGTTTAAATAATGGTCATTTACCACCAAGAAACTCAGTTTTATGTATCTCCCTCCTACAATAAACATGCACATATACAAAACAAGCGGATAAATGGGTTTGATAAAACAAGGGCAATTATCTGTCATGAGATACATTTTGGTCTTAATTTTGCTGTACACTTGAGGCCAGCAACAGCTTAACATGACCACTGTGTTTATAGTCCAATTAGCAGTCTTGTTGGAAAGTTATCAAAAGAAAAGAAGAGGAATTGTTTCTTTTGGTTTGAGTCAATTCTTTGACGACTGAGAGGAGAGTGGTTCCATTGCATTGTGCCAGCCTCATTGGAACCTAGGTTGATAGGGCAGCTGTGGCTTATTAGCTCTTGGTGGGCTTCAGTCTCAAGACCTCCCTCACTGTACCCATGGCCCTGGGTCTCCTCTCTCCACCTGTTATGTGCAGATTGCATGGATCCTTTACTAATCAGATATTTCATTAGAAGTTACTTTCTGTTTATGAAAAATACCTAATGCTTTTTATTTCACGGTTGGCATTTTTTTTTCAATCATATTGTTGAATATTGATGGATTGGGATATTTCCAGATGTGTCCCAGAATACACCAGTTTCCTCTTTGGAAAGACTGGGACTTTTTAGAATGATACAATGTGTACTCTTTCACTAACTCTAAGTCCTTCTTGCACAAATGAACCATAACAGGTCAGAATTTTTATTGCAAAGTAAAACTGTTCCCATAGTGGGTAAAGCCTGGCTGTAGACGCAGACTGGGTAGGTTCTAATTCCAGCTCCGCTACTTCTGAATGTATGAGCACAAGCAGGTTGTTTAGCTTCTCTGTGGTTCCATGTCCTCATCCATATAGTAGGAAAATGAATAGTATCTTACTCAGAGTTGTAATGATTAAGATGTTAATAAACTTTGTTGTTGTTGTTATTTTATTTTATTTATCATTTGTCAGAAGAGGAAAGTGAGAATTTATGGTCTCCCTCCTGAACTCCTTACCTAGTCATTTCTGTATTTACATGGATTGACAACTGGCTGGCAAGATCAGTTGCTGTTTTGTCTGAAGTCTTGTTCTTTTCTCTACAGGGAGTAGATTCTGCTATCTTGGTCTCACAGCCCTTCCTGTTGATTACAAAGCCCACAAGAGCAAACAGAACACCCCCTCCTCAATTCCTCCTGAACGTATTTCTTCTGCTTCTACTATGACAGTTCTGGAGCAAAGACACTGATGAAATGATACTCATTGATGAGAAGAATATGTTTCTGACTTTCAAATTCTCTTTCCCGGTGAAAGAAACAGCAAATATTCAAGCTTCAGCATCTGTTCTCCCATTGCACTGAGGAATCTCCTGTCTGGCAGCACCAACTCTGCAGAGCCCTTGTTCCTGAACTCCTTCGGTTTTATTTATATGTATTTCCATATCTCATTCCTGTACGTCCCTGCTGCATTGGTGTGGCAGCAAATGACTGAAGGCTACAGGTTTTACCATGGACACCAGGTCAGGTGCCACCACGCAGAACAAAGCCAGTTCCCATGAGCTGCCTATGATATGCATTGCTGAAGTAACGTTATACCCAGGGTGTGCCATCACAGTGATATAAATATATTTTTTTCCTAGACTAACTATGAGCTGACTATCTCTTTTGATGTGTGTACATAGGTGTGCCTGTGTGTACGCGTGTGTATGTGTGTATGAGTATATAACCTCATGCTTAGAACTGCCTGTGAATGTTGTGGAATGCTACCCATGGAGGGGTCTGGTTTGCCACCTGTTCTGAGATGAAGAGCCACATGAGACAGTGGGCCTGGAGACCATGCCCCGTCCCCTTAGAACGACAGCCAGGAAGCATTAAATGTCCTGTATCTATACGTGTATTTTGTAGCAGCCACCCTAACCTTAATAAGTCATCCTACAGCTTTGGACAGAGGCATTTTCACCTTAGCGGTGGAGTGATTTTAGAATTTAAATCCATGCAGGTGACAACCCAGCATTGAAATCACAAATTCTGATTGAACTCCTCATCTGAATCACCAGTTGCTTGGTGGAGGGAGAGAAGGGGATGGAATTTGTCTGGTACCCCCCAGTGGAATACAAGTAGCCTTTGTTTTCCTGCATAAATGGACTTGTTGAATGCGAACAAATATATGCAATTCATATACTTTCGGAGATGAACGTAGATGTGTGTGTCAGCTTCGAGATGATGTGTCCTGGATTAATACTTTGTCTCCCAGTGTCACAGAAAGATACATGCCAGTGACTCTTGAGGTTAGCATAGTTGGGATGAAACGGCCTCAAGCAACTTCAGGTTCCCAGTGTACACGGAAAGTTCTGCTGTTGTGAATATGCAGCTAACTTCTCTGGCCCTCAAAGGTGCATCAGCCTCCTGGAATCTGAGGTCCAGTGTGTGAAGATTCAGTTTTGGTCTGATACATATACCAAACTCCAGCCAACATACTGCCATTTTTCATAATCGGAGTGGCTGCCTTGCTTATTCTAAGCTATGGTTGCAGAAACTGCGGCCATTTGTATAAGCTATAACATCAAATCAGGGAAAAAATGGGGAAAAAATTCTGAACCCTATGTTGTTGAATAAGTAGAGAAAATCATCAATAAATATTTATTGCATTCTGACAGGGTGTATGGCATTGTATTCTCATAACTATGCCAGAGTGACAAAGTTAATTCACCCCTTTGGGGGGACTTTAATATATTTTTAAAGGGATGTGCCTATGCATTGATGCCTGAAAAAAATATGTATAAAGAAATGAGGTTGAATCTCTGAGCGGGTTTTCCTTCCCCAGAGGCCAGGTCAGGAGACCAACTTCAGGGGCTATATCTGGCCCCAAGAGTGAATGCTGCCCTAATAAGTGCAGATGCTAAGTCATGCTCAGATGCTAAATCATTAGGCAGCATTAAGCTGTTCCCCTGCACCAAATTAAGTAGCTTCACGATGTGTTTGCTGGCCCCAAATTATTTTTAACAATCTTAAGAATGAAATGCTTTGGTATGTTTTACAAAGTTATTTTAAAGAAAGGTTATGCTCGCTACATTGCTGGTGTGTGTGTTTTTGAGACCTCTTGTATTCAATCTGTGAAGGATATGTGTATTAATCCATACACACTTATAGCCTCAATATTTGTCTGAAGACACTTAAATTCTGACAAGTAAAGGAAAGTTCTAGAAGCAATATTTTCACTTCTTAAACATTCTCCAAACAACATCAAGCATTGATACACACTGAAGAGTGCATTTATTTTTTTGTATCACTCCAAGTATGTTGGAATATGCAAGGACTGTGGTTAAAATTAGAATGTATAAGGCATATTATAATTTAGTTCATACTGAAGAAATTACAGAACAATGCTTGGTTCATACATTTTCCAAAATTTGAACAATCTCTTGAGTTAGACATAGAGATTTTCTATTTTGTTTTAATTTGTCAAGGTATTTTTCTTCCCTTCATGAACTTTAGGTACACATAACTTATGTCATTTATTTATGGTCTTTTATACCTAGTTTGTAAATTGTAAAATAGCAAACTAAATGCAAAGAGTTTGCATTTGAATATAATAAAGTAGTTGCCGTATACAAACCTGGAATCTAGTTGTCTCTTTTCAACCATTTTTACTGCATGCATGATGTTTCTAAATTAATTACTTGCTGGTTGTCATTTGGTTAGAACACAAAATCTTCAATTCTAAGCATACTTATTTAGAAAATAAAAAAGCATTTTGACATCTAAATGGCCCTTGCGCTTGAGAACAACTTATTAGAAATCTAACTTAGATTCCGTAAGATCCTATATCCTATTTAATTAAGACCAAACTTTGCTTGGAATTCAGGCTGCAACTTTTACTCATCATACTAGGGCATGGGTCCTAATTTCCCTGTGCCCATTTTTTTTTTTTTTTGTAGGATGGCAATTACAATGCCAAGAGCTTTTATAAAGACTAAATATATTAAAATGTTAGCACAGTGTCTAGCATCTAGCTAGAACTCAATAAACAGTAGCTTTGATGAGGAGGCGCTAGTGATATAAATTGTCTTTAAAATTCCCAGTTCTGCACCCTCTCTAGTACCATTGCTACTGATCCAAGTGACCAGCTATGCATCCTTACCACAGGGCTTTAATCCAGAATCCACAGACCCTTGGGGCTTCCCTGATAGCTCGGTTGGTAAAGAATCCACCTGCAGTGCAGTAGACCCCAGTTCAATTCCTGGATTGCGAAGATCCCCTGGAGAAGGGATAGGCTACCCACTCCAGTATTCTTGGACTTTGCTTGTGGCTCAGCTGGTAAAGAATCCTCCTGCAATGCAGGATACCTGGGTTTGATCCCTGGGTTGCAAAGATCCTCTGGAGAAGACAAAGTCTACGTCTACCCACTCTAGTATTCTGGCATAGAGAATTCCGTGGACTATATAGTCCATGAGGTTGCAAAGAGTCAGACACAACTGAGCAACATTCACATAGACCCTTGAGGTTACACCACTGGAGCTCCAAGTTTCCAAAAGTTTTCCTAAAACATGGTGCAGATTTAATGATTATATGTGTGTTATGATGGGGAGAAAGTTCATAAATTTCAACAAATTGGTGTGGAACATAAGAATATGAAAGTCCACAGTTTTAAGAATGAATGTTCTCCTCATGATATTATTTCATTCAACAAGCTACCATTGACTAAGCCTCTGTTAACTGAAAATCAGACTCAAAGACTTATTATAATAAATTAAAATCCTGAGTGAAGCTGGCTTCAGAGAGCAGGGGTGTATGTGCCTTTTAGTGTTAACAGTGACATTTTAAAACATGGGCTTTGAAATGAAAAGCATCTGGGCTATGTCTGGCTACTTTGTGTTTATTTCTTACTGAAACACCTATCTAGAATCAGCTGTATTGAAATGTAGAGCAATTGGGAATGTATTTGTGATTGTAAAGAGACTAGGCTTGACATTTCCTCCACAACTTATTTAACAGGATAGAAAAGCAACTGGTAATAGAAGATAGGTCTCCTCTATATGGAAACAAGGGCTTCCCTGACGGCTCAGTGGCTAAGTAATCTGCCAGCAATACAGGAGACACAGGAAATGAGGTTCAGCCTCTGGGTCGAGAAGATTTCCTAGAGGAGGAAAATGGCAACCCATTCCAGTGTTCTTGCCTGGAAAATCCCACGGACCAAGGGTCGCAAAGAGTTGGACATGAAAGTGACTACATAGGCATATGGAGATAGAACAATATAGGTAAATAGACATTTTATGAGAAAATGGTTCATGAAGTTATGGAGACTGCAAAGTTCCACAGTCTGCAAACTGGATATCCAGAAAGGCCAGAGGTATAATTCAGCCCAAACTCAAAGGCCTGAGAACCAGTTGAGCCAATGGTGTAAATTTATGTCCAAGGGCAGGAGAAAATGAGATGAAATGTCTCTGCCGAAAGAGTGAGGCTGGGAAAAGAGAAAGGTGGGGATTCCTCCATCCATATCCTGACATATTAGATGATACCCACCCATACTGGGGAGGACATACTGAGTCCACTGATTCAAATGTTAATCTCAACTGAAAACACCCTCACAGACACACCCAGAAATGATGTTTAATCTGGGCACCCTGTGGCATGTCAGTCTGACACATAAACTTAACCATCACATCATCAATATTTTCCCTTACATTTTCTAGAATGAGCTAGTAGAGTGCCACATGTAATCTTAATAATTTCAAGATTAATTTCAGTGTAAGTGTGATGTGGGATCTTACATTATTTGATGGTAATGCATGCTAACTTCTGACCCCTATTTTTCATGCTGGACACACTTAAGTTTGATTTCCAGCTCACATCACAGCCTAGAGAAGATTCAGAGGACTTTCCTGGCAACTTTCCAAGCAGTGACTCAGGAATCCAAACTGTTCCTCTCCTGTGAGGCTGCCACACATGATGTCCAAGGCCACCACATAAGGGGAAGAGAATGTGGAAGCTGGTGCTGCAGACTGTATGGTCAGATATGGAAAGGGCTTGTATTCCTGCTTCACTGACCAAAACCCAATCACATGGACCTAATCTCTTTGGAGGCTGGGCAGCGTGCATAGGAAGAGGAACTAAAACAGTTGAGCAGGTTGCCAGGTTCTATCATGAGTACAGGAGCCCCATGCACCTAGTGGGGGTAAGGGAAAACTTCTGTAGAAGTCAAGTTCATCTAAAGGCGTTGTTTGTCTCCCATAAATGTGCCTGTAGCCATTTCCCAGAGATGCAGACAAGCACAAGCAATGTTCAGACTTGTTACAACATTTGCATTCTCACCCTTGTCAACCTAGATGCTTTAAGGATTGTATTTTCCTTTCTGCATCACAGATCTGTACTTAAACAACTTTGGCTACCTACAACCTCCTGTTTGTACACAAAAGTGCCTGCCTTTTAGAGTTTAAATTGCCTTAGCCACTCAGTTTCCCTAGGAAGAAAGGGGGGACATAGAATAAACTCTAATCCAAGCAACAATTTTGAGGTGTTATTTTTTTCCTCCAAATAAAGATACAACTATTGCACAAAACCACCTTAACCCCTTGATGTCTCCCAGATGGTCAAGACCCTGAAGGCTTGTTCTGAGACTTCTGAAGAATTAGAGCTAAAGTGCAATCTTAGAGGAACATTTAAACATTTGTGAACACTTAAACCATGTGCTAGCCATGTACTGAACTCTGTTTATTTATATATAATAGCTTATGACAGACAGAAGCACTCAGGCCCATTTTATGGATGAAAACACTAAGGCATAAGTTTATTGGACCACTAGTCTGAGGCCACCCCGCTAATAAAGGTTGGAAGTTAGACAGGTAATTGAACTCCAGAGATTGCTTGCCGCCTCTATTCCACCACCATACCTTTTGATAAACCCGGGTTGCCCCCTCCTGTGTAATTAATCAATTTGTCCAGTGGGTATGTTCCATTTGATGATGTTACACACCATTGTGAGCAGGTATATTAGTTGGTACATTCTTCCCTAAACACCACTTGCCTATTCTGGTGCCAGATGGCTTACTTTTGTGTGGTTTGTCATGTTAATTATTTTTGATAAGCTCTAGTGAATCAAACTATACCTTAAGAACAGTGTTCACCTTCCACACTGTGTTTTGTGAGAATTAATTTCCAAAGTCTGAAGTGAAAGTGTTAGTCATTCAGTCATGTCCGACTCTGAGACCCCATGGACTATAATACACCAGGGTCTTCTGTCCATGGAATTCTCCAGGCAAGAGTACTAAAGTGGGTTGTCATTTCCTACTTCAGGGGATCTTCCCAACCCAGGGATTGAACCCACGTCGTCCACATCGCAGGCAGATTCTTTATCATTTGAGCCACCAGGGAAGCCCTTAAGTACAGTGTTTGCCATTGTGTTTCCTGATAATTAATTTCCATTGTTTCCTTTTCACTAAAAGCAGAGTGTAATCTACTATTGCTAAGATACCACCTGTGATATATCGTGGGGGAGGAAGTGGTGATTTTCTTTAATTATAAAAGCTATGGACAACATTTCGCCAATGCCATTCTTCATTTTGAAGATGGCCTCTGACAAAGAGGCTAGTTACTAACTAAATAGGAAAAAAAGAGATGAGTCCAAAGATGAGAGAAAAATTAACCAAAGGAGAGACTGAGCATGATGGAATAAAAAAGTGCACAGACTTTATGTGGACCCTATCTGTGAAACCTTGGACAAATCCCTTAACCCCCTTGAAACTCAGTTTACTCATCTTTAAAATGAGAGCCTTCTTTGTCAGGGTGATCCCTTCTTTGTCAGGGTCTTGTGAGAATTCAGTGTAATCAGTTCTAAAGAAAATTCTAGTGGATGTTTACATGAGCCAATCAGACCATGTGAACGAGCCATGTTTTCCAAATGTGACACCATAGAGAGTACATAAGTATTTAGATAAATCATTAGGTTGATAAAATGTTGATGAGTATTATTAAATAAATGGTAGCTTGGTGCCAGAAGAATTCTATGATCAAATAAGATTGGAAAACAGTAATGTATTTCACTAATCCCTTTTGGAGATTCATAAAGCATTTTAACTTAATACATTAAAGACTCTAAGAAGTCCCATGGGAAAGAAACCAATTTTGCCTGTTTAAGCTTTTTCCAAACACATTTGAAAATAAAACCCTCTTAATATCTTCTTGTTGATAAGATGGTTGGATAGCATCACTGATTCAATGGCCATGAACTTGGACATGAATTTGGTTGAACTCTGGGAGATGGTGAGGGACAGGGAGGGCTGGCGTGCTGTAGTCCATGGGGTTGCAAGGAGTCTGACATGACTTAGCAATTAAACAACAATAGTATCTCCATAGAATGAAAATTATTGGAAACACAATTTAGACATCTAGAAAACTGAAGGAGAGGACCACAGATGCATCCCACATTGCACGACTTTGAATTCTTGTAGCTTGACTCCCAGCTCATGGTGCATCTACCTCCATACCCCCTAACACAGAGTCCAGGGACTTACTTGGATTTTCAGCTGCACAGAGATTTTCCTTTTGCTCATTGGTGGTCTAGGGGCTACAGTTCTGGCTGGGGTAGAGCCAGTTCTTGTGTGAGGTGGAAGCATAAGTTGGAGAGATTGTGTTATTGGAAAGTGTGAATTTTGAGCCTTGATTTGGGAACCTATGTAGGAGGTTTTAAGTCATGAAATGACTATTGTGAGCCAGTCATGATCTGGGCTAAATCTCTGAATTCTTGTCATAATAAAGAACCAAATGAATTTTGACAATGAAAAAATACCCCACACACTTAAATCAACAACCTAATTAAGTCTTGTAGCTATGTTGTGGGCTTTAGCCTCAGTGATTTTACCCTTCCCCTTTGGAGGAAGTGCCTTGAGCCACTGACTGCTCCCAGTTGAATGGGTAATAGACCCCTGACATATCTTGTTTCTGGCAAACTCCTTGGATATAATTCTTTGTTTACAACACTGCTGTAGAAAACTTCATGAATGCTTAGAAGAAAATAGAATTAGGACTTAAGGACCCAGTTAAAATCAACTTAGTAGAACATAGACATTGCTTTGTGTAGAGCTGGAAAAGATAGCCATGAGAGAAAGCAACTTTAACATGCACCCAGAGAAACTATATATTATACCCATAATGTGTAAGAGGCAATTATGGCTTAGTAATCTGCAATGTATCACTACCTAGCAATCAGATTGACATATTCTAATGAGACCCATGTTGTTTGTAATCAGACTGGCATTGCTTATTCAGATCTCTATTCCATAAGATGCACTTTTAAATGGCTCAGATTGCACCAGATGCTATAAGAAATAGCATTCTATTTTATTCCATTACTAGCATTTTTCCCTTTTCCAATTAGCATAATTTAAAATCAGCCAGAGGCAAATGTGAGGGGCTGGAAAGTTGCAAAGAAGTTCAAGAACAACTGGATAGAAAAAAGGCAAGAAGACATACATGCATATGTTTTTCTGTGGATAAGAGAACATTGCAATTAATAGAGTTCTTATTCTTTAAATTCCCCAGAATTTATTTCTGTGACTTATTGAAATATTAGAGTCTCTCAGGAAGCTAATTGCCCTATAGGTTCTTCTTGCTTATGCATTATCTTATGGATGACATAATAGAATCACCCCCTCATTTACTATTCAGTTAAGGTTTAATTGAGTTCATCTTTCTCCACCTCAAAATGGCCAGAAACCTGGAGAATCAAAACAAATTCTCATTTGTAAAATGAGAAGATCCTTGTAAATTGCCTCTTTTATAACTTAGGTCTTGGCTATTTATAAAATATCTGAAGTTAAAACCTGAGCTAACATAATAAACACTTTCCCTGGTGTAATCATTAGAGAAGGAAATGGCAACCCACTCCAGTGTTCTTGCCTGGAGAATCCCAGGGACGGAGGAGCCTGGTGGGCTGCCGTCTATGGGGTCACACAGAGTCAGACACGACTGAAGCAACTTAGCAGCTGGTGTAATCAGCCATGATGCTAGAAACAATAGTTTTAAATATGTTTTTAAAATAAAGATTGGCATCTGATGTTGGAAGACTACATTTCCAATGATATGTCTTCCCAGGATCTTCGAATCACCCTTGCTATACAGTGTAAACTCCCTCGGCTGTTCCTTGGGCTTTTGCTGGTAGTTCAACCAGAATTCATTCTCCCTTGGTTCTCTTCCTAATAGCACCTAACACGAGGTCTATGACCTCTCTTTATGTCATCTGAGTGGGATTGACTCATCCTTGGGCTTCCCAGGTGGTTCAATGGTAAAAAAACATGCCTGCCAATGCAGGAGACATTTGAGACACTAGTTCAGTCCCTAAATTGGGAAGATCCCCTGAAGGAGGAAATGGCAACCCACTCCAGCATTCTTGCCTGGGAAATCCCATTGACAGAGGAGTCTTCCTGTCTACAGTCCATGTGGTCACAAAGAGTAGGACACGACTGAGAAGCTAAGGATGGACCCATGACCTATCCCCAGAGGATCTGAATCAGAATAAACCCTTAACACAAGGACTGGTTCAGGGGATGTCCAAACAAAGTGAAACTTGAGACTCCTTTTCCATAGCAAGAGAAGCCATCTTTCTGGAACCCTACCCACTCCCACCCCCACATGAAGAAAAAGTACTATGTTCTCTGAGATCATGAGAAAAGTCATCTTCAGTATGGTGACACACATAGGTGAAAAGAATCTCAAAGAAACCAAGCTGGATCCAGCTTTCCTGGAGCTGGTTCATACCAGCTAGCTCATGAGAGCCAACTGCTAAATTTTCAGGGATCTTGTGAGTTGGTTAACATTATGTTTGTAGCTTAAAACATAAACTGGCTACAGTGGAAGTATTCTCACCATGGAACTTGGCAAACATTAAAAATTAGGGCTACTGATTCTTTTTCTCCTTCCCTTTTTTCTCCTCTTTCCTCTTCTTCCTCGTCCTCCTCACTTCCAGATCCTGGTTAAGCACTTACTAGCTTTCCATAGGCTGTATCTCCAACTGAATCATGCCTGAAAGCTTGGCTTACTTTGGTGCTTTTCAGATCAGAAGTCTAGAGTCTCTCTTTATTGGCAAGTCAGTTTGACCCAGATGGTTTTTGGTTACTGCTCACCAAAGTCATATCCACCTGACCTGCAAAGTTCTCCATGATCACAAGAGCTAACATTTATGAAGACTGTGCTAAGGACCAAGAAGTGTGCTAGGCTCAAATTTAGCTCAAATTAGACATCCATTCCTACAAAATAAAATGGTACTTTTATTACTTCTGATTCAAATGTGAAGAAACTAAGCCTTAAGTTATAAGCACCACTTGTCGAAGTTTCAAAAAGACCTACTCAGAGTTTTCCAAATGCACCAAGCATTTTTACACCTTAGTGCCTCCCCTATGCTGTTTATTCTCTTAATAGACCATGTCCACCTGGTTAATACCTATCATTCTTCAAGTTTCTGAGTCAGTGCCTCACAGAGGTCTTCTTTATCCTCTTAGTCTGAGCTACATGACACCCTACATCACCTTGAGCCTATCTTGCTGGGAATGTTTTTAACAATGCCAAGTACTTAATTGATTTCCCTCTTGGTTCCCCTACTAGACTCTAAGATGAACAGAATCTTAGAAATCTTTTCTTTTTACTGCCTATATCTTCGTGCCTGCTAACATGGCTCTCCACAAGGTACCTGGTTAACTAATGCTGGCTGAGTGACTTGAGGGAATGAAACAATGAATTTATGTCATGTGTTTTGCTGCACTGAAATTCAAGAAAAGAAGAAATCTTCTGTCATTACCCTGAATACATACTCTTATGCTTAATATGAGAATCACGAGAAAGCTATCAAAACTCTTTGTCTTTTTCATTTTCCTCATGTTCAGTATCACCATGTTTCATCATCAGGCATTGTCTGTCTACGTATTGGGCAGGTAGAAGCATGTGTTGAGAAGATTAGAAAGATCATTGGCTTTTGTATCAAATAGACTGGACATCAATTCTAGCCCCATCATTTACTACCTGGGTCATCTTAGGCAACTTGTATGCTTTCTTTATATGTAAAATGGGACTGATGTCCAACATTTAAGGTTCCTATATGAAAGTAAATAGTTGTTAAGTGGCCAGATGCATGGTAATAGACACTTACGAAATAGCAACTCTATCTTATTGCCCATGACTTTAGTAACGTAATGCATATATTTCCTCCCTGCCCACGAGACTATCACCTAAGATTTGGTATCTGAGCTCTGTTTACTTCGTTTGGATATTGCAAACTAACTACTGCGTCCTATTTTTTTGATTTTCACTCACTAAGTAGTGTCTGACTGTTTGCAATACATGGACTGCAGCACACCAGGATTCCCTGTCCCTCGCTATCTCCCAAGAGTTTATTCAAACTCCTGTCCTTTGAGTGGTGATGCTCTCTAACCGTCTCATCCTCTGCTGCCACCTTCTGCTCCTGCCCTTGATCTTTCCCAGCATCAGAGTCTTTTCCAATGAGCTGGCTCTTCTCATCAGATGGTCAAAATATTGGAGCTTCGCATTAATCCTTTTGATGAATATTCCAGGTTGATTTCCTTTAAGTTTGATTGGTTTGATCTCATTGCTGTACGAGGGACTCTCAAGAGTCTTCTCCAGCATCACATTTCGAAAGCATCAATTCTTCAGCATTCAACCTTCTTTATGGTCCAACTCTCACATCCATACATGACCTGGAAAAACCATAGCTTTGACTACAAGGATCTTTGTTGGCAAAATAATGTCTATTTTTTAATGCTGGGTCTTGGTTTGTTATTACTTTCCTTCCAGGGAGCAAGCGTCTTTGAATTTCATGGCTGCAGTCACCATCCACAATAATTTTGGAGCCCAAGAAAATAAAATCTGTCACTGTTTCCACTTTTCCTGTGAATACTAATTATAATCATAAATAACAATAGCCACAAATATTACTATATCCCAAGGGGCACTAGAGTCTTTTAAAGCTGAAAGTCTATTATTTATAGGTTTGTAAGAAGTTTCTTATTTTAGGGTAAGGCTATGATTTATCTCTAAATCCATTTCTTCTTCTTTTTTTTTCCTTTTCATTAGATCCTGTGTGTGGCTGCATTTCACTGCACCTTGCTCACAAGAGATTAGAATGTGAGACCAGACCATGACATGAGTGAGGTATACTTTGTTGTGTTTTTGTATTTCATTTTGGAAAAAACACTTTGACAGTGTTTTTAAAAATGCTAGGCATGTCTTAGTAACTGTTGTCCTACATGTGTTGTTATTTAAGAATGAATATACAAGGCTTTGGAAAATATCCCCTTGACTCCAGGGTATGTCACAACTAAGACATCAGGCCAGACCTTACATGTTAGGTGGTCATTTTGCCCTGAACAAAGGGTTAATTGCTGTCAGTTATCCTGTAAGGAGGAAGTTCTAGGTCTGGATATGAACTGGCCTTGGACTGGTGAGGAAGACATTTTTCTTTTATGGGTCCCCAGGTGGGAAAGTGAAGGTGGTCCCAGACTCTAGGCATGGGAATGTTTGGAGCATTTCCAGCGGGGAGAATTAGTGAGCCCTTGTACAAGAAGGCACGTTGAGGGATAGAATGGGTGTTGACCTAAGAAGCAGAGCTAAGGAAGATTTGGGGCATGTGAGATGCTAGCAGTTGTGTTATTTCCTATAAACCTAAACCTCAATTAAACTGGGAGTAAATCACATCATCCCTAATCACTTCCCAATTGTAATGCGGGAAGTTGGGTTGAGCAGTAAGCTCATAATAAAACCAAGGGGATGGCAGTGGGGACCTATAGTCAAAAATAGTTGCCCAGGAAATTCCTTTGAAGTCCAGTGGTTAGGATTCCACACTTCCACTGCAGGGGACACGGGTTCGATCCTGGTCAGAGAACTCAGATCCAGGATGCCAAGTGGTGTGAACAACAACAACAACAAAAATAGCTGCGCAGAAGAGGACTGCTATTGTGGGGACTGTCAGAGCACAGGAGCAGATGTAGGTGAGGAAGCTAACAGATTTACTCTGGAGCACGTGGGAGACAAGATGCTGAGAAACACCCAGAAAACTTTGAGGAGGTTATCTGCCAGGAGTTGGTTCAGATCCTAACAGTCTGGACATGAAAAGAAAATGCAACATCATTTTGTAGCCACAGGCAGGTAAGGCTGATGTCTTATGAGTCATACATAAATTTTTTATTTAATTTCTACAACAATCAGGTTACAAGTATTATTTCTATCAATATCTTATAGCTAGATAGCTATAATACTGATAATTAAATTCAAATTTTAGCTATTTATGAAGTGGCCCCACTGAGATTTTCACTGTATCCATCTGCCACTGAAAATGGTGCTCTCTCTGTAAGATCATCATGCCTCTTGAAGGAGTGAAATAGAAGTGAAATGTGATTCACTGGTTAATTTCCTGTGGCATTTCCACAAAGCAAACCCATGAGAGTATTGTTTTGCATTTGTTTCAGCCATTCTTTTGGTATAAATTATCTCTCATTATTATCTATGAATGTTTGATGGAGGAGTGGGATGTAGAGGAAGTTTGTATTTTCATAAGAACCAGTAATGTTTCACTTCTTCAGTAAGACTTTTAATTCTCTGGTTGATGGCCTGAAATTGATTTTCCACCAGCTGTTGACCAGTGTGATAGAAAATCTACTTAGTGTAATAGGTACTCTCTCCTTGAGCTGTTGAAAAAGAATATTGTACAGTTTCGATACTTGATCTAGCCCCAATTCTGCCACAAAGAGCTTTATGAGTGCAAGTATGTCACTCATGACTCCTTATTCTAAAACCAGGATTTGTGCTTCTGAATCCCTTTCTGCTCTAAAATTCAATGTATAATTTAACTTTCTGGGTTCCTACGTATGCATTTCTGAATTCCAGAATGTTTATACACCGACAGAAAAGAAAGGCAGCGTTGATATTTAGCAGATACACACTGGTATTACTGTAGCAGTTGTATATTTAAGTACTTTTCATGCTAGTTGGCACATGGCTTCTGTTCTTAGGCACCCTGAGTGGCTCACATTACCCCAGCTGTACATATTATCCCCTTACGCAGTCTCACAATCACTGAGTCAAGGTATTTCATGGAAGTTTATTTTTTGAAAGGTTTAGAAATACTTTTGCATGTATAAAGTAACAGTAACTCTGAATAGAGTATGTGGACATACATTTAAAAAAGACACCTAAGATAGAGAAAAGCAATGGCTCTCACTAAACACCAATAAGAATGGCATGAAAACTTAACACCATATTAGACATGCATAGTCTTCTGTGTAATTCTGTCTTTTCTTTCTTTTTTTCCAAACTCCTTTTTCTTTCTTCTTTTTACACCATCCAAAAGTTAAAGAAATTAATATTTTCAGACTTTTTCTGAATCTTTTTGCTAGACTTGTCAACAGCACAGAGTTTTGAATGGAAAGATACCTTTCATTTAAAAAATTAGACTTTCAGTACTTTGAGACTGAAAACACATAGATGAAAACATTTCTTGCGCTATTAAATGACCTCAAGTGCTTCTTTTATTCATTTCTTTATTCAAAAATGAACAGAATGGTCTGTGGTGTTTTGGATGGTAAAAAGAATGAGACACTCACAATGCAAGGTCTTTTACTGACCTGTAGTCACTGTTCCTTGCAAAAGGTAATCTAATAATCCTCTATTCTATTTAAGGACTATAGGAGCTGCACATTTCTAGACATTTTAAATGATTTGCTCAATGACCCTTCATGCCCTTCTGATCCAAGCATTGTTATTACTCTTGCTTGATGGGAATTTAGGTGGACTGAAGTTGAGTGAGATCTTGGATGCTAATATATGCCCTGCTGATGTGTGGTTTTCTTTTAGTTATAAGTCGGCCAATACATTGTCCAAGAAAGTCCCCCCAAAATACAAGTGCATGGCTCTGAGTTTTGTTTTTTTTTTTGATTGATGTGAGTAACTTTCAGAAAGCTCTCCGAAGTTCTTTGAGGATCTATTGCTGTTCTTGACAGAGTTTTGTAGTTGATTGCTTTGAAGCCTACTTATCTTCCTTAGCTGATTGAAGATGTTGCTGATGTGCTTTTTTTAATTAGTTTGTGAAGTGGGTGGAGTTGGAACAAAGTCAATCTCATCTTGCTAAAATCCAATCAATGCTAGTTGACTGAATGACTTTAGTTTATTTAGCTGATTGACCCTGGACTTCTTCAGAAGTTGTTTTCTCTTATTTTCAATTTTGATGATTAAAAAAATGATTTAATTACAGAAGTCACCTTTATGTTGCTAATATGTTGGCATGAAATTTACTCTACTTTTCCACCTTATGTATAACACATAAGGCACAGGAAGATCCTCTGCTAAATTCAATATTTGCTGTTCAAAACTACAAATGAGACAACACATCTTTCTCATTTGGCTTTTAATTTCTCTTACTGTGCAGACAAGTATTTATAGAAAGAAAAGATTGCCCAAACCTTTGCAAAAATATTTACAGTGCACTAACTTTTGTTGCAATTTTCATTAAGGTTTTTACAATGCAATGTTTTGCAAATCCTTTCACTGGTTAAACTTTTCTTACTGAAATAATGAATAGAAAAATGGTGGCTCCCATTTATTTGGAGAAGAATTATTGTGACTGCCTGCCTGGGCATCAGGCTGAAATGCTTACAAAACCATTTCACGTCTCAAACAACAACCAACCAAATTTTATTTCTGTCAAAATAATAGAAACAAATGGTTCCAAAGCAGAAATGCTGCTAGTAAACATTTTCATCAGAATCAAGCACTGTGACTATTAAAATTCATCCAAATTAAATGTTTATTTCTGAAACAAATACCTTCTTTGTAAAATATTTGCCAGCAAAGACCCGACTAACCCTGTAGGAAGAGTTTGCTTATGTGGAAGACCTATGATTCATGAAAGCTTAATCAGAGAAAACTCCAGTAAATGTTTCTTTCAAAGGAAATGTTAAGCCTGAATTTTTAAGGTGATAGTGAAAACTCATTCAAAAGTTTTATTTTTAAAATGCCATTTTTAAGAAATTCTACAAGCTGACTTGTGAAGAACATGGACAGGTCACTGTTAATTAAATGTACAAAGAGATCCAAGCTAAGTCCCAAACTGGATTCAGGTCCTTGTTTCATTTTGATTGGTTTGGTCCTGGGGTGTCTGAATGAAACAGAGGAACAGGTAAAAAAAAAATGGAATGGATGGATTGGTGTCTATCTCCCCGGCTCAGCCTCAAGGACTGATTTTGAGATCATAGCAGACGATGAAAGCTGCCTTAACTCATAATCTGCTTATAAGTTATCTTAAAATGCCAAGCACATTTCAGACTTCTATGTATGCCTTATAAACTAATATGTCAATGGTAGAAATAAGTTACATGGTTGAATTCAAGAGCTAAGTGTATGACAGTCCATTCACCCACCATGAGGTCAAAGCAAACCACATGTTTAAAACCATGTCAATGGATGTGGACATATTCTCCTGTCATGAGGGAGTGGGGTAAGTGAATAAATGTTTCCTGAACAATATTATAATGTACCACAAGTGGTTAAGCCAGAAAGTAAGGGTATGTGTTCATGAAGTAGTCATGAGTGTTGATCCAAACAGTGCCATGGTCCATTGTGCAGCTTTGGCATCCAGGGTTTAGAGTTGCCACCAGTGGAGAATTGATGAGCATGGTGGAATAGTATTTCTCCAGGGGATTCTTGGCTATAGTCAATGGCCAGGTGCCTTGCTAAGACATTAAAGCAGTGAAGCAAGGAGTGTGTTTGCTGCTGAGTTCACACCAGAGGCTACTACCCCTAGAGAACCTAAGAAATACCTGGGAGAGTGACTTTCAATGGGGCTCAACTTCCAAACAAGCAGGGGAATTATACAGATTAATTTGTATTTATTTCCTTTGAAGATCGTTGTTTCATAAATGAATTGGAAGATTCACTCCACTTACTAGATAATTACAAAATAAAGCCCCAATATGGATAAAGTCTTATATCCATATTGTGAAGATAAGAGGACATATTTTGCCCATGACCACATTTATGTATAGGATGGCCTATACAACTTGTTTTTAGACAATGAAATGGATATGTCCAGTGGTGTTTTTTAGGAAACAATAAAAAACAAAACAAAACAAGGAAGCATTTGAAGGTATACCATGTAGTTTTGCCATTTAACCTTAAAAGATAAAAAACTTCTATTTGTGGAAGTAGTTCATAGTCCTACCTGCACACACGTCTGCCATTGTTTTCCTACTAAAACACGCAAATGGACATTGTCACATCATGGTGACTACAAGAATGAGCATGGGGGTTGTGGGCAGCAGATGGCTAATTTCTTACCAAGCCTATTTTCTCTTCTTCTTGAATATACAGTTATATTACATTTTACAAGTTCCTTGAGGGTAGCTGTGGCCGTTTGACCGAGTTCTGGGCTTCCCAAGTGGTGCTGTGGTAAAGAAACTCCTTGCCAATGCAGCATATGTAAGAGATGGCTGTTTGATCCCTAGGTAGGGAAGATTCCCCGGGAGAAGGGCATGGCAACCTACTCCAGTACTGCCTGGAGAGTCCCATGGATAGAGGAGCCTGGCGGGCTACAGTCCCTAGGGACACAATGAGTCGGACACAGCACGCACGGCTAGTTCTAGCCAATGGAATGTGAACAGAAATGATAATATGTCACTCCTAACACTGACCCATAAAAAAACTCCCATTCTGATATTCCATCTTTTCCTTTCCAGGGTTTGATGCAGACACAAATGCCAGTTGTGGAATCCATATACTGAAGATACTAAACCCATCAGAGGGAAGGATATTGAGTCTTTGAGCTACCACTTGGTACCCACTCATCAAGACTTTATTTGCGCCTGTGACCATAAGTAATTTATTTGTTTTCCACTCACGTCAATTTCTTCACTGTCCACCCTAGAGGAAAATAGAAATGATTACATACAATCATGTTGGAGTGGTTTAATTTCACATATCTTTTTCTTTCATTTACCCATTTAACAGGGGCTGTATCACTCGCTGTTGGGGTCTACATTTGAAATGGTTGCAAAGGCAGAGGGGGTCCCAGAATGAACTGAAGCTGTGTGAGTGGCTTGTGGGAGAACCGGTGAGGCAGGCTCCTCAGGAATTTTTGCACCAAAGCCCAGAAACCCTGGGAACAGGAATGGAGAGGGTGAGGAGCAGGACACGCTTGACCAGGAAATAAGGGTTTGATCTCTGGCTCCAGCTTAGACTTTGTTGCTTCTGGTCTGGATTTTAATAACATCATATATTCTGTACAACATACTTCAGCAATATACATATATTCAATAACATGATTTCTGTATGTACAGTCTATAATATAGATTTCTGGTTTTCAGTAATATCTGAAAGATCATTCTTTGTAAGCTATCAGGGTCCAGGGAATACTACTTTTCACAGCATTCCTAATATATTTAACTCCTGTAGTAGATCATAATACTTCCTAACTCAATAAAATTGTTTTTAGTAATAATTTATGACTTTCAGATTTTAATTTAGAATTTCATACAATAATCATTCTTGATCTGCCTTCATTCATTAGGAAAACAATTAAAAATATTCAATGTAATGATATTACTAAAATTAAAATTCAGAAAGATTTTGAGTACATCAACTAAAATTTGCATCTACCAGGCAAAATCCATAATTTGTGCTTTATCCTATTTTTAAATTTCAAACACAAAAAGTTCCAGTGGTCATCTATAATGATAAAATTGAAGTAATTAAAATTCTGTCTGTTCAATCATCTTGTTGTTATTATTTCGAACCTATCATTTAATGCAGGAATATGTAGCAATCAGGGAATTGAAGACACAAGGAACAGTCTTAGTGAGTTGGACCAATTCCAAACACTTCCAAACTCTTCAAATGAAATTCCATGTTGAATCTGTGTGTTTGGAGATTGACTGTAAAACTAGGAGTTCTCTGAATTAACTTTTCTGTAGCTACCATGTTTATTAAAGGATAAGTAAAAGAACTTGCTAACTTGGAGCTTATATTATTATTATTGCTAATGTTATTGTTTTATTATTATTGTTAAAACTCTACAATGACTGCAGCAGTTGTGCAGAACTTAGCTCAACTGAAGATGCTTTTCAGGAAGCAGTAGTTTAGCACTGTTGAAATTGCCAGTGCATAGTGATAGTATCGGAGAAGGCAATGGCAGCCCACTCCAGTACTCTTGCCTGGAAAATTCCATGGACGGAGGAGCCTGGTAGGCTACAGTCCATGGGGTCTCGAAGAGTTGGACACAACTGAGCGAATTCACTTTCACTTTTCACTTTCATGCGTTGGAGAAGGAAATGGCAACCCACTCCAGTGCTCTTGCCTGGAGAATCCCAGGGACGGGGAAATCTGGGGGGCTTCCATCTATAGGGTCGCACAGAGTCGGACACGACTGAAGTGACTTAGCAGCAGCAGCAGCAGCAGTGATAGTATACAGCAGATTGAGTAGTTCCCTGGTGGTCTAGTGGTAGGAGTCAGGGCTTTCACTGCCAGTGGCCTGGGTTCAACCATGGGTTCAATCCCTGGTCAGGGAACTGAGATCCCACAAGCTGTGCAGTGTGGCTAAAAAGAAAAAAGTTTAAAAAGCAGATTGATTTCTAATTGGTTTTATTGTTTTTAATGTCTGCAGGCAATGCCCCCTTGTATTGCCTTTGCCAAATCTGAATCAATCCCGTTTTTCTGCGGTTCCTACTCCACTGTGGTCATGGGAAATCCTATAATGAAGCAAAATCCAGACAGCAAAGATTCTTTCCTCTTGTTTATAGACTCAGTTTTGTTACTTAGAGTGTTCCCAAGGAACCTGGTGGGTGATGACTGGGGTGGACAAGGGGAAGTGACACCCAGTGGGAGAGGCAGGTGAGTTCACAGAACTCAGCAGGGCCATGTGCCTGCCAGACAGAGCAACACTGCTGGTTTCCCAGAAATGCTTTGCTGGTAGAGGGGAGGCTTTGCAGAGGTAGGGCCTTGGACTAACCACTTAGGGCAAGACCCAGTACTTCTGGATCTACCCCAAAACGGGTAAGACAGACAGAAAGAAGGTCTGTTCTCAGAGAACACACAGCCTAAGTAAAGCAAATGTCACATTAGTAAACATCATAATAGAGAGGAATTTAATATTGTGCATGATAAGTAGAATGCTAGGCAAATGTGTATGAAAGGTTCAGGAAAGTTTCCTGGGAGAAATGACACCTGAACTGACTCTTAAGAGTGGGAGTCAGTGACCTGCTGAACTTGTGCTGTTGTGGCTTCAGATGTGGGTCTTGGGTTGATAAGATATTTGGAGATGAGGGGGCTCCCAAAGATCCTTTTAAATGAAAGAATATTATAATAACCGAGATTTATTGAGCAGTCACAATGTGCCAAGTAGATTGCCCAGTGATTTATACTCATCATCTCCTTTTATTCTCAGTGCATTCCCTGGGATATGTGCTGTTATCATCCTCATTTTACCAAGGGGGGAAACTGAGGCTTTGTGCAACTAGGCAGTTTGCCAAAGGTTGTAAACTACTGAGTGACAAAGACTGGATTTGAATACAGTCTGACTTCACAGTCTAGGATTTCATTTTGCAATCAACTCCAAACACAAACACAGGAAGGAACCTGGATCAATGTTCACTTGAAGCCCTTGGCTCCCCAGTCCCCATACACTGTGTATAAGACTGGCATCGATCTAGTGGGACAGCCCCTGCAAGTTTTCAGCTGAGCTAGGGTTGATGAATGTGACCATTTGATGCGTAAGATCCAGGCTTTGTGTTCAAATTTCATCTCTGTTTCCTCTTGACCATATGACCTTGGCTAAGTCATTTTACCCTTTCAGAACTCAGCTTCCTCATCCATAACATGGGGCTACTAAGACCTAGGTTTCAGAATTGCTCCGAAGGTTACCTGCAAGTAGGAGAACTAGATCTTGACACATAGTAGGTACGTTTCCCATGATACTCTGACATACGGCAGAATTAACTCAACAGGGCGTATCACAACTGGTTTCTGGAGAAAATGAAGCTTGCATTCAATTTCATACTTCCACCGTGACATATTTTGAATCCTAAGTGAAAAACCCCAGGATCACTTTTTATTTTAAACAACAAACACCTGTCATTGCTCAAATTAGAAACACTTGCTGAACCATGCTACAAAATATTTATAAATTCACAAATATGTTTTAATTGCTGCTAAGTAAAATGAATTCAGCTCTAGTTTTTTCACTTCATGAAAAATGTGCCTTCATTCCTTTTCCCTCAGTCCTTAATAGAGTGGTTAAATATTGGATATGTGCAGCCAACTGTATGCTACAGTAAGTCCCCTACATACCAACCTTCAAGTTGTGAACTTCCAAAATGCAAATTTGTGTTCTCATATCCAATTACATAAGTTAGCCATATGTCTGGTGTGCATTATCACATGCGTGCTTCCACAGGTGGTTGTGCTTCTGTATACAGTACAGTTCTGTATAGAGTTAAGTAATACAGTATCTTTATTTCAAACCCAGGATATTCAGAAGCAGGTGTAAAAGCAGCAGTGATGTTGCTGATACTTTTCAAGGTACTGTATAGTAAAATTAAATTTTTTTTGTGTGTGTGTGTTTTATGTATTGTTTGTGTGAAAAGTATTATACCCCTATTACATACAGTACAATACTATATAGCTGATTGTATTAATTGGGTACCTGAGCTAACTTTGTTGGACTTAAGAACAAATTGGACTTACAAAGGCACTCTTCGAACAGGACTCGTTTATATGCAGAGGACTTCCTGTATTCGTGATAAAGGAAAGTTCGGGGCTTGGAAGCAAAGGGAGTTGAAAGTGTTGGAGACAGATGGCTTCATGTGAAACAGCCCTTAACATTTCAGACAAAAATGAGGCAAAGGCAGTACATCTCTATTTCACCTTGTGACTTCTACCCATGGTGGGGAATCCATCACCTAATTTGTATAATGTGTTTTCCTTTTACTTAAATAACCAGTCTGAAAATATCTATGCCTTTACTCATAATTTTTGTTTTTTCCTAGAGTCCAGGGGAATAATAATAGCAGTTTTATCTAAAAGAATAAATAATGCATTCTACTTTCACTGGCGATGGCTTTTCAGAAATTGTATCCCTGACCCGATTTGCTCATAGACTTTTCAACATTAAGATGTTGAGTGTTATTTCCATTTAATTTAACATAATTTCTGGCAGGAGAGTGATAAACTGAGAGCATTCAGGTCAAATTCCACCTACACATATGTTTTATTTGGTGTTTGAAAACTTTTGAGTAAATATTTTTTTTCAATTGGAAGATTTCATTCAAAGTATGTGAAAAAATTGAAATATTTTGCATAAAATCTGGATTTCTCTCTCTCTTAACAAAAACAGAATATTAAGCAAATCAGAGCCATTATACCCTATGGCTGCTGCTGCTAAGTCGCTTCAGTCGTGTCCGACTCTGTGCGACCCCATAGACGGCAGCCCACCAGGCTCCCCCATCCCTGGGATTCTCTAGGCAAGAATACTGGAGTGGGTTGCCATTTCCTTCTCCAATGCAAGAAAGTGAAAAGTGAAAGTGAAGTAGCTCAGTCGTGTCCGACTCAGTCGTGTCCGACTCAGTCGTGTCCGACTGAGCGACCCCATGGACTGCAGCCTACCAGGCTCCTCCGTCCATGGGATTTTCCAGGCAAGAGTACTGGAGTGGGATACCCTATGGCAGTGGTTCTCAAAGTGTAATGGTTCTCAGAGTACAGTGGCTACATCAGCTTAACCCAGAAGTGCAAATTCACAGCCCTTGCAAACCTACTAGGTGAGGAGTTCTGGGGTTCGGCCCAGCAACCTGTCTCTTAATCACCCTCCAGGTTACCCTGATGCAGACCAAGTGTGAGACCCTCTGCTCTATAGCAGCAGTCCACGGAGTTCCTTGGAAGCAGATATTTTCTTGCTGGTCTTTGCTGTTCCAGCTGGCTGTGGACCCTGTTGTAGAACTGATGAGTGTGCCTGTCTGACATTCTTAGAAACAGTTTCCCCGGTCCCTGGGGTCAGTCAGCTTCATGGCTGTATGATCTGTGCAGGCACAGGGCCCCACTCTCAGAGTCCTGAGTTTCCTTCTGTGCTCTGCTGTTCTGTCTTGACATTCTTAATCCTTCTATCTTTGATTCTGTGTTTTTTATATGAAGTGTGATGGGACAATGGAACATGCTTGTGGGCAGAGAAGATACTCTAGTTGGCAGTATGTATGGGCTCAGGTGGTTGGACGCAGAGGGGTGATGGGCAGCTTATGTGCTGTGCAATTGACCTTGGTGTCCACTGCCTACATGCATGCTCAGAGCAGTCTAGGGTACTGTGGATCCTCAAAGGAGTGATGAGATTAACAGCCTTTTGGCTACATAACAATTGGGACAGGAACTCCTGGTGCTCAAGCTGTAAATTTTGTCCGTAAATTACTACAGAGCAGTAGTGTATCCATGGACATCGCAACAAAACATATTATGAGTTATTAGAATTCTTCAAAAATGTTAGAATCTCTGTGGTTGAAAACTTCTGCACCATTGCAAAACAAAAATTCAGAAACTTAGAAATTAAATTTAAAAATTATCACATTAGATAGAAAAGAGTGCTATTTTCATATGAAGCTTTAAATGAATCATCTGTTAACAAGAAAACAATTTTATGGTGAATATTTTGCTGTAAGTAACAATATAGTAGTATAATGCATAAAATAGGCTTTTGAATTATATACAAACCATGAAGCCATTTTTAGTTTCTTAATGCCCTCTGGGACTTCCCAGGTGGCTCAGCGGGTAAAGCATCTACCTGCAATGCAGGAGAAGCAGACAGCTGTGACTTTGATCCCTGGGTTGGGAAGATCCCCTGGAGGAGGGCTTGGCGACCCACTCCAGTATTCTTGCCTGAAGAATCCCATGGACAAAGGAGTCTTGTGGGCTACAGTCTATAGGGTCACAAAGAGTTGGACACAACTGAAGGAACTGAGAATGCCCGCATGCATATGAGCCCTGCAAGTTACATAAAATGTCAGAGCAAACATTAATATGCCATTGTATAAATTTACACTTAAATTCAGGCAAATGGCAAGAAGATTCAGGCAAATCCACAGAATGGGTGTGTATGAAGAGTTAAATCTTTTTACAAAAATTGTTTCTCAAGAATCATCAATCTAGATATTTTAAAATTTTGTCTTTCAAAATACATTTTCAAAAATTTATCCCAATATTGTGAAGCATATAAAGTACTCTTAACAGCTGTAATAATAGTTGTATCAGCATAAAGTCCTCTTCAAAGTCAAAAATTATTTTTAAAATCTGCTATATTTTATTTGCCAAAAATGGTTGCTTTCAATTTTATTGATTGAGAATAAAGTTGCTAAAAGTATAAATTTGATCTAATAAATAAATAGGCAAAAAAGAGCCAGAAAAATTTCATGATCCATCAAGATACCATAAAGTATTGGCTTTATTAGTATTGCTATTTATTATATAAACATATGACACCAAAATTTATTTTAAAAATTTTATGTATTTATTTAGATGCTATTTATTTTTGGCTGTGCTGGGTCTTTGTTGCTTTGTGTGGGCTTTCTCTCGTTGCAGGGAACAGGGGTTGCTCTTTGTTGCGGTGCATGGGCTTCACACTGCGGTGGCTTTTCCTTTCGTGGAACTTAGGCTACAAACGTGCAGGCTCAGGAGTTTCAGCGTGTGTTCTCTAGGGTGTGCAGCTTTCAGCAGTTGTAGCACACAAGCTCGGTATTTGCAGCACATGGGCTCCAGAGTTGCATCTCGTGGGTTTTAGAGTGTGGGCTCAGTAGTTGTTGTACAGGCTTAGTTGTTCTGCAGCATGTGGAATCTTCCCAGACCAGGGAATCAAACCCAAATCCTCTGCATCGGCAGGGGTACCACCAGGGAAGTCCCCTCATTTTTTTTTTTTTTTTACAATTTACAAGTTTATGTTATTTCTTATGTATTACTGCTATCCCTATTACAATTCATAGTAATAAAATATTTTTAAAGATAGAAGTTTATATTTTATTTTCTTAAACATCATTTCCCCCTGCTTTTTGAACAAGAAGTCCTGAATTTTGATTTTACAGTTTTCATAACTAAGTAGCTGTTCTTAGCTGGGACATCTGAGGTCACCACCTTTAGGAGTAAACATAATACATACGAATGACAACAAAGTCAGAAGTGAAGTGAAAGTGAAAGTTGCTCAATTTTGTCCTACTCTTTGCGACCCCATGGACTATACAGTCCATGGAATTCTCCAGGCCAGAATACTGGAGTAGGTAGCCTTTCCCTTCTCCAGGGGGTCTTCCCAACCCAGGGATCGAACCCAGGTCTCCCTCATTGCAGGCAGATTCTTTACCAGCTGAGCCACAAGGGAAGCCCAACAATACTGGAGTGGGCCCCCTATCCCTTCTCTAGGGGATATTCCCAACCCAGGAATGGAACCAGGGTGTCCTCCATTGCAGGTGTTTTCTTTACCAGGTAAGCTATCAGAGAAGCCCAAAGTCAGAAGATCCACTTTGAAAATGCACTATAAGACACTCTGTTAGGTATTCTGAGTTTTCAGTATTCCAAAGTGAAACAGTGTTGAGACTGTTTTGGAGTGGGAAAGACCAAATAAACATGAAGAATAGTAATATAGGAACACTGACTCCATCATGGATGGAGAAAAAATTAAAAAGGAAATTTGGGGGACATTGGGAAATTTGAATGGGACCAGATATTAGATGTCCCTGAATCAATATTTAACTTATTGTGATAACAGTAGTGTGGTTAT
This sequence comes from Oryx dammah, assembly GCF_014754425.2. NCBI lineage: Eukaryota > Metazoa > Chordata > Mammalia > Artiodactyla > Bovidae > Oryx > Oryx dammah. The sequence goes on from NW_024070211.1 coordinate 26,190,152, forward strand.
GTAGGAAAATGTTCTTTTAGGAAAAAATGAAATTTTTAGGGTTAAGAATGCTTCTTAAATGGTTAAACAAGAAGGACGATGGGAAGGAGGTTTTAGGAACAAGGGAATATGGCTACATGTTAATGGTTGATGAATCTAGGTGAAACGTATTCTGTGTTGATTGTATTGTTTTATTTCTTTGAAGGTTGAATTTTCCAGGTTAAAAAATAATGGAGAAAATAAGCATATGACAAAGTATAAGGGGGCTTTCTGGGAAGTTGGTAATGCTGTTTATTTAATTAGACATGGGTGGTTGTTGCAAGAATGCCTTCAGTTCCTAATAAACCACCTAGCTATTTATTTATGGTTTGCTTACATTTTTATGTATATGCTATTTTTCAATTAAAATGTTTTAAAATGATACTTTATAACTAAGCAAGCAATACCCAAATGTGATGTATTGTTCTATTGCTGAGTGAACATATGTCAGCGCTTTGGAAGTGTGAGAGTTTTGCCAGTTAATCAGATGATCACTTTCTTTTGTTTGTTTTGCACATCAGATTCCAAATTTCACATTCAAAATTTAAATCAACAGTTTAGTATGGAAGAGGAGTAAAAGGAATATGAGGAAATGTAACTAGAAACAATTTTCACAAGAGTGGATCACGGTCTTCTGCAGCTCGAAGCTGATGATTCTGAGGAAAAACAAAATTCAGCCCTAAAGTAAATATTGCTTAGAAAGTGTTTAGGAAGTGAGAAACTTGGCTATCTTTGTCTTCAAGAGAAATCTGCCTCTGGTGTTTATTTTTCATTAAATTAGGACAAAGGAAAAAATTGATTATTCCTATTTTGATTCTTCTTATTTCAATCATTGGTACATTTAATATATTCTTGTTACTTCTCCTGGGCACCTCTAATAACAGTTCTATTTTTTTTCTTTTTTCTTGACTAAGGGAGCAAAACTTTTCTGTTTGCTCTAAACAATGACTGGAAGAGAAGCATTCAATTTATATACTGGTAAGATGGAAACAAGGATTAGAATAGCATCTCTGACCTTCTCCTGTCTAAAATGACATAATCCCACTAGCATCACCAAACTTGGAGCCTAGCATATGTGCCAGGTACCATGTAACAGCTCACAAGTGACCAAATCGGTCTTGATTTGATCCTCCCAATGGCCTTCTGAGATGAGACTTATTACTTCCATTGGTGACTGCACACATTTTCCCCAAGTTCAACCAGAAGGTAGTGACTGAGTCAGAATTTAATTTGGGATTTGTTATGCTCCCCAAGCCTGTGCTCTAACCATTACACTGTGTGGTCCTAGCCAACTGAAATAACTTATGCCACTCACTGGGACATACAAGCGATTGCTCTCTTGAGTTTGGGGATCTGGTGTCTGCTTTTCATGCTTCTAATGAAAGAGGTAAAACACAGAATAGTTGAATTTTAAAGTAGAGGCTGTCTCGAACAAGAGGGGAAAAAGAATACGCTCACCGTGGTTACCTGGCTCAAGCTCTTGCTTCTAATGAGATCAGATCTCCCTACTCAGCTCATGTGAGCACTTCAGAATGCCAAAAGGAGAAACAAGAAAATGGTGTTTTTCATGAATAGAAAAATGCATCTGGCTGATGGACTTTTTTTTTTTTTTTTACCTTCATTTTCATACTTAAATCACTAAATTAATGCAATTTCCTGGTTCCTTTTCCTAATTAAATTATTTTCTCTTATACCCAGCCAACCAAGCTTACCAAGAGAGTTTATGGACATTATCATTTTGGTTTTTTGAAACAAATCATTTTGCTCCATTTTAGAATAGTTTAATGAAACTCACACTGCAAAGGCAATCAGCTTCTATCTCTCCCCTAGCTCTTCCTTTCTCTTTAAGGAACTGACAAACATATATAAATAAACCTCAAGATTTCACTTATAAATGAACAAAGCCAGGTTAAGATTTTTTTTTTTCCTGTAAAAAAATCACATGGAAAAGGTATGCACTCTTCCTGCTTTGTATAAGTTCCAAATCAGCATCAATCAGCCTGTCTTGATTTGGTATCAAACCCCAGAAATGTGACTGGCAAAATTTAAATAGATTTCAGGACTAGCTAAAAAGGGACAGTTGGTGGTGGATAAAAAACAGTTAATCTTTTGAAGGCAGCATCTGAGAGCGTTTGCTAAGATCAGGCGACCCTCACACAGCCAGCAACCTCGGGTCTCATTAGACCTTTCTTTCTGGCATGAAAGGCCTCTGCCTTCATTTCATGACACTGTCCATGGACCAGTTTTCTGCAATACACAAAACAGATATGTTTTTCTTCTAGGTCTGGCAAACAAGTCTTGTCTTTCATTATAAAGACAAGTTTATTGATGTTGAGACAAGCCGAGTTCCTACTTCCACTTGTGTTTGAATTCCTGAGCCGTGGCTGAACCTCTCTGGAAAGCAGCATGCAATCACTATCAGCTGGTAGTTCAGACCTGATTCTTTGGAGTTCAAGCTTCTTTCTAATATCTAAAGACATAGAACAAATAATAAGTCCATCAGTGTTTGATAAAATGGCTTTTACTTAAGAGTAATGGGTGGAGTAGCTGAAAATATTTTCAGCTATTGTCTGAAATTGAAATGGCAGATATTGTTATCAATTTAAACCATCTTCGTAGTGTTAGAAATACATTTAGTATTTATTCTCTTTCCTGATTTCTCCTTTTAGAAGGACTCCAACCCCATTATTGTTGGGAGTAGACACAAATCTTTTTGGACTGCCATCCTGAGTCATATTTATGATAGACAGGACTAAAATTTCTTGAGGGTCATCTTTACATGCTCCTCTTGGAAGACACCTTAACTAAACTACACTTGGGAAATTGGTCAAGACCCTCCCCTGTACAATGTGCAGCCAAGCTGCCTCATAGGCCCTCAAAAGCTCTTTGGAGAGGGGTAAGATCTGTTTGTTTCCCAAGATAAGAATCTCTTCAGGATCAGTCGTACAGTTTTCTTTCCTAGTAGGATGCCAAGGTAGAAATGAGGGCCCAACTCATAGAGGGAACATGCCTCAGATAATAAAGACCATACATGACAAACCTACAGCTAACACTGTTCTCAATGGTGCAAAACTGAAAGCATTTACTCTAAGATCAGGAACAAGGCAAGCATGTCCACTCTCACCACTTTTATTCAATGTAGTTTTGGAAGTCCTAGCCATAGCAACCAGAGAAGAAAAAGAGGTAAAGGGAATCCAAATTGGAAAGGAAGAAGTTAAACTGTTTCTGTTTGTAGACGACATGATACTCTATGTAGAAGATCTTAATGATGCTACCAGAAAACTACTAGAGCTGGTAGAGTTGCAGGTTACAAAGTTAATACACAAAAATTAGGGTCCAGCTATTAGGCAGTCATTCATTGCAGCCAATACTAAAAGAACTCTGTAAAACATGGTACTGTCTTTCTTTACTACAATTACATCATGTAATGATTGTAAATAACATTAACAAATAAAATTTAATACAAAATTTAGTAGAAACCATGGACCTGACATGAGTCTCTAAATTCTCTCTAACCAAATTCAGTCATTTTTCAGCAAATATTTGTTTAGTGTGCCAACGTGAAGAAAACTGCCTTAAAATTTGCCTGAACCTTGCTCTGATGACCAATCTACCTCATCAGAGGCAACAGTGAACAGTGATTGATGCTAAACACTGAATACAAGAAGCAGATGTTAGAAGCAGAGATGACTGAGGCTTACAAATAAACAGTGACTAATTAACCCTACGTGATTTAGACTAGGCCACCTGGCTATTGTAGAGATTATGAAATGGAGGCAGAGGGGAAGTAAAAGGATGAACTCAAGAGCCTCAAAGAGCAAAGTGTGAGATGTCATTTAGGGATCCCTCTCTGGTTGACAAACTACACTTGGAAATTACACAGGGACACCAGGAGCACAAGGGGAAACATGGCGCCATGAAACTGTGCTTCTGTCTTGACTTGTTTGTTAAACATGCATATAATTGCATGGTGATTGGTGACAGCAAAAATAAATTTATCTTTGGAGTCTTAGGCTACTGCTGATGAAAGGAGCTTGGAGGATTACCTGGCATAGTTGTCTCACTTCAACATTTATAGAAGTAGCAACTGGGATTCAAGATGTCCTCTGTATAAGATCATGTCTCCCATGAGTAGCAGACTCTGTTAGAACCTGTATTTCTCTCATTCTTCTTTTAGAATCTGATCATCCAGATATAACTAAAACTTGGCACAAATGAAAATGGTAAATGTCCATATGCAAAGCCTCAGACAAAGCCTGTAAATATTTGTGAAATTATACTTACTCTGGCTTTTCCCAGGGTTACATTTGATAATCTTTTTGATGGATTATATGCAGATGTGTGATTATATAGATAAATGGGAAAAGGAAAAGGGAAAAATGCACAGGGTGGGTATAGTTTTTTGTAACTCTTCTGAATGTCAAACTCAGATTCTGACAATAGAAGCAGAAGAAGAAATGCTAAGATTTTCCAAAAGGGAGCTTTTCTTAAAAATTTTTTTTCATAGCCATAACACTAAAAATGATATAACTGATCCTGTAGAAGCTTTTAAAAGTGTAGTCAATTAAAAACATACTCCCTACTAAGTAGGAAAACTAGATATCATTACCAGTGGGGGTTGGTCAGGTCAATCTGGTACTGGTTAGGCTATCTCGTATGGAAGCCCTGCACATGATATTCTTTTCAGATGGAGAGACAAACTGCAGATGGATATAATGTATTCCTTACCATAGTACCTCACTCACTCATCTTAGACTATTATATACATGCATATGTATATATACATATAAAGTAGCGAAGTCTGCCATCCTTACCTCCAAACTGATGAGATTAGTTTTCATTCAGATTTTTTTTTAAAAGATCATGCCAACACACTTCTTATCAGATGCATTCATTTGGGTCTCTTTGTTTCTAATCAGTTATATGGGCAGATTCATTCAGAAAATGTAGAATGATTGAGTTACAGATTGATGAAATGACTAAATGGGTAAAGTGATACTGCCAAGAAGTGCTTAAAAAGTGGTATTAACCTTATCTGACTTCCTGGTAGTTATTTAGTAAATGTTAGTCAAATGCATACAATTAAACAGAGTCTAGAGATGATAAGGTGATTCAAGGATTTATCCCCTTCTGTATTGCCTCTAGCTATTTAGATAGAGGTAGAAAATAAGAGTGAATAAAAAACTGACAGTGGGAGGCAATCAGAAGAATTTCTGATGAAAATTTACCTCTGAACTCTAAATAAAGGCAAGGTTGATTGTGTATCATCAAACTCATCACCCAGAGAGTTTTATGCAAATACAATGCAGTGCTTCATCTTAAGACACCATGAAAATTGGGTCTCCACAAGCCAAGAGTTTTATAGCCATTTAAGATTTCAACAGCTAGTTGGTTAGTGTTTTTCTTTTTTAAAAACATTTTGTCTCTAACTGCTCATCTTTACTTGTTCAAGTGAGGAAGAAAATGGAGCAAAAAAAAAAAAAAACCAAAAAACAAAACTTACATCAAATAAAATCAGTTCAGTTCAGTTCAGTCGCTCAGTCGTGTCCGACTCTTTGCGACCCCATGAATTGCAGCACACCAGGCCTCCCTGTCCATCACCAACTCCTGGAATTCACCCAAACTGTTATCCATGCAGTTGGTGATGCCATCCACCCATCTCATCCTCTGTCGTCCCCTTCTCCTCCTGCCCCCGATCCTTTCCGGCATCAGAGTCTTTTCCAATGAGTCAACTCCTCACATGAGGAGTTCTCAAAGTACTGGAGTTTCAGCTTTAGCATCAGACCTTCCAAAGAACACTGAGGACTGATTTCCTTTAGAAAGGATTGGTTGGATCTCCTTGCAGTTCAAGGGACTCTCAAGAGTCTTCTCCAACACCACACTTCAAAAGCATCAATTCTTCAGTGCTCAGCTTTCATCACAGTCCAACTCTCACATCCATACATGACCACTGGAAAAACCATAGTCTTGACCAGACGGACCTTTGTTGGCAAAGTAATGTCTCTGCTTTTCAATATGCCATCTAGGTTGGTCATAACTTTCCTTCCAAGGAGTAAGTGTCTTTTAATTTCATGGCTGCAATCACCATCTGCAGTGATTTTGGAGCTCCAAAAAATAAAGGCTGACACTGTTTCTACTCTTTCCCCATCTATTTCCCATGAAGTGATGGGACCGGATGCAGTGATCTTCGTTTTCTGAATGTTTAGCTTTAAGCCAAATTTTTAACTCTCCTCTTTCACTTTCATCAAGAGGCTTTTTAATTCCTCTTCACTTTCCGCCATAAGGGTGGTGTCATCTGCATATCTGAAGTTATTAATATTTCTCCTGGCAATCTTGATTCCAGCTTGTGCTTCTTCTAGCCCAGCGTTTCTCATGATGTACTCTGCATAGAAGTTAAATAAGCAGGGTAACAATATACAGCCTTGACGTACTTTTCCTATTTGGAACCAGTCTGTTGTTCCCTGTCCAGTTCTAACTGTTGCTTCTTGACTTGCATACAGATTTCTCAAGAGGCAGGTCAGGTGGTCTGGTATTTCCATCTCTTTTAGAATTTTCCACAGTTTTTTGTGATCCACACAAAGGCTTTGGCATAGTCAATAAAGCAGAAATAGATGTTTTTCTGGAACTCTCTTGCTTTTTCAATGATCCAGCAGATGTTTGCAATTTGATCTCTGATTCTTCTGCCTTTTCTAAAAGCAGCTTGAACATCTGGAAGTTCTTGGTTCATGTATTGCTGAAGCCTGGCTTAGAGAATTTTGAGCATTACTTTACTAGTGTGTGAGATGAGTGCAATTGTGTGGTAGTTTGAGCATTCTTTGGCATTGCCTTTCTTTGGGATTGGAATGAAAACTGATCTTTTCCAGTCCTGTGGCCACTGCTGAGTTTTCCAAATTTGCTGGCATATTGAGTGCAGCACTTTCACAGCATCATCTTTCAGGATTTGAAATAGCTCTACTGGAATTCCATCACCTCCACTAGCTTTGTTCATAGTGATGCTTTCTAAGGCCCACCTGACTTCACATTCCAGGATGCATGGCTCTAGGTGAGTGATCATACCATCGTGATTATCTTGGTCGTCAAGATCTTTTTTGTACAGTTCTTCTGTATATTCTTGCCACCTCTTCTTAATATCTTCTGCTTCTGTTAGGTCCATACCATTTCTGTCCTTTATAGAGCCCATCTTTGCATGAAATATTCCCTTGGTATCTCTAATTTTTTTGAAGAGATCTCTAGTCTTTCCCATTCTGTTGTTTTCCTCTATTTCTTTGCATTGATCACTGAGGAAGGCTTTCTTATCTCTTCTTGCTATTCTTTGGAACTCTGCATTCAGATGCTTACATCTTTCTTTTTCTCCTCTGCTTTTGGCTTCTCTTCTTTTCACAGCTATTTGTAAGGCTTCCCCAGACAGCCATTTTGGTTTTTGCATTTCTTTTTCTTGGGAATGATCTTGATCCCTGTCTCCTGTACGATGTCATGAACCTCCGTCCATAGTTCATCAGGCACTCCCTCTGTCAGATCTAGTCCCTTAAATCTATTTCTCAGTTCCTCTGTATAATCATAAGGGATTTGATTTAGGTCATACCTGAATGGTCTAGTGGTTTTCCCTACTTCCTTCAATTTAAGTCTGAATTTGGCAATAAGGAGTTCATGATCTGAGACATAGTCAGCTCCCGGTCTTGTTTTTGCTGACTGTATAGAGCTTCTCCATCTTTGGCTGCAAAGAATATAATCAATCTGATTTCAGTGTTGACCATCTGGTGATGTCCATGTGTAGAGTCTTGTCTTGTGTTATTGGAAGAGTTTTTGCTATGACCTATGTGTTCTCTTTGCAAAACTCTATTAGCCTTTGCCCTGCTTCATTCTGCATTCCAAGGCCAAATTTGCCTGTTACCCCAGGTGTTTCTTGACTTCCTATTTTTGAATTCCAGTCCCCTATAATGAAAAGGACATCTTTTTTGGATGTTAGTTGTAAAAGGTCTTGGGGATCTTCACAGAACCATTCAACTTCAGCTTCTTTAGCGTTACTGGTTGGAGCAGAGTCTTGGATTACTGTGATATTAAATGGTTTGTCTTGGGAACGAATCTCATTCTGTCGTTTTTGAGATTGCATCCAAGTACTGCATTATGGACTTTTTTGTTGACCATGATGGCTACTCCATTTCTTCTAAGGGATTCCTGCCCACAGTAGTACATATAATGGTCATCTAAGTTAAATTCACCCATTCCAGTCCATTTTAGTTCACTGATTCCTATAATGTCAATGTTCACTCTTGCCATCTCCTGTTTGATTACTTCCTGTTTGCCTTGATTCATGGACCTAACATTCCAGGTTCCTATGCAAGATGCAAGAACTGGAGTGGATTGCCATTTCCTTCTCCAGGGGATCTTCCCAACCCAGGGATCAAACCTGGTTCTCCCGCACTGCAGACAGATGCTTTACTGTCTGAGCCACCAGGGAAGCCTCAAATAAAATGGTGAGATCCAATTCAATTTAGGAAGTACACTCTAAGTAACTACTACCTACAAGGCCTGTGCTAAATCCTTGAATTTTGAGTCTAGCCATTTTTACAGACTTTTATGTTGTTCTTAGCTCCTAACCCTGAGAATGTTCAGATTCTAGCAGCACCCTCTCTTCCACTATGTCACGAATAAGTAGTCTTAAGAAGGGTCCTTAGTCTATTTTAAGGTTTGTTTTTTTTTGGGGGGGGGGCAGGGGTGGTGCTGTTGTAATATATTTAGTGAAGAGTGGTTTAGGAGCTCTGCTGACACATGTCACATTGAACTTGAATTTCCCGTATAATAGAAAATTAAGTGCAAAATAAAAAATTTACACTGAAATTATTCTTGATAAAAATTTGTTAAGCCTCTGCTCTTCACCATCTAAATGTTATCCATATGTATGTTGTCCTCAGGAGATACTTGTTCCAAACATTGTGCAGGAAAGAAAGTTTAGTAATCATGGAACCAGAGGCTACCCAGGTGGCTCAGTGGTAAAGAATCTGCCTGCCAATGCAGGAGATACAAGAGACTTGGGTTCAATCCTTTGGTCGGAAAGATTCCAAGAGACAAAAATGGCAACCCACTTCAGTATTCTTGCCTGGAAAGTTCCATGGACAGAGAAGCCTGGTGGGCTACAGTCCATAGGGTTGTAAAGAGTTGGACACAACTAAGCATGCAAGCTCACTGTCTCACATGGAACGATTAGTAATTGAAGAGTGAAGAAACAAGGTGCTGATTGAAGTAGGGCTTATATGAATGTAAAGACAAAATAGAGAGGGGTTAGGACACGACTGAGCAACTTCACTTTCACTTTTGTGCATTGCAGAAAGAAATGGCAACCCACTCCAGTGTTCTTGCCTGGAGAATCCCAGGCATGGGGGAGCCTGGTGGGCTGCCGTCTATTGGGTCGCACAGAGTCGGACACGACTGAAGTGACTTAGCAGCAGCAGCAGCAGCAGAGACTGACTTCCCCGGTGGCTTTAGGGCTAAAGAACCTGCCTGCCAACCCAGGAGACGTAAAAGACTCAGGTTCAATCCCTGGGACAGGAAGATTTCCTGGAGTAGGAAATGGCAACCTACTCCAGTATTTTTGCCTGGAGAATCCCATGGACAGAGGAACCTGGTGGGTACCATCCACAGGGTTGCAAAGAGTCAGACGTGACTGAAGCAACTTGGCACACTTGTGATTGGCCAGACAAGAGACAAAGCAGAATCTGAATCACAATTTTAGGTCCAGATTATTTCAAGAGTCTCTCAATAAGTTTCCCCTCTTTCCTCTTACCTTCTCCGAGTTATCCTAAGCTTTCAAGTTATTCCCCTTTAAAACTATTTTCTTTAAGTTATATATTACTTACAATCTTGAAAACTTCCAGTGAGTAAAATACAAACACTTTTCTTACAACACCCCATGGGTATTCTCATAACATTGATTTTCCCATCCTCACCTTCATACTTCTGCAAAGCTCTTCTCTTTCCCATTACTCTATGTCCATTTTTAGGCTCCCTCAAAAGAATGAATATTGAAGGAAGTGGATCCAAACCCAGATTTTTGTCATTTCCTGGTCACTCAGCATCATATCTCTCTTCACTCTTCTTCTCTCCACCAACTCTGTCTTGGCAGTTTTCAGGATGAATCCTTGCACTTAAGTCTCGAATTACACCCTCTCATTATTACCATTGTTAATTACTCCACATACTCTTTACCTAAATATTAGATATGCAGAGACAAGTTTGTCCTTCTGGTGTTTAGCTACTTGCATAACCCTATTATTATACGGATTGTCAACATACAGGGAGATGCATTGTATTTGTTAGAAATCTGCGTTAGATGTCAAGCCTTGATTTAATTTGTAGGTACCTTACCTTTCTGAAACAATGCTGTTCTGCTCTTAAAATACACCACACACACACCTGAATTAACATGGCTGATTCCTGGCAAATAGGGGTGTTGCTCCAAAGTGGGTGATTCACCCCCTGTTAACTTACTAGCATGACCTAATCAAATGAGTTTGTTCCTTGTAAAATAGGAATCACTTCTACAATCAGAGTGGAGCACCAAGAATAGGAAAAATGTTGAAGGACTGAGTGCAATCTTCCTTAGGGCATAGATTCTGTAGAACTCAGAACAAAATAGGAAGTTAGAAGACACGGTTTTTAGTGAGGGTATAAAATAGAAGCCTAGAAAGAGAAAATCAAATTTTTTGAAAGAAAGATAATGAGCCACCGCTGCTGCTGCTGCTGCTGCTGCTGCTAAGTCGCTTCAGTCGTGTCTGACTCTGTGCGATGGCATAGACGGCAGCCCACCAGGCTCTGCCGTTGCTGAGATTCTCCAGACAAGAACACTGGAGTGGGTTGCATTTCCTTCTCCAATGCATGAAAGTGAAAAGTGAAAGTGAAGTCACTCAGTCGTGTCCGACTCTTCGCAACCCCATGGACTGCAGCCCACCAGGCTCCTCTATCCATGGGAAAACTACTACATTCCAATTCGAATGACTGAAAACAATTGCTTACAGTAGCAAATGCTGGTGAGGCTGTGGAGCAACTGGAATGCTCATACATGGCTGTTGGGGATGTGAAATAGTATGACCATTTTAGAAAGTTTTTCAGTTGAAGATATACTTCTCATGTAACTCAGAATACCATTCTTAGGAATTTACCCAAGTGAAATGAAAACTTGATATTCATATAGAATCCTGTACATGAAAGTTTATAACAGTTCTATGCCTCATCACCAAATGATGGAAAAATTCCAACTATCTTGCAGTGCATGAGTAAACAATCTATGATACATCAGTATAGTGGGAAACTACACAGCAATAAAAAGGAATGGACTACTGACACATAGAACAGCTTGGCTGGATCTCAAAGTCACCATACTGGGTGAAATAAGACAGCAGTTTCAGGAGACTATATATTGTATGATTCTTTTTACATGAAAATCTCAAAAGGTTAAAAGTGTAGTGACAGAGAACAGATCAGAGGTTGCCAGGGAGTAGAGGTGGAGGAAGGGTTGATTTTAAAGAAACAGCATGTGGGAATTTTTGGATGTGCAAGAGCTGTTTTGTATCCTGATTATTGTCATGTTTTAAATGGAGTGTTTAAATGTCATGTTTTTAAAGGAATCTATGCATGTGTTAAAATTCATAAAACTGTGCTTCTGAAAAAGACAATTTTACTGTATATTAATTATAAACTCAATTTTAATAAAGAGGTAGGAAGATGGACAGAAGAGAATATCAAGCATTCTTTCTTTAAAATTTAAGAACAATTTTTACAAAAGAATGTGGTGCCAAGGGGATTTCTTTCTATTGGACAAAGAAGTCAAAGAAACTACTGAATTCCTAGCAGAAGCTGCTAGGAATTCATCATTTTATTTTTCAACTTGGAATAAAACTACTTTTCTGATCTACAAAGTGCACAATTGCAAGAGGAATTTATGTTTATATTATGATAGAAACCACAGAACAGCCACATTTCCCTCCTCATTTGCGTATTCACTGCTTGAAGGAGAGCCTTGACTCAAATGTAGACCTATAAAAAAATATAACCTGAAGAAAGTTGAAAGTTTAAGTCAACATATTATCTTTGCGAATGATATTTGCTAATGAGAAACCATTGGCTTCTTTAACAGAAAATTTTCTCTTCCAACCTTTTCCTGGATTTGAGAGTGCTTACCATGGAAAGAGACCGGAGCAAAGTAAGAGGGTTCCTCTATTTTTTTTTTTTTTTTGGCTTCACTCTTTGGCTTTTGCTATTTATACCTATTATTCCCAAGAATTTATGGGCTTAATCAGCAGCCAAGAGACACAGCTTTGTTGCTTACTGGGCTTGTTGTGACTTTAAGTAGACTTCCCTGTAGTTCAAACGGTAAAGAGTCTGCCTGCCATGCAGGAGACCAGGGTTCGATTCCTGGGTTGGGAAGTTCCTCTGGAGAAGGGAATGGCAATCCACTCCAGTATTCTTGCCTGGAGAATTCCATGGACAGAGAAGCCTGGTGGGCTACAGTCCACGGGGTCACAAAGATTTGGACACGACTGAGCGACTAACACACACACATTTCAAATATTCATCAATTCACATAACAAGGTAGTTCCTTTATGATTTTTGTACAGCATCATCCTTTTCACTGTGTGCATGGCTGTGATTTTATTATTAGGCTATAAGTTTATCAGATCCTTATTGTAAGTTCTCCATACCAAGAGTTTACCATGGTGTACGTTTCTCCTTTGTGATTTTTTTTCTTAACATGGGGGAGTGTTTGATTACTAAACTAACTTAATTTTCTGTTCATTTAACAATCGGATGCTTTTGAACAGAACTTGGCATTTCACAGTTCTAATAATGGCTGTACTTCTGTCTTCTGAAATCTATTGTCTTTACACAAGTCTAAAGTTGTTATAAAACACAACACAGCAGAGCAAAGCGAAAGTATCTGTGGCAGAATATGAGCACTAGAACAGGAGTCAGCAAACTGACTTGTAGGCTGACTGCCTGTTTTCATAAATAAAGTTTTATTGGAACACAGTCACACCCATTTATTTGTATATTACCATTGTTTATTTTATGGTCCAATGGTAGATCTGGGTAGTTGTGAGAGAGACTATATAACACACAAAGCCTCAAATATTTACTTACTGGCTCTTTTCAGAAAAAGTGTACTGAGTCCCAGACAAGGCATTTATCTTAACCAGTTGTTCATTTTTGTTATGACAGACTTTATCTTAATGATTTAAAATACTAATTACATATAAATGAAATCTCAGTTCACTCATTTTGAAACACCTTGAGAGGACATTAAATGGAATTTGAAATTAAGCATTGGACTGATACTTTGAGATGCTACTTATCAAAGCCTGAATGTGTTAGTGCTAGGGCTGAAATCCACATGCTGTATTCACAAACCTGAAACATCAAAGGTCCCTGCTACCCCTAGCCCTGCTAAAAAAAAAAAGTGGAAAAAGCATAACAGAATAATGGGCATTTGAGTAATAACAGTGTGCTACATAACACTTAACCTGGAAGACATACATATTTTTTTAACCCTAAATCGTAGCATATCTTTTTAAAATAACAACCCTTCCATCTAAGAAGCATAAATTGGAGACTATTAATGAAAGGAATTTTGGGCATTTAAGGCTGTCACTCAGGAATTAAAAGTCTTTAGGGTTTCCTTTGTTGAGTGGATTTCTGCCAACAGGAAAAAACAAAAAACAATATGGATGGAACCAGTTTACCCATCCTTGTCTATTTAAGGTAAAGAGTGGATTAAACCCCAGTTTTCATTAGTTCCAAAACCTCATCTGATTGATGTCAGGAGATACAGTCTATTTAAGTCTTCCATCCCCCTAAAATATCTTTGGTTTCTCAGATTTGCTTATAAAGTCCACACATCAATCCGGGGCATTGCTGCTCACAAGCTGTAATACCCAGTGCCAATTGCCTGCAGCCCAAACTTTGGATGATGTTGTGAACTTGCCTCATTCAGGCAAGACTTCCCTTCTGTCATCTTGTTGCTGCTGTGGTATCACGACTGATGTCTGGGAGACCCACTCCTGCTGTTACAGGAGGATAGCTGCCTATAAATCCTCCTCCATAACTATGATGCACGCACTACTGGGTAACTTTCCAGGCTGGCTCCAGGACTACCTGCACACCCTACTAGGGACATCCTTTTTCTCTCTTCTGTGACCCTTAGGCCTAACATTATCTGGCTGATGTATGAACATGTGGTGAGTACCTACAGTACTTTTCTTGTCTTTCCTGTAATCTAGCCTCAGTTAGGCTTATTCTAAGAATCAGGAATGCATGTTTGACTCTCTATTAAGAACAGAGTGCAGTCTTGGTTCCCCCCAGGGGAACGCCTTTGCTGTTTTCCAGTTGCCCAGTCTTGTCCCACTCTCTGAGACCTTTGCATCTTTGTGAATTAGAGGCAAGCAGATTCTTGGGGGAGGGATCCAACCAATTCTACTCTCATCAAAATGCAAGTCTTAAGCTCCAGTGGATTCTTTAAGGTAGGAGCTGTTATTGAGTTCTTTGACCACCAGGTTTGAACACCATAGCTTCTCCATTCAAATATGAGTGAAGTAAAAATACTGTTGCACTCTAGGCGGTGGTGGTGGTTTAGTCGCTAAATCATGTCCAGCTCTTGCAACCCTATGGACTATAGCTTGCTCACCTCTTCTGTCCATGGGATTTTGCAGGCCAGAATACTGGAGTGGGTTGCCATTTCCTACTCCAGGGGATCTTCCTGACACAGGGATCAAACCCACATCTCTTGCATTGCAGACGGTCCTCTGCATTGCAGTCAGATTCTTTACTACTGAGCCACCAGGGAAGCATGTTTGAGCCCCATAGATTCTCCATTCAAGCATGAGTGAAATAAAAATGCTGTTGAACAAGTAGAGGCAAAAAATTACATAAGTTCCTTTTTTACTTTACAATTATAAAAATCTAGAGTTAAATTTGGTCTCAGAACCATCTGTACTAGAATCATCTGAGCATTCTAAAAATACTGCTTACTATCATGTTCCCTAACAATCCAGGGTGGGACCTAAGAACTTATTAGTGAGAAATGATAGCAGTAAACAGCAAGAGTACACTTTAGATGTATCTATGTATTATTAGCAACTCTTTATACACATGCATGTTTGCTGGAAAACTGCATATAATTAATTCTATAACATATACCTGATTTTTTTCAATCAATCCTTTAATTTACTATAAATCTATGTCCATAGGGGATCAGTTCATAGCTAAATTTGACCATCTTGGAACATTGCTTTTAGCAATATTCCCACCAAAAGGAGTATCTTAAATTGAAACTTGATACAGGTATATATCAGTTTAGTTCAATTTAGTTGCTCAGTCGTGTCCGCCTCTTTGCGACAGGCTTCCCTGTCCATCACTAACTCCCAGAGCCTACTCAAACTCATGTCCATCACATTGGTGATGCCACCTAACCATCTCATCCTTTGTTGCCCTCTTCTTCTCTTGCCTTCAATCTTTCCCAGCATCAGGGTCTTTTCCAGTGAGTCAGTTCTTCACATCAGGTGGCCAAAGTATTGGAGTTTCAGCTTCAGCATTACTCCTTCCAATGAATATTCAGGACTGATTTCCTTTAGGATTGACTAGTTGGATCTGCTTGCAGTCCAAGCAACTCTTAAGATTCTTCTATCAACAAACATCTAAATGTTTTAAAAACACCCACCTGAAAGAACATTCTTCAGATTTCAATTATCCAATTGGTTTATGCCAAAGATCCCCTGGAAAAGTGAACAGCTACCCACTCTAGTATGCTTGCCTGGAAAATTTCATGGACAGATGAGCCTGGCAGGCTACAATCCATGGGGTTGCAAACAGCTGGAGACAACTGAATGACTTTCACTTCAGTTCAGGATAGAGATACTGAGTAGGAGGTTCATAGATGCACAGAAAATGGGACTAAGAGTAGTAATTTTCCAATAAACCTTTATGTACTTAAAAGTAGTGGGCATGTGGGGTTGGTCTGAAAGCTGAGATACAGACTGCTACAAACCCCAAGCAATGCTGTAGTCTTTTTCTTTTCTCTGATTGTTTTGTGGTCCGATGTATTCTAACCCAAAGGAACTGAGAGTGAAAAAAATAAAAGAGAACGTTGGAAGCAATCTACTTGTCAAAAGCAAAGCACAGATTTAAGATACAGCAACCATAAACTCTGAATCAGGGTCCTGGGAAGTTCATCTCCTTCGTTGTGATATCACATATAATATATCATTAAAATCTCTCCATATATTTGGGATACCTGGCGTTAAGGAGTTGGAAGAAACAGCCTAAAACTTATCTCACCTCCTGCAGTTTTCACTGGATTGTTGTTTTGGTAGGCAGAGAATTGGACACCAGTGTACTGAAAAATGTAAATTTATATTCATAAATATAACAATAAAAATAATAAATATTTAAACGTGTAACATTTATTTCATGTTTTGATCACCTACCAAAGAACTGCTTTAAGGCAATCTGTCTGCTATATTGTGTTATAGTATCTCATTTTTTTAAAAATTGAAGTATGATGCTTAGTAGCTCAGTTGTATCTGATTGTCTATGCTTAGAAGATCAGTTATATCTGACTTTCTGTGACCCCATGGACTGTAGCCTGCCAGGCTCCTCTGTCCATGAAATTCTCCAGATAAGAATACTGGAGTGGGTAGTCATTCTCTTCTCCAAGGGACCCTCCTGACCCAGGAATGGAACCCAGGGTCTCCTGAACTGCAGGCAGATTCTTTACTGTCTGTGCCACCAGCAAAGCCCAACTGAAGTATAGTTGATCTAAAATATTGTATTTTATTTTATTTTTTTAAATGCTTTTCCTTCTCCCTCTATAGCATCACCTTTTCTCTTCTTCTTCTTCTTTTTTTTTTTTTTCTGGCTCCTTCCATCTGCCTCTCCTTTTCCCTCATTTGTCACTCTAGTATAGATTTGTGCCTGAAACTAGGTCATGAGACTGTCAAGATGTCAGCTTCAAATTTAGTTTTCAATTCCCTGTCTTTAAACCACTTTATATTTTGGGAATGATTTCCTTTACTTTGTGGTTAGATGGAGCAATTTGAATACCCTTTCTATTGCACATGAGTTTTCCTTTATATATACCTGCTTAGATGGCTTCTTATAAGTTATTATGCATTGGTAATCACACATTATCACATCTGGGTTGTCTTAAAAACGTTCAGGTCTTGACAAATTAAGGGAAAAAAAGGGAAAAGTATTTTACAAAAAGAACATGAAGTTAATTTTTGTCACCACATTTACAAAACAGTTCCACTAACCGAATACAACCTACTTCTTACAAATGCAATTACGGTTATGCCTCATTGAGGGAAAAGATTTTTAAATATTAAAAGTAAAGCAAGCCACAGAAAACTCAAGTGTCCTCCCCTAGGAACAAATAGTAAAATCTGGTGTTCATTAAAATACTTGAATGTTAATGGAAGAAAAAAATGTCAACCTTATGTCTCCATTTCTTTGGACCAAGACAGTGTGGTTTCTCAGTTTTCTCAAGGCCTGGCCAGCTTAGGATATGGTGAGACTCTTTGGAGACAGGAAATGTGAGGTTGGATGTAGCAGAGCACAAATCCGTGAAATGGTTTGGGGCTTCCTTGCACTGTGTGTCTCCTTGACCTTCCCTATGGCGAGTATAGAAAGGCACAAGGAACCCACTTCCTTTCTTGGGTCTCTCTCTGTTGCCAGAGATCTCATTGCCATTGAAGTGGGAAAAAAGGTCTACAAAAAAAGCCAAAATATGACAAGACCAAATGTGGAGTTTTGAGGACATATAAGAATCAAGATTGCTGGGAGAAATATCAATAACCTCAGATATGCAGATGACACCACCCTTATGGCAGAAAGTGAAGAGGAACTAAAAAGCCTCTTGATGAAAGTGAAAGAGGAGAGTGCAAAAATTGGCTTAAAGCTCAATATTCAGAAAACGAAGATCATGGCATCCAGTCCCATCACTTCATGGGAAATAGGTAGGGAAACAGTGGAAACAGTGTCAGACTTTATTTTGGGGGGCTCCAAAATCACTGCAGATGGTGATTGCAGCCATGAAATTAAAAGACGCTTACTCCTTGGAAGAAAAGTTATGACCAAGCTAGATAGTATATTGAAAAGCAGAGACATTACTTTGCCAACTAAGGTCCATCTAGTCAAGGCTATGGTTTTTCCTGTGGTCATGTATGGACTGTGAAGAAGGCTGAGCGCTGAAGAATTGATGCTTTTGAACTGTGGTGTTGGAGAAGACTCTTGAGAGTCCCTTGGACTGCAAGGAGATCCAACCAGTCCATTCTGAAGGAGATCAGCCCTGGGATTTCTTTGGAAGGAATGATGCTAAAGCTGAAACTCCAGGACTTTGGCCACCTCATGCGAAGAGTTGACTCATTGGAAAAGAGTCTGATGCTGGGAAGGATTGGGGGCAGGAGGAGAAGGGGATGACCCAGGATGAGATGGCTGGATGGCATCACCGACTCGATGGACGCGAGTCTGACTGAACTCCAGGAGTTGGTGATGGACAGGGAGGCCTGGTGTGCTGCGATTCATGGGGTCGCAAAGAGTCGGACATGACTGAGCGACTGAACTGAACTGAACTGAGGTTGACAAGGAAGACATCGCAAGAATCAACAGCATCATAAAGAAAGTGGCCCTCCCTTCCTCTCCCTCAAACTGTCCTCATCCCACCCTGTCCCCCCCAACCCCCAACATACTCATTTTCTCGTCCTCTCCTCCAGCTAGACCCTTAGCCAAAACAGAACAGTCCACAGGCATCTGCCTGGATTTCTTCACTTTAATTGGCATTCCAACAGTAAGAGCCATTTTTGTTATAGGGTTCCCTTCTCTTTTACATCTTAATTTTATTTTCAATGCAAATAGCTCCTAGAAGATCAAAAGCCTGTCAGCTATTAATACTTCAGAATAAATTAATTGAATCACATTGCCTTCTGTATGATTCCTAGATAAAGGCAGTTGTGCTAAAGAACTAAGACCGCTGTAGGGTAGGGAGGGAATTTGTCAGAGAGAACTCTGGCTGGAGGGAGGGTAGAAGAGGTCTCTGTAGGTAATAGAATCTGAGGCTGGAGATAGTTTGCTGGTTCTGGGTACCTAGAGATGTCTGGAGCAGAGAAAAAAAGGTGGGTAGGAGGCTGTCAAGGTCAATACTGGATTATTTGAAATGTTTGCCCCTGGCCATGAAAGAGAGGAAAAGCTCCCAGCCTGATGGCCTCCAGGAAAAGAGCTGGAAGAGTTTTGTGAAAGACAGTCAACAGCAAAATGTCTGACTTGCCAATTAGGTGAAAGGCAGTGATAACTTCATTCCGTGTTCACTGATATATTTGTTGGTAGTTCTCTATCCTTCCAAACTGATGTATGTGTGTGCCAAATTCTAGCATATATTATGTGCTAAAGAAAGGCTAGTCATCATTAGTAGTAAAGTTTTTAAAATTATAAAAGATCTCTTATTGTGTTTAAAATTTGAGTTAATTTTTAAATACATAACACATAAAGAGAACATATAAGCTCAAGAACTAATTGGGAAATAAAATATATACACATAAATAAAATAATTACTTTATTATTAAAGCAATGTGAGTTTGCTCAGTCATGTCTGACTCTTTGCTACCCCATGGACTCAAACCCACCAGGCTCCTCTGTCCATGGAATTTTCCAGGCTAGAATACTGGAGTGCATTGTCTTTTCCTTCTCCAGGGGATCTTCCTGACCCAAGGATAGCACCCACATCTCCTGTGTCTCCTACATTGTAGGCAGATTCTTTGAAAAAGTGAAGTCGCTCATTGTCCGACTCTGCGACCCCATGGACTGTAGCCTACCAGGTTTCTCTGTCCATGGGATTTTCCAGGCAATAGTACTGGAGTGGATTGCCGTTTCCTTCTCCAGGGGATCTTCCCAACGCAGCGCTCAAACCCAGGTCTCCCGCATTGTAGACAGACGCCTTACCGTCTCAGCTACCAGAGAAGTATAGAAATAGCTATAGATAAAAATATAGTGGTTAATACAAAAAAATTTTCCAAAAAGGAACTCATCCTACAATGATGTTTTATATTCTTTTTTTTTCCCACAAAGTATTTAGTAGGGTAAATGGTAGATAGAGGCACACATTATTTTTAAAATCGGAAAAGCATTTTATTATGTAAAGTGACATATTTAGCAAATCAATTTTTTATGTACTCTTAGGTGTTCTAGTTTTTTTAAATATTACAAACAACGTTGAACTAAACTTCTATGTTTTTATATTTTTATTCTAAAACCTTCATAATGAGCTAAACATTGTACCAAAGGCAGAAGAAAAAGCCTAAATTTCTCTATTAAAAAAATACTATTGAAAAAACAGTAGAAACAAACTCAATTTTAAAAGATTTTTAAAAGACAAATGACTAACAGATTTGCAACATAAGTAATAAAAGTATATATCCTCAATATAAAAAGCATATTCATGAATCAAATATATGACTCTCCTAAAAGAAATATGGGAGAAGACCTTACACATGCAGGTAATTAAAAAAATCAAGCTGCTAATAATGAGATGCCTTCTTTTTGCCAAAGAGCAAACATTTTTAAAATGATTCTTAGGGTCAATGAGGGAATGGAGAAATAAATATTTTTACATTTGCCCCTTTCTCTTTCTACATGTTTTCCATATAGTTACATTTATTCTTGTCCTTACATATCATATGTATTCAAACTACTCCTAATTATGTCCATCAGGTTGCTGGGCTTCACAGCCATACACAGATAATGCCTACTTGAGCTATCTCCTTCATTATCTGACAAATATCTGAAAATTTATAGATCCAAACAGCACTTTTAATTTTCTTCCCAAACCTGGACCTCTCCCAATCTTTATTCATCCAGGGGTCCTAGTCTCAGAGTAGAATTATTCTTCATACTTTTCTTTCTCTCCACATTCAGTATTACCAAGTCATGTCTGCTGCTGCTGCTGCTAAGTCGCTTCAGTCGTGTCTGACTCTGTGTGACCCCGTAGACTGCTCATCTCCAAATATGTTACCAATCAGCCACTTCTTTGCAGTTCTATCAAGATGGCCCCAGTCCAGGCCACCTTCCACTCTTTCCTGAATTACAGCAGGAGCTTCTTAACTGCTCCCTTACATTCCTTTTCTGCTTGCCTACTGATTTTCCACTGGGCGATCAAAATGATATTTTTCAAGTGTAATTAGATCATGTTTCTTCCACATGAAACTCTTCAGTGGCTTTTCATTACTCTTCCATTAAATTCAGACATTTGGAATCTGGAAGAGCACATAGTAGGCACACAGAAATATTTATTTGAATGAATGGAACCCAAGGCCCTCAGTGGCTATTATCCACTGCTGGAGGCTTACTTGAGGTAATCTTTTGTCCTCTGTCCCTTTCCTCTTCTTTCCTCCTCTTCCACTTCCCCTCAGGGTCCTGAAATGTGCCAAGTTCTTGCCTGGGTCAGGAGAGGTGTTACTTCCTCCGCAAGGCCTTCTCTAAATGTCTTGCCTAAGGTAGATTCACTCTGTGATCTGATCCTATCTCATGCTCCACAAAACTTAGCCTGTGTTTACTGTCTAATTATGAGATAGTTTCATCATGAGGTCTCTAGGGCAGTGATATTAGCTCTATTTGGTTCCAATTATATTCTTTTTTTGTTTAAACTGAGATTAAGTTGTTGTAAGACAGCACATTGTTGTTTTAGTTTCATGTGTACAGTAATGTGATTCAGTTATATATGTGCATGCGTGTGTGCTCAGTCTCTAAGTCATGTCCAACTTTTTGTGACCCTATGGACTGTAGTTTGCCAGGTTCCTCTGTCCAGGAATTTAGGGAGTTAGAAGATGTGGTTTTCAGTAGTATAAAGTGGAACCTTAGAAAGAGAAAATTAAATTTTTTGAAAGAAAGATAATGAGCCACTACTACATACCAATTCAAATGACTAAAAATAAATACCTAAATAGCAGATGCAGTGAGGCTGTAGAGCAACTGGAATGCTCATACATGGATGCCTGTTGGGGATGTGAAATAGTACAACCATTTTGAAAACAGTTTTTCAGTTGAACATACACTTCTCACATAACTCAGAATCCATCCCATTCTTAGGAATTTACCCAAGTGAAATGAAAACTTAATATTCATATAGAATCCTGTACATGCTGGGAAAGATTGAAGGCAGGAGGAGAAGGGGACGACAGAGGATGAGATGGTTGGTTGGCATCACCGACTCAATGGACATGGGTTTGGGTGGACTCTGGGAGTTGGTGATGGACAGGGAGGCCTGGTGTGCTGCGGTTCATGGGGTCTCGAAGAGTCGGACACGACTAAGCGACTGAATTGGACTGAGCTGAACATGAGTGTATACAGCAGTTCTATGCATCATCGCCAAATGATGGACAAATTCCAACTATCTTGCAGTGCATGAGTAAACAATCTATGATGCATCAATATATTGGGAAACTACTCAGCAATAAAAAGGAATGGACTACTGACTCATAGAACGTCTTGGCTGAATCTCAAAGTCACTATACTGAGTGAAATAAGACAGCAGTTTCAAAAGACTATATACTGCATGATTCTTTTCATATGAAAGTCTCAAAAGGTTAAAAGTGTAGTGACAGAGAACAGATCAGAGGTTGCCAAGGAGTAGAGGTGGAGGAAGGGTTGATTTTAAAGAAACAGCATGTGGGAATTTTTGGGTGTGCAAGAGCTGTTTTGTATCCTGATTGTTGTCACATTTACATAAATCTACACGTGTGTTAAAATTCACAGCACTGTGCATCTGAAAAAGACAATTTTACTGTAATTTAATTATAAATTCAATTTTAATAAAGAGGTAGGAAGACAGACTGAAAAGAATATCAAATATTCTTTCTTTAAAATTTAAGAACAATTTTTACAAAAGAAATCAGTGCCAAAGGGATTTCTTTCTATTGCACAAAGAAGCCAAAAACCTACTGAATCCGTACCAGACAAGCTGTTAGGAACTTTCCAGGCAAATATACCGAAATGGGTTTCCATTTCCTACTCCAGGGAATCTTCCCAGTCCAGGGATTGAACCGACGTCTCCTGCATCTCCTGAACTGGCAGGCGGATTCTTTACCACTGAGCCACCTGGGAAGTCCAGGATATATATATGCGTGTATTTATATATTCTTTTTTGGATCCTTTTTCATTATGGTTTACCACAGGATAATGAATATAGTTCCCTGTGCCATATAGTAGGAACTTGCTGTTTATCTATTTTGTATATAGTGAGTGAGTGAGTGAGTGAGTGAAGTTGCTCAGTCGTGTCTGACTCTTTGCGACCCCATGGACTGTAGCCTACCAGACTCCTCCCTATATAGTAGTATCTGCTAATCCAAAACTCTAATTCATCCCTTTCTCCCAACACCCTTTTTCTTTGGTAACCAGAAGTTTGTTTTCTGTGTCTGTGAGTCTATTTCTGCTTTATAAATAAGTTCATTTGTATCATTTTCTTTTGGATTCCACATACAAGTGATACCATGTGATATTTGTCTTTCTCTGACTTACTTCACTTAGTGTGATAATTTCTAAGTCCATCCATGTTGCTGCAAATGACATTATTTCATTCTTTTTTATGGCTGAGTAATATTTCATGTGTGTATATATGTATGTGTATACAATGGAATACTACTCAGCCATAAAAAGGAATGAAATACCATAACTTTCTTCATCCATGCTTACATGGCTTGGCTATTATTTATAATGTTGCTAGGAACATTGGGGTACATTTATCTTTTCAACTTAGAGTTTTTAATCTGTCCCAAATATATGCCCAGGAATGAGATTGTTGGATCATATAGTAGCTCTATTTTTAGGTTGTGAAGGAATTTTTGTACAGTTCTCCATAGTGGATGTACTAGTTCACATTCCACCTACAGTGTAGGAGGGTTCCCTTTTCTCTGCACTCTCTCTAGCACTTATTGTTTATAGAATACTTGATGATGGCCATTCTGACCAGTGTGAGGTGATATTCCATTGTAGTTTTTATTTGCCTTTCTCTTGTAATTAGTGATATTGAAGATTTTTCATATTCTTGTTCCAACTGTATTTTTCATGCTTCCTGTAATAGTGCAAATTGTAAGCCAAGAAAGAAAAAGGGAAGAAAATCATAGAAGTTAATAAGTTAGCACATTTTGAAAATTATTTTCTGTGCTGGGCACTCTTACTTTGAAAGAAATAATTACATAAATACAGATAAATCATACATGGCACAACACTTCCTGATTCCCTGTGAGTTGCAATGATATGTATAAGCTTATATTCTCTCCTTGAATCTTCCTAGTCACCTCACATAGAAGTCTACTTCTTATTTCAGATGTGAGAAAATTGGGTGGGTCTTGTGAGTGCTAAGTTGCTTCAGTTGTGTCCGACTCTTTGAGACCCCATAGACTATAGCCCACCAGGCTCCTCCGTCCATGAGATTTCCCAGGCAAGAATACTGGAGTGGGTCGCCATGCTCCCCTCTAGGGGATCATCTCAATCCAGGGATAGAACCCACATCTTTTACATCTCCTGCTTTGGCAGGTGTGTTCTTTACCACTAGCACCACCTGGGAGTCCAGGCTGGGGCTTAAAGAGGTTAAATAAGTACCAGAGTCTGGACCCAAATGCAGGTCCAGTTTATCCAATAATCGTCTTTCTGTCTTTAGTTAGGAGAGCCTTTGGCATCATGCCATTTACAAAGGAGCTTCCACTCCTATATGGCTAATCTTGACCTGAGATTCTGCCCAGTTGGAGTGAGAACTTCTCTTTTTCCAGACTCCAGAGTTGGATGAGGAAATAGGCACAGACATTCCTCATGGAGAAAAGAGCTACAATGAAGCTACTCTCATGTTCTCTCCTGATAGTGTCCATAACTAGAGTGACCTTCCATCCTGGTTGGCTAGAGCTGTCTCTGTTCTCTCCGGTTGTATCATCATTCATAGTGACTATCCCTGAGTGGACTCTGCATCACTTGGTGACTCTGTTCCCCAACTGTCCTGGGTGACTAGTAGCTGGTCTTCTAGCCTCCACTCCCCACTTTGCTTCTTATTTATTTTCAGTGCCTTGCTTTCTGTGCTCTAATGCATCAGCTTTCCCAGATGATGGGCAGGTTCCCAAATGATCTGCCTGAAAATCCACTCTTAAGTGAGGTCAGAGGCCAGCCCCTTTCAGAGAGAACTGTGAAGTGCTGGGACCTGAGGCTCAGTACCTGCTGTCTTGCCTACTCAACATGCAGCTGATACTGCCTGTGCACTCACGGAGAAGAAGGCTCAACACAGTTTCCAGCAGCCACTCCAGACCAGATCATCTTTCACCTGGGTTTTCCCATAGATGAATAGCCTTAAAGATGCTTCTGGAACTTCAGGGAGGACAAATGCACTCCCTGACTCCCTTGTCCATGGGGACTGCTTGGTGTCTTCAGTGGGGAAGATTTATTCACTCTGTCAGGCTCTCACAGAGAGGGCAGGAATTCTTGCGCTGCATCTCAGTTTCTTGTATTTTCTAGTTCAACCCCCTGCTCTGTATGTGGTTTTGAAATGATAATGAGCCACTGGTTTTTTTCCCTGGTTCACAGATTCTTGTTTCTCACAGGATGAATAGTGTGTCTCCTGATTCATCATCTTAGGAAGATGAATGCCACGCGTCCCAACAACATAACAGCATCTTTCCTGCCTCCTAGCTCCCACATAGCCATCAGCGGATAGACGGCGGGCAGCTTGGATTTATTTTTTGCTGCATTCAATCAGGCACATAACACCATGGCGAGAATGTCAGTTTATTGCAGCTCAAGGTGAATTTCTTTCTTCTCAAGGTAATGACACAAAAGTTCCCCAGGGGGCAGCTCCTCAGAGGCTGGCTTGATTGTATTTTTCCATAAATGAGCTTTCAGGGGAATGTCAGGCTCTGTCTTGATAGAGCTGGCTGGATTGGTGATGGGATTGGATATTGTCACCCCATGCTCTCTTCCAGGGCAAGGCTGGATTGATTGCATTATTTAGCGTAAGCATAACCCAAAAAAGCAAAGCGCTTGACTTTCAGACTTTTCCTTCAAAGGGGGAGAGTTGATGGCATTTCACTTAAAAAGGAGGGGAGTGACAACTGAATATCCAAGCAATGGTCTGTTCTCTGTTCTAGATGGATTTCATTCTTATTTTCCATGCGATTTCATTCATTCATGATGCTGAGCAAATGCTTTTGCCAGGATGGCTCTTCTCTCTGGGTGGGAGGCTGGTGACATTTGCAAGAAGGAGGAGTAAGAAGCGAAGGCAGCAGTGGTTTTTAACTAGGACTCAGTGGAACTGGAGATTTCCTGGGGGATCAGCAGAGGAGTCTGGAAAACAATTTCAGAATGTCTGATATTTTACTTGCCTAGCAAAATCAGCCCTTTTCTTTTTCTTTATGATAAAACATACTAGAAGAAAGATCTCCTAAATGTTAGGTTAACTAAAGTATATAGGGCCTGCAGAATCTCATAATAAAAAATATATATAAATTGAAAAGAAGTCTTCCCAATATGGACACATGGTATTTAATATTTAGAGATATTCTTAGGAAAAACAAACAAACAAAAAACCCTGATGTCTAAAGTGACTCTTGTAAATATATTCGAACTAGTAACCAAAAGGTCTCACCCCAAGAGTAAGGCTTTGACATCTGTATCAGGAAAAATCTAGTTCTTCCCTACTATGTAGGGAAAAACCCAGTTCTTTCTTCCTGCTTTTTCTTTCCTTTACTTCTAACACTTGTGGTCACTGGATGTGTGCAGGCTTTCCCCTGCCGACAAGACCGTGTCCCGAGACTTAGTTCAGTTCTGACACCATCTATCTGGATTGGATCCCACAGGTTAAGGGCGCAGTCTTATAAAACTGCTCCCAACTTCAGATACCAGTCATGAACAGTAGGCCTCCAGGTTACCCACAACTGTTGTCCACTGGCTACAAATCAGTTCCCCAATGCCCTCTGCTCAGGTTTGATTAATTTACTAGAGAGGCTCCTAGGTCTCAGGGAAACTTATTTATGTTTGCCCATTTATTAAAGGATATGATTCCCAGGTGGCTGTAGTGGTAAAGAACTCGCCTGCCAGTGCAGGAGACATGAGACACACAGGTTCAATCCTGGGTCAGGAAAATCCTCTGGAGTAGGAAATGGCAACTCACTCCAGTATTCTTGTCTGGATAATCCCACAGACAGAGAAGCCTCATGGGTTATAGTCCATGGGGTTGCAGAGTCAGACATGACTAAAGTGACTTAGTGTGTGCACACCCACACACACCCCCACACGTGATTAAGGATACAGATAAACAGCCAGATGAACCGCCTGGGAGAGTTCTGGGCACAAGAGCTTCTGTCCCCATGAAGTTGGCGTTCATCACCCTCCCAGTACGTGGATGTTTTCACCAACCAGGAAGCTCCTAAACCCCATAGTATTTTATGAGAATTTTATGGAGGCTTCATCAAGTAGGTATGATGGACCATTTTCAATCCTTCTCCCTTCTCAGAGGAATGAGGATCAGGGCTGAAAATACCAAGCTTCTAATTATGGTTTTTTTCCAATCGCCAACCCTTCTCTAGGATCCCACTAAGTGTCATGTCATTAGGACAAAAGACACTCCAATCACCCCCTGAAATTATAAGGGGACCCTGTGTTAGTGAAGGAGGAAACAGACAGAACTGACTCCATCTTCAAAGCAGGACTCCATCTTGGCCCGGACTGTGGACTTTGAGCTATATGCCCAGTATCTATGGAAACTACATGTCAACTGGAAAACCAAACTCCCCATGGAAGGGCCCCAGGGCTCGAATCTAGACTCTCCATCACCTAAAAGAATACCCTAATTATCTGTGTAACCAAATAGAATCATAAATTCTATTATGCTTATTGGGGTATGACCACAAGCCTATTGATTATTGTCCATGGTTAACTACTTAGGCCTAAGGCGTATGAATCACGGGTTAACTTTGATTGTACCTTTCTTTTCCTTTGTTCAGACTAGTTTCAGAGAATTTGGGGAAGTGGGTTTGAGCATGTACACTTAGGGTATATAACATTTTCACATAAACTGGTCGGGGTCCTTGGCTAAGAGGAGACTCTGCCTTGGGCCCGCTGGTGTAATAAACTGCACTCCACTATCTGCATTGTCCTGAGTGAGTTTGTTTCCTGGAACGCGTGGCTACAACATTAGGATCAGAGATTCGGATCAGAGACCAGAACATCTTTCCTATTATATCACAGCCTAGATGACCTCGCTCCTTGACTCCCTCACCTAAGAAAACTTTTGTGAGAGAGAGAGCTTACTTGCTTATTTGCTGGATGGTCCTACAGTATCACTGAACAGGTGGTGGGTGAGGCCGATGGTGATGGGGCAGGATGAGGCTGGAGAGCGGACAATACAGAACCAGTCATTCTACTGGTCATTCTACCAGTCATTTCTCTCTCTGCTCCATTTCCATCCCCATCATCAACTTCAAGTAACTGAGATACCTCTAGGGATCAGGCAGAGCATGGGCACAAGGAGAGTCCATGAAACACCACTCCTAGACACGCTGCCCTGCTCTTCACTAAGGGGAAGCTCCCAATGGACAAGGAAAAGGTCCTGAGTGTTGCAATCCAGTTCCCATAAAAATACCTCGGAAGCAGATCTCTCCAAACTTCTTTTGAAGCTCCTTCCTTTAGACACAATGGTGGCTTTTTCTTGGCTGAAATTCTAAGAAATCTCCAAAATGAATGAGAAAACCCTTTAAATCACCTTGCAATTCACAGCTTGTTTCTCCTGGTTCTATAAGTTTATTGTATTATTTTTAGAATGTTTACTTAAAAAGTGTGTAGAGCTGGCGGTGCAGGATCTCAGAATCTTTTCTTAGAACACAGCTATGTCTTCTATCACCAGGGGGCCGCTGGCAGGAGGCTAAAAATAGTCCACGGAGCGCTTCCCTCCACCAGAAGGATT
The DNA here is from genome assembly GCF_014754425.2 of Oryx dammah. Lineage (NCBI taxonomy): Eukaryota > Metazoa > Chordata > Mammalia > Artiodactyla > Bovidae > Oryx > Oryx dammah. The sequence goes on from NW_024070211.1 coordinate 26,219,142, forward strand.
GTTTATTTGCCAGAAGAGAGAAAACAGAAACTCACACTGCACCTTCTCCGTGAATTCCTTCTGAAAGCAAGCAAATGTTTCACTCCAGAGATGAAAGTTCTTTGCCTTAAAATGAGGGCTCGTGAAGAGTCGGCACCTTCTGTCTCTGAGAAGTTGAAGATGAATGAGTGTTCTGATCTTGGAACACACTTGCTCTAGAACTTCAGCAGCTTGCCATTGCTTGTAGGTTGGGGGCTGGATATCCTACAGTTAGTATTTGAGTCTCTTTTTAATCAGCCCCCCATCACCCTGCATTATCTCTCTGTTTCCGAGTTTTCAGCTTCAGACTCATCTCTTTAATATCCTCTGTACCCCGGTGTTTGCCTGGTCCTTTGATCATACTACTCTCTCTACTAAAGGTTTGACTCTTATTAGCCAATCTGGTTCTTGTCTTTCCAGAAAGGGCACCAAACTTCCCTCTTGGAGAAGCCCCCTCACTGACTGCCCAAGTTATGGAAAGCTTTCTGGACTCCTGCAGGATTCAGAGTCCATGGCAGTCTGCTGTTTTTGACACTTAGCAAATGAGAGTCTTATACAGGTTTTTATCTTTTGATGTGTGCCAGTTTTATTTTCTCAGTATCTTGAAAACCTCTGGGAATAGTGACAGTAGGTTTTAGTGTCTATGTCCAATATAGCGATCGACAAACAGTAGGTGCTTAATTAGTGTTTGATTTAGGGATTCTTGTTCTATTTCCACAGAGTTGAATGCGCTTATAAGTATTAAGAGTTGAATGCTCTTATAAGTATTAAGAGTTGAATGCTCTTATACTCCAAACCAGGGGCAGAGTTCCCCAGGGTTTTTGCAAAGTGGTGTTTGATAAAGACTCCTTCCCCTAAAATGCTTGCAAGGGGGAAGTGGTGGGTATTATGGGAAGGAAGGTCCCCTCTGTGGTTTAAAAGAAAAAAGAAAGAAACTGCTTTGTACAATGTCCTTATTGAGTCACAAGACCCTTGAACAAATGAAAGGTGCTGAGAAATACTGCAGTAAAGAAATCTGTTTTATTTTGTTGAATCTATCACTTCCCAGATTAATTTGACCATGGAACTCTTTTTACTCATTTTTTTTTTCTGAGAAGTAATGACATGGAGCATTCAGAAACACTAGATGTCTTAGCTCAAGGTGCTCTAACAAAATACTATAAACTGGCTGGCTTTAAACAACAGAAAATTATTTCTCACAGTTCAGGAGGCTGGAAGTCCAAGATCAAGCTTCCAGCATGGTTGGGTTCACATAAAGAGCCTTCTTATTGGCTTGTAAGTGTCTGACTTCTCACTATGTCCTCACCTGGAAGAGAGAGAGGAGAGCTCTGGTCTCTCTTCCTCTCTTTTTAAGGCCACTAATTTCACTCTCATGACTTCATTTAGATCTAATTGTCTCCCAAAGACCCCACCTTCAAATACCATCATTAGGGGGTAAAGTTTCAGCATATGAACTAAGGGGAAGGAGGGGGTAGCAAACTTTTAGTCCAGAACACAGAGCTTCTGTTGAACACAGTTTGAACAGAAGTAGCATCTTTCTTTCTGGCTTCCCACCTACCGTATCTCTAAGCCACACTTTCAATGAGATGTTCTAACCTGTGACTATCTCTTGGGTAATTGGGCTTCAACATACCATGCAGAGTTGATTATTTTGCCCAATTTGCACTAGAACAAACTCCTCCCATTTCTTATGTTCTGTTTTGCACTCTTTTAGGTAAGTCCAAATGAGGATGATCGGGAGACTAATCAGTATTTCTGGGAATGAACTACTAGACCTAACACGATTAGACAAATTCTTCTGCCTCTGCTTTAGCCAGCTAGGTGAATATTTTAGAGATTTTCTAGTCTATTTAGATTTGTAAAAAAAAGTACATGAATTAACTAAGAAATTCAAAAGTGAGTGATGCACCCACAAGTTGGGGTAAAGTTAGAACTAAATACAAGTCTTCTGGCTGCCAGGTAAGTGAACTTCACAACTTAGATTTCTCAATCAGGTGGCGTCTCCTAAGACTTGAATTTTCCTTGTTCTTGTGAAATCAGCTGAGATCAACTCAAAGAGAAAAAAAGGTTGCTTCTCATTTCTTGACTTTTCTGGGTTACGTATAACCAGACCTTTCCATTCTTTCTTGCAGGGAATACTTTTTCTTCACCTCTCCAGTCCAGCCAGCCCCATCTGGGTATTTTCAAGTCAATGTCCTTTGAAAAATGTGGCACTTGAGACAAAACCCAGCTCTCCAGATGTGACCTGACTTGACAAAGTGCAGTACGGCTCTCCCCCCTTAATCCGGCCCCACTTCTTCTCTTGCTGCAGAAGGGTGTTAGCACTCTCAGCGGTCCCAGATTCTTTTGATCATGCCCTTGCCTGCCTCCAGACCTACTTACCATCTCTAAGCCCTTCCACTATTTAGTTTCTCTCTAGTTTCACTCATGTCATCTTTTGTTACACCGTTGGCTTTTGTCCTTCTATCAGACAAACCTGCCTGGCTTTCAGGTAAGTGGACGTTCACATATACCTCTGACTTAATCAATCATGTGACCAACACTTGCTTCTGCTTCACTTTTTAAAAACTTCCTGACCTCTGGCAGTCGTTACTTCCCTCAAATCATCATTTTCTCTTTCTATATACCACAGGAGGACTCATTCCTTTTTCAGGTCTTTTTTCAAGTCCACGTTCTCTGAAAATCCTCTAGACCATGCTTTCCTAGCTCCTGTGTATGTGTGTGCGTGCTCAGTCACTCAGTCATGTCTGACTCTTTGCAACCCCATGGACTGTAGCCTGCCAGGCTCCTGTGTCCCTGGGATCTTCCAGGCCAGAATGCTGGAGTGGCTTGCCATTTCCTTCTCCAAAGCATTGAACCTGTGTCTCCCATGTCTCCTGCTTTGGCAGATAGGTGGATTCTTTACCACTGAGCCACCTGGGAAGCACTCCTTTGCAAAAGTATGTCCTTTTTGTTTTCTCTATACATGTTCAGCATTAGGGCAACGCCCTTTGTGCGCCTTGTAATGTTTGGTGTTGGTTTCTATCACTTGTGTCTGTAAGTCGTCTTTCTCTCTTGTAGCAGCAATGATTGCAATGGTGTGCATTTGTGCATCGATTGATTTGCCACAAAGCACTTACACGTACACCAGATCATCTGACTCACCTCAGTCCTCTACAGGGAAGCAAACATTATCACCCTTTTTATTTTCAGATGAGGACAATGAGCCTCAGCCAGGTGACATAACTTGCTCAAGGGCTAATAAATAATCTCTGATTCAGAGATAACTTCCCCCACTGGACACTGAAGTAAAGTGTGTCTGAGTAGACAGTGAGATCAGAAGATGTCCAACCTTTCATGATAACCTTTGATTTTGAAGTTTTCAGCCAGAGGCAGCACTCTTCTCCCTCCTCTCCCCTGGTCTGGTGGATCTGCTCATCCTGGGAAGTACTGGTATCTCAGGTTTTTTTTTGTTGTTGTTTGTTTGTCTGTTTTTTTGTTCTCATCACCTCTCCTTCATTTTGCTCCTTTTTCTGTATTTTTAAATTCCATGTTCTTTAATAGACAAGTAGGTTAGTATTATATGTAAGAATCAACATTTTAAAAATCCCTTGTGAGACATTCATTAAAAATGAAAACAATCTTCTGTTGCACAAGTTCTAGCATTTTCTACTCCTGAACAGAGCAGGTTAAGGATTAGCTGATGTTTTCTAGTAGGGAGGCAAAATAATGTGAACATAAGGTGAAGAACTAATTGATAATATATGGAAAAAAATAATAACTGTGAGGCAACACCATTTTGCCTCTCTACTCCATTGCAGTAGACAAGAGAATCAACTTCAACAAAACTTTTTGAGTCCTTCCTATAGGTTGGTGGCATTCTAGGAAGTTCGGACTAAGGAGTAAACAATACAGACAAAATTACTGATTTCATAGAGCTCACATTCTTTAAGTGTGAAGACAGTACAAATAAATGGTATATTTCAGATAGTGGTAAATACTGGCAGAAAATCACATAGTCTGATCACATAGTCTGATGTGATGGAACACACAGCTCAAGCGTGGGGCACTGCAGTGTGCTCACAAAGGTCTCCCTAAGGCGGTGGCATCTAAGTTGAGATTTGCATAGTAAGACCTAGGCAGCTCAGTAAAGATTGGGGTCTGATTGTTTTTGGAAGAAAGGCAAAAAGACTACAAGGGAGGAAGGAACTGTGTTTGAGCTTAGAAAGAAGGCTGACAAGGCTAGCATGTCTCGAGTCAGGGGAATAAGGAAAGGAAACTGCAAGTTTACATAGACATCATGTAGATCAAGGGAGCCATTGGAGGATTTAATGGAGAGAGAGATGATGTCATCTGATCTACATTTTAGAAAGGTCACATTAGCTACTTTGTGTACAGAGGGGATTGTTGGGAGGCAAGAATGGAAGCAGTGAGGTTATTACATTAATATTAATCCCAGTGAAAGAGGATGGTAGGTTTCACCAGATATTAAGGATGATACAAATATAGAGAAATTTATGATATATGTTTCAAATGAAAATGATTCAATAGGCTCATGGATCTTGCATGGAGGTGAGAAAAAGTGAAATTGAGGCTGACATCTTTATTTCAATACTAAGTAGAAATATTGGTGAGTGTTGTGGACAGTAGCTGAACAGAATTTGAGGTGACCCTCAATATAACTGTTACATCATTCATCGCCCAGGGCACTCCCGTTGACAAGCTTCATGGATGAGAATGTCTCAGACATTTTAAATAAATACTTTCTATTCTTTCTTTATAATAAAAATTATGTTATTTCATTGCAAATTTGTCAGGAACGATCATAAAAAGCATAAAAAAACCTCCAAATGATAGAACTAAAGAGTATTAAGTGTACACAATGAGTCATATACAAGGAGCTGAACTATATAATGAGTTGTGTCTCACTAGTGGGGCTCACCCAGTGATGGGATATGCAGTTGTTTCCCTTGGTGGGGACCTTAGGCTTCTTGGCATTTAAGCAGAAGCGAGGTCCATTTCTCACATGGCTGGGGAGGAAGCTGATCTGATGGCAGGAATGGTTAGAAGATAATCAAGTGTTTGAAAGTATGACCTAGAATATTGAAAAAGATACCACAATTTTCTTAGAATTTCACTGAGTGTTTCAGAATCTTGTTTTGACATGACTTTCTCCAAGTTTTTTTATGATGACTTTAGCCACTGTTATGATGCTTTAAGAAGTGTAGATGAGGCATTTCTTCTAGAAAATATACTAAGAAGGAGGTGTCCTCTAGCCTAGTTGCATATATCAGTCAGGATCTGTGACAAAAATATACAGCACATTGCACTAGAATTTTTCAAGACTTGTAATAAAAGGACTGGGCTTCACTGGTGACTCAGATGGTAAGGAATCCACCTGCAATGCAGGAGACTTGGATTTGATCCCTGGGTCGGGAAGGTCCCCTGGAGGAGGGAATGGCAACCCATTCCAGTATTCTTGCCTGGAGAGTCCCATGGACAGAGAAGCCTAGTGGGCTACAGTCCACAGCGTTGCAAAGAGTAGGACACAGCTGAGCAACTAACACTCACAATAAAAGGACTGTTGATAAAGACCCAACCTATGATGCTGAAATGCCCCAAGACTTGCAGTGGTATTAAACTCTTAATTGTCTGCGGGAGCAAGGTATGACAAAAGGGCTTCCAAACCTGAAAGGAACCAGAAATGTGAAAAAAGTTCCCTACAAAGAAGCTATAGAGGTCACAGCCACCTCCACAGTGAACCCTAGTAGGGAGGGAGCAAACAAGGAAGAAATATTCCAATCTTCCTTTTTCTGTTCTTTGATCCACAGGGTCTTTCATTGGCTGATCCTCAAATAGGAGCCAGAGGCTCAAGGATCCAGGCCTTATCCTCCTGGGGCCCGGGGCAAGACAGAGAAGAGTAGAAAATGGATTTGGGGGTGAAATTAATGTTTGTCCCTCCAAGGTCACTTTTGGGTCTATGAATTCAGATTTATATTCATTCTTCTGTCAGTTTTATTTGCCCCCTTTCACATGCTAAGCACACACATAGTAATAACAGGTGTAATCACTGTTGAGATAGACAGCAGTTGACTATTGATTTGGAGAGACCAGCAGGTAGCCAGTGGTCATGGATGTGCAAAACTTTGTTTCTAAATGCACAGACTGAAAGAAAACATGCAAAAAAGCAGATTCAATTTCAAACCACATTGTCAGAGTAATTTAATCTGAGTCAGTGAGAAGCTGATGTGTAAATATGACAAGAAGGGTGTGGGGCCCATCACCCATCACTATTTCTCATCCTCTTCTATTTCTTTGACGTTCAAGAAATGCTTTAGGCATTGAATCAGCAAGAATTTGGAGCCAGCCAGGACCTAGAATGAATGGAGGCTGGCCCAGCTAAAGAATTAAGAATTCCACTCCACAGGGCTTCATCTTCATCCCTGCTTAGCTCGTAGGTGCAGCCTAAATCTTCCCAGCTTCTTCCCTCTTATCTAACTGCACAGTGGTTATTAAACAAGTTGTGGATCTCTTCCACATCCTCTTCAATATCAGCACTTTGAAAACTACACAATATGAGCCTTAATGAAGATGGCATGCCTCAGAATGACTTAGAACTGAAAATATGACTATATCAAAAGTCTTTAGAAGGCAAGATTTTAATGGCTGAATAATATGCTGGAACAGAGGAGTAATTTCTTCTCGAATGCTAGGATGAATTATTTATGCTTTGACAATATTATGTGTCTCTAAAGCAGCTTTTAGTTATTCGCCACTTCTGGCTACAGCTGATCCTGCTGCCCATTCTTGTAATTACATTAACCTCTTGACTTTACATGACAAGCTTTTCCTGTGTGCTGCGATCAATAGCCTATAACGACACCTCTTTAATAAGGCCATAGTTATACTTTGGTTCAGATACAATTAACTTTTGTCCCCCTTTTCTTTTTGGTGGGGTATGGAATAAAATGTCTTACTTTAACATCTGAAACAAAGAAAATCATTTTGATGGAAAAACTCATAAAAACATGCAGATCCTATGGGAAGGGGTGATTCCAATGATAAATTGGCAAATTGAAGATCCATTTCAGCAAGCAAAAGGGGTTAGAAATCTCGGGAGAAGCCATGAATTTCAAAGCCTTAAATTTGTGCGGTGGCTTTTACATCTCTGTTTTGATAAACTTTTTACTTTCAGTAGGATTAAAGGCACTGTGGACCACCTACTTTCCTACTCAAGCTATATCAATTAATTATAGAGTGTGTGTGTAAATAGAGAAAGCATAATGTTAAATGTTGAAACACCTTTGAGGTCAGCTAGTTAAATCTTTCTCTTTGACAAAGAAAAATTGAGAGAAGTAGATATAGCAGGTGTGTGTTAGAGCCTGCCAGCTCAGGAAAGCAGATTTTGTGTGTTCAGTTGCATTGCTTCCTTTAAATCAGCCTTTATGGGAATATTTACACCATGGAAGTTGGCAAACATTATGAACCAGTGCTTTTCCCTAACTATGCAGGTAGTTAAACACTTACCTGCATATCTATATCTATGTCTACGTGTGTGCATGCTAAGTCACTTTGGACGTGTCCAACTCTTTGTGACCCCATGGACTGTATAGCCCGCCAGGCTCCTCTGTCCATGGGATTTTCTAGGCAAGAATATTGGAGTGGGTTGCCATGCCCTCCTCCAGGAGATCTCCTTGCCCAGGCATTGAACCTGGGTCTCTTATATCTCCTACATTGTCAGGCAGGTTCTTTACTTCTAGATGGACCTGGGATCTAGAATCTCTATCTCTATCTCTGTCTATCTCTCACACACATATATATGATTATGTGTTATGTTGGTATTCCATCTATACTTCTCATAGCAAACAATCTCAAAAACTTTCCCAGATATTTTTGTGATTACACTTTAACTTTTGTCTATTTATTTGTTTATTGCTTTATATGAACACACACAAATATACACACCCAAGTTAGGAATCCACACAGACTTGCAGGGAGCTGCACTTTAGATCATACTGCAGTTTGCCCAAAAGACTTTTGAGCCTCTAGGTCACTTTGAGAAACTCAAAGGAAAGCTCATGAAAATCAAGTCTACAAAGGTAAGCATGATGTCAAAGCTGCAACAGACACATTAAGGGTTTGGGATGTGAACTGAACATAAACCAACATAAATATATGCCAAGGGGGGACGTGGAAAGATGGATTGGAAGTTTGAGATTAGCAGATACTAACTACTACGTACAAGGTCGATCCCTGGTGGCTCAGATGGTAAAGAATCCACCATCAATGCAAGGACCCGGGTTCAATCCCTGGGTCAGGAAGATCCCCTGGAGAAGGGAATGGCTACCTACTCAAGTATTCTTGCCTAGAGAATCCCATGAACAGAGAAGCCTGGCAGGCTATAGTGCGTGGGGCTGCAAGGAGTCAGACATGACTGAGCGACTAACACTTTCACTTTCAGGTAAACAACAAGGTCCTACTGTAGAGCACAGGGAACTATCTTCAATATCCTGTGATAAACCAAAATGGAAAAGAATATGAAAATGTATATATATGAACGTATATATATAAAATGTATATAACTGAATCACTTTGCTGTGATTAATAGAAATTAACACAACATTGTAAATGAACTATACTTAAGTAAAATATATTTTTTAAAAAAGAACTGTTATAATTAGTTCTAGATCATCAAATGAGAAAACTGAAGGTCATAAGAAGGCCATCAGTTATCGAAGGCCACAGAGAAGAATGAGAACTTTTACCCTAACTCCACGTCTCTAAGCCCAAAGCTTCCCCCATCACTTTACACTGTCTTGAAATCCTATCTGAAAATCCTGATCCTCACACTAACTTGGAGACTGGCAAACCACAGAGGAGGAAGTGGCAGAGGGGCAGAGATGAGGAAGAGGCAGCTGAGCCTTGGCGTCTCCCATGTCTTCCTCCCTTTTATCAAAAAGTAAAGTACATTCTATGTTAACCTCAGCACATGCTGAAAGGTTCCCATTTCTTAAAATTTCCTCATTAGGGAAAAAAAAACCCATAGTGCTGTGCTGTGTTTAGTTGCTTGAGTTGTGTCCGACTCTTTGCGATCCTATGGACTGTAGCTGGCCCCATAGTAGTAATTCCCAATTTAAGTATGTGTAAGAATCACTTAAGGGGATTTGATTCAATGGTTTGAGGACTGGGGCACAGATATTTGAATATTTAATGAACACTCCAGTACATGTTGATGTATGTACTCCCATTTCCCACTGAGACAGAAGCAGCTCCAGTCCTAGGACATTGTAAATTTTCTCTCATAGTTTCTCTTAGTAGTAGCTACACTCTACTTCCCTTCTGCTATTTCTGCACCCACTCGAGATATTGCTTTTTTTTTTCATACTAAATTTGCTGATCATGTAATATGTGTGGCATCAAGAATCTATATTATGTAGATCACTTTCCTGCAATATAGCAAGTCTGACACTGTCATAAAAGAAAATTAGAGTCATCTGACAGGGTTGAAGCAGTCACCAGCTATTTCTTAAGGTGATTTTAAAACCAGCTGCATTATCTATAGGGAACAGTGGATGGGTCCTAAATTATTACTATCGGTAATGGTGAATTTTATTTTATTATTTCTAAGATATATGGCTCTGATAATATAGTGCGGAAGATAGTAACAGACTTTGTGCCTTTACAGCACCAAAGAATTGGAGAGAAAATTAATTCAGTTCACGTCTAAAACCTTTAATGTTTCAAACATGTCTGGATGTGGCCGTGACCATCATGCCCATCTTTGTAGAGTTGATTCTCATGAACTTTCTTTTGAGTTTCTCAAAGCGATCTGTATGCCAGAAAGTCTTTTGAGAAATCTGCAATCTAAAGTAAAGCTGTCTGCAGGTCTGTGAGTGTATGTATTCATCTCATAGATTTGTTCCAAGAACTAAGGAAGATCTACAGAATATAAAAAGTTAACCTCAGGTAGTTGGGTACAGGGACATGTCAAGTTTCCCATGGCTTAATTCTGGGACTGCTTCATTTGCTCTGAAATGAGTGTATAAGGAATCTCTGTGTTGTGGTCAAGAGTTTAAAGGTCTGAGTGAAAGATATGAGCTGTAGATGAAATGTGGATAAAGGTAAAGTGAAGCATGAAGGCAGAATAAGTGATGTAATTTTAAGTACACATGTTATTATAGATGGCAATTTTGGAACACTTGCCATGGTAAGAACTTTATAGAAATAATCCCATTTGCTTCAAAAAAATCCCATTGAGTATGTACTATTATAATTGCTACTTCCAGATGAGAAACTGAATGAATGATGTTTGCCCAAAGCCATACAGTATGTGGGCTTCCCAGGTGGCACTAGTGGTAAAGAACCTGCCTGCCAATGCCGGAGACGTAAGGGATGTGGGTTTGATCCTTGGGTCAGGGAGATACCCTGGAGGAGGGCAGGGCAACCGACTCCAGTATTCTTACCTGGAGAATTCCAAGGACAGAGGAGTCTGGTGGGCCACAGTCCATAGAGCTACAAAGAGTAGGACATGACTGAAGCGACTTAGCATGTATGCACATGCATGCTTACAGCTTGTAAATGGGAATCCTATTTGGATCCATCAAAAGTAGCAGGGCAGTTAGGCTGGCAATGGGATTAGATTAACCCAGTACCAGCTTCTCTACGGGTACGTCTTGGACTTCCCTGGTGGCTCAGATGGTAAAGCGTCTGTCTACAATGCAGGAGACCCAGTTTCAATCCCTGGGTCGGGAAGACCCCCCTGGAGAAGGAAATGGCAATCCACTCCAGTACTATTGCCTGGAAAATCCCATGGACAGAGGAGCCTGATAGACTACAGTCCATGGGGTCGCAAAGAGTCGGACACGACTGTGTGACTAATCACTCACATGTCTTGGGCCTTAGGATCACATGGGCCTGATGGTTAGGAAATATAGAGTGTGAGTAATGTAAATTCTTCCCTTGCTTCCTGGAATAGCCAGAAACCATAACATAGGGGGGGTAGTTTGTTAATACTCAGTAAGTCCAAATAAACACAATTTCCTTTTCATTAAGAGCTTTTAAGAACTAGATTGGATTAATAATAATGATTACATAATCTGCTTTTGGAGGGAGTTTTTAAAGTGCTAGACATTTTATTGGTTAGAATTGTTGTAATACAATCTGCTCAGAAGACGAGTAGGGGGATGTGTTAGAGCACTTTCTTAGGGCTTTCAGATTAATAAAAGCTTCTTTTGGTTTAGTTCAGCAGGGAATAGCCAGTTTTTGTGAGGACACAGTATCTAATAAAGTAGTAAAAGTTTACACTTAGCATTAAAGTCTAGGGATGGTTCTTTTTTTTTTTTTTTCTTTTTATGGGTGGTCTGTAGGAGCCAGAAGAACAAGTCTTCAGATCCATCAGGATGGAGCACACATATTGCAAAAGAATTTTTACCTTTCCAATGGATCTAAATCACACAGAAACAAAATGTGAGCCCTTTCATGTGGATGGAACTTGAGGGTCTGATATCAGTCTACAAAATAACACTTCACCAAAAGGATTCAGATTCTTTCAGATCCAATACAAATTCTCCTGAAACATCTGGATCCATTTCCAAATGACACACTCGTCGGTTAATGAAATTGCCAGATGTGATGACTTGCCAAAATATTGAGATGCTTTTGTTAGTGAGTCTCCACTTTAAGGGAGCACATGATAGAGGTAGAATCATCATTCTGATCTTATCCTTGTAAACAAATTGACATTTGCAAGTTTTGCAGGCAGATTGCACTCTTTGAACAATTTATACCAAAAGGGGTTCTCTGCTTCCTAGGTAAGGTAGAGAAAACTCTGGTTTTAAAGTATCTTTTGAACATTCACAATTTGGTTTTTTCCATTCTACAGAAGTTATTTATGCCTTCCTGTCCCATCACATGTTCCAAACCTACCTCTTGATCATTAATGTATGAATCAAAAGAAAAAAATCTGCCGGAGATGTCTAAATTCAGATATGTCTAGTTTTAATCTTGTTTTCTACCTTAGTTTCAATTGTGAACATTGTGAAACAATTTCTCTCTGCTACAGAGAGGCAAATATTTCCTTCCTGAAGGGTGAATCACTCAGAAAATAAGAAATTCTACCCTGTTGCTCTTTTTTAAAGTTTAATTCCTTCCTTAATGAGGATATCTGACCCCTATAACCCCTCTTCCCATTCTAAAAGTACACCCTCAAACCCAAATAAATAACTTCAACCATCAAAGAGCTCAGAAACAAAATGCTTTTTGAAAAACAATGGTGACTATGCCTTGAGACTTACTTACTGTACCAAATAACTTTAACACAATCCCTCTAAAACCAAGCAAGTTGTTAAGACAGTGATGCAGGCAGATTAGCACAGACTTTAAAAGCAGCTTCCTTAAAAGATCCCTGAATGGACCCAGAGAAGGCTAAATAATAGATGAAATTTCAAGAAACCAGGGAATTCCTTATTTTGACCTCTACCTAGAATAATAAGAAACAAAAGAATGGGAGAAACAAATAATGACAAATGACATGAAGATGAGGCAATGGTAATACATTCTTGCCTGCTGCAAGAAAGAGGTTTGTCTATCCCGGAAACCAGAGCAGACTGCTTTCCTGGGGTGGGAGGAGTGGCTTGTCTTTGTCACACTGGGGAGATTTCTTCATGTCTTTGAAGCAGAAATGTGTTAACTCTATCTTGCTTGTTAGATGAGCTCCTTCAGTTTCAGGGGTAGGAGTCTCTCCTTTTAGGATGGAGGTGATACCAGCATAGAAAATGATACCCAAATTAAACCAGGAAAGGCCTGTTATTCAGTAAAGAGAAACTGGAAGGCTGGGTTCTAGCCAAAGGTTGGCAATTGACTTAAGGACTTAAGGGCCAAAATAATTTGTGGTTTGCCGTACAATGTAGCTTTACAAAGATTGAGCCTTGTCTAAGGGCCAGAAAATCAAGAAACCTGTGTTCCATACCCCAAGGGTGCTATTTCCCCAACTGCAAATTGTTATGTTTGGATCTCGGTGTCTTAACATTTGTTTCTCTTACTCTATCCCATTCCATTTTCTTCGAACTTTTCGGACAGGTGGTATTTCCAATTTTTTCTTTCTCTTTTGTAGCACTGCATGCATTTCCCTCTTTCGTGGTGGTGTTGCATTGTGTGTTAGTTCGGGTCGGAGGTTGACTAGACGTGTATCTTTCAGATGAAATCTCTAGTGGCCGGGATCACCTTTTATGTTCTGTTCTGCAGTTTCCAACATTTAAAAGGCTGAGAAGTGTAGGACTTTTCCTGTTCTTAGTTGGATACCTTAAACCTCTACAGGACAGATTTTTTCAGAGTGAAAAAAAAAACCTTGATATGATTCATCACTTACTCTAATACTAATATCTAGTTTGCTATAGTCAATCATTAATTCAAGCTTAAACTGAAGGTCCAAATATTTCTTTAATACTCAGCCTGATATTCAAATAGTGAGACAAGAACACCTTCTTCCATTGCTCTTTTTAAATCTAAGGTAGTTGGAGGTTTTCAGATAAAAAAGAATTTCAGAATAAGTACATTGCATTTTTTTCTTCCTTACCTCAGATCAAAACAATTCATTCTTCTAATTATTTTTTCTGCACTTCTCTCATTTTGCCTGGACATCTCTTACAGACTTTGAAAACTGAAGTTTGGTATTTTCACATTTTTAAAATGCTAAATGTTCCATAGAGGACTTCACATAAAGAACAAGTCATCTTTCTTTAGAAACATGGATAATCATTTTCTTTTCAGACAGCTGTCTCAAAAGGCCTTGCTATTACATACCTTGCAAGTTGAAGAAATAACATTTCTACGAAAATAAATGACCAAAGCCACTTCAGAAAGCAGCAAACTTCAAACAACTTAGTAATTTGTAGACCCCTCTGACATCCCAAGTGCATAATGGATTCACGAAGACATTGAAGACTAAGTAAATTAACTATGAAGTCACAACTCTATTTAAACATTTCCCTCTAAAATCTTTATTTTTTTTGGAAAATATATTTGCTGATAAATATTCCCCAAGAAACCACTGTGGTTTTCATTTCTGTCCCTGGTAGTCCATCGATCCCAAAGATGCAGTTGATAAAATACACAGGCTTACGGCCAAATTTAGCCCTTGTGAGTCATAGAGTCCTATTAAAAAAATAACTCAGATAATCTGGGAGTTACCTTGAAATAACATCCTGGAAAGGGTATTTTCTGCTTAGGTTATAGGCACTGGAAAAAAAAAATCTGTGGTGTATCTAAATGTGAACGATTTGATGCGTCTATTCTGGTGATGGGACCACTTTATTGAGTACTGTCACCCACATTGGATTTATGGGCTCTAGCAGAGAGCTGGGGACTGTAAATTCTGAGGCCTGCTTATTAGAACCCAGGAGCATTTGACAATGCACATAATTAATGATCATTTGCTAAAAGTATTTTGGGAGATTTTATTCAAACAAAGTAAAAAAGAAACACATTAAATATTAGTCCTCTTATATATTATAGGACATTACATCCATTTGTGTGCCCATAAATCATTTAGCTATGAATACTTAAGAAGAGCAAGAAAGTGATACCAGTGTACTCTCTGAGATAATATTGTCTTAGTATTTGATTACAGGCACAGTGTCCTTAATGGACAGATTCCTGCTCCATATCCAATGTCCAGTTGGAGCTGGAGTACTAAGAAACGGTAACAGGAGGATTTTAGAGCAGGATCAACTAAAGTTCAGGGGTGTGAACTTGTTGATGAAATAAAACTTTTACTACCCTTGTTAGAAGACTCTCTCTGTCTCTCTTGTTGTATTGCCTTCCAGTGATCAGTTTTGTTGCTTCAGTGTGGGTGTTTTGTGTATGTGTGTATGTGTGTACTTTTGGGGAGGGAAGCAATTAAAAATATTTGACCTGGTTTTACCATCTTTTTATTGGGTCAAAGAAAGATAGAAGGGCAATGGTTGCTTCTGCAAGAACTGGAGGAATAAACCTGCCTTTTAAAACAAATAGATTTATTCTTTCTGAACAGCTACAAAAAAGTCCTTTCAATGTGAGTTAAACCAGAGCTGAATCTCTGTCTCCACACATAGGGTAAAGTACACAGCTTAAGAAGAAGAAGAAGAAGAAGAAAGAGGAGAAAGAGGAAAGGAGGAGGAGAAGGGGAAAACAGAAGTCCATTCAGTCAGTGAGTCAGTTCAGTTGCTCAGTCGTGTTCGAGTCTTTGCAACCCCATGAATTGCAGCACCCCAGGCCTCCCTGTCCATCACCATCTCCCGGAGTTCACTCAAACTCACGTCCATCGAGTCGGTGATGTCATCCAGCCATCTCATCCTCTGTTGTCCCCTTTGCCTCCTGCTCCCAATCCCTCCCAGCACCAGAGTCTTTTCCAATGAGTCAACTCTTCACATGAGGTGGCCAAAGTACTGGAGTTTCAGCTTTAGCATCATTCCTTCCAAAGAACACCCAGGGCTGATCTCCTTTAGAATGGACTGGTTCGATCTCCTTGCAGTCCAAGGGACTCTCAAGAGTCTTCTCCAACACCACACTTCAAAAGCATCAATTCTTCAGTGCTCAGCTTTCTTCACAGTCCAACTCTCGCATCCGTACATGACCACTGGAAAAATCATAGCCTTGACTAGACAGACCTTTGTTGGCAAAGTAATGTCTCTGTTTTTAAATATACTATCTAGGTTGGTCATAACTTTTCTTCCAAGGAGTAAGTGTCTTTTAATTTCATGGCTGCAATCACCATCTGCAGTGATTTTGGAGCCCAAAAAGACAAAGTCTGACACTATTTCCACTGTTTCCCCATCTATCAAAACAGAAGTATTGTCTGTGAAATTCAGACACCCAATGCAGGGTTTGTGGAGGGATGTGCAGTCAAGGGGCTTGTTTTAAGTGCTGACTGCCATGGACATATCATGTGATTGGAGACAAACCACTTCAACTTTCTGGCCTCAGTGTGCAGTTCTACAAAAAATGAAGGAAAATTAATCATTAAGATCACTCAGGACTTCCTAATTGCAAATATTTATGACCCCAAATTGAAATTTTCAGGAAACACATGATCACACAAAAATTGTGGACTTTTTCTTTTTTTTGGTCTAAATGATCCAGAACTGTTTTATGTCTCTGGTTCAGTACACTCAGGCATGCTATGTCTGGCTCTCACTGTATATCATTCCTAGGTGCTAAGTCTAAGCACTTACTGTCTTCCTGGAAAGGAAAAAGGGTCTGAAAGAAAATTATTTGAGGTCACACAAGCAAACTTTAAGAGAGCTTTGAAAAAATCTTTTAAAAATTTGAGCTAAATGCCAATTTTTACAATTTGGCAGAAGGAAAAATAAAGATTTCAAGTACTTGCTGAGATAAGTTGGTACACATAACTTGCTGAGCAAACGGACTTTTTTTGAGAGATTGTTGTTGATATTTCTTGTCAGTTTTTGGTTGCCAAAAGTAGGAAATTTGGAACTCAGGACTACAACTCAAATTTAATTGTATTCACAAGCTTTAAATTTTATGGTGATTTAGTCATAATTGTTCAAATGAAAGTTATGAGAATAAAGCTATACCATTTAAGAACTTTAAATGAAGTAACAAATAAGTCACTTTGTCAAGTTTCATACCGATTATTTAAAGAGGATCTATACATATGAATGTTTTTGTCAGTGTTTGGTACTGCTCTTCCTAGAACAGTCTTTAGCCTCTCAGCATGATTTTAACAAGTGAGTTAAGGGGCTGGCCAAGTGAAGTATTTTTCATTTTTACTTTTGAAATTCAGTTTATTTTTGGTATAGAAAAATTATTTTACTTTTTTTCTGGCTGCCTAGAATGTCTACACTAAATAAAAAGTGGAAAAAGATGAGAAATGCATTTCAGATCAGCACTTTACTCATGATTGTGAGATCTTGAATCCACTGTAACTTATTAAATTAAAATTGTCACTATTAGATTTAGATAAAAAGACTCACTTCCTTAGAAAATGGCACCTTTGAAATAGATGTTCTCTCATCATGTCTTGTTTACATTTGGCCAAGTTGAAGAAAAAAATGGCCAATGGCACACTGTTTTGAGTTGCAAGGGATTCTTTGGGGGTGGAGGAGGGGCAATGGGCACTAACTCTCATCAGAAGTTGGCAGATGAACCAACAGCTGAGCTTTTTCTTCTCTAGGGCAGTATTGAGGTTTTAGTTTCCAACTGTGTCTTCATGAAAGCCAAAGGAAAAAAGGCACAATATATTTTAAATAATGCAGCCCAAGCCATTTGGAGCAACTAGAGATTTACAAGAGAAGACAGAAAGAAAATTTCTCTACTGGTGCAATTGGAAAAAAGCTATAGTCCATTTGGTTACTCTGTTTCCATCTCTTAGATACCAAAGAGGCACTGCTGCTGCTGCTGCTAAGTCACTTCAGTCGTGTCTGACTCTGTGTGACCCCATAGACGGCAGCCTACCAGGCTCCGCCGTCCCTGGGGTTCTCCAGGCAAGAACACTGGAGTGGGTTGCCATTTCCTTCTCCAGTGCATGAAAGTGAAAAGTGAGAGTGAAGTCACTCAGTCGTGTCCGACTCTTAGCGAACCCATGGACTGCAGCACACCAGGCTCCTCCATCCATGGGATTTTCCAGGCAAGAGTACTGGAGTGGGGTGCCATTGCCTTCTCCAAAAGAGGCACTAAGAGGAGGCAATTTGAGGTATAGACCAGAGGGGAAAATGTTAATATCTGTCTAATCACAGGTGAGTATATGGCCATTTGCTATATTAATGTCTATGTCTTTCTGAATGTTTGAGGATTTTTATAATTTTAAAAAAAGCAAGTATAAATTAGGAACCAAGCCTTGTGTTTCAAATTCCTATTACCTTCCTCTTTAGCTGTGGTAGCTTTGTGGTGTTGTTCAGTCGCTCAGTCATGTCTGACTCTTTGCAATAGCGCATGCCAGGCTTTGGAGCAGTGATTTAATTTCTCAGAGCCTCAGCTCCCTCATTAACATAATATGAATAATAATACCCATCAGAGGGGTTGATCTGAGGATCCTAAACAATGCCTGAGGATCCTAAACAATACCAACTAAACAATGCCTGACCAGAGGCTGGTTTCTCATTTGGTAGCAATTGACACTCAATTCTAAATAAAAACTCAGCTGAGAAAAGTAGTCTCTAAGGAACTTTTCTTGGAAGTGATGCTCTGTATCTTTATACATGTTCTTCTAGATCTTTATATTTATTTCTGGATTAAGTCAGATCACCAGAGATCTGTGTCTCGGTACCGTAACATTTATATGGGGGGCTGTTAAGATGTTCATTCTCCACTGTCCTTGTGAAAGATGCCATGGGCTTTCACTGAGTAATGCTGTTCAAATCGTCCCATAAAACTTCTGTGTGCTCCCTTTAAGCTTGTTGTGGGGATGTGGTTCACTGCATGATACTGAACTCTTCAATGACCCCCAAGGGAGACATTCCTGTCTGATCTCAACAATCACAAATAATTGTTTCTTCTGAGTTACTTGTTTTGCTCTTAAAATATTATGAATTGTTAAAGTGATTGGGTTTACCTTTGGGGCTGGTAGCTAGGAAATTTGAAGTCAAGTTAATGACTTACCTAGAGCAGCTGGACAGATTCTTATGATATGGCTTTGTATTCATCTTCTTTCAAAGCCCATGTTACTCCTGTACTCTTGTTTTCTTTTTTTCCACTTATTTTAAATTTATGATATGTATTTCAGATGTTCTCATAAGTCATTTTAAGTTATTTGGCAGGAGCAAATAACTAGGTGGTATATAAATAAATCAACAAATAATATATAGCAATCATTATTATTGATAATAATAGAAATTGCAACTAAACAGAAAGGAGAATGAAGGCAAAAAATGTTTCTGAAAAAGATGACTGGTGTCACAGCAAGGCTGAATATTTTTAAATATTCTTAAGTAACAGCATCATATACTGGGTTCACTGAGAAAAATAGTTAATTTTTAAAATATTTATGAAGTTCATGATATATGCCAGGTGCCATTATAAGCTGCCATGAGAAGACCAAGGTGACAATTTCAGAATAGCCTATAGGACAGGAAATTGATTTTAGAAACTGGAATTAGGGTGTAAGCATAACAGAGGACCATTAGTGTGGAAAATGGTAGAAAAGAAGAGTTGGGTTATATTGATTTGGAAGGAAAAGGAACAATGAAAACACAAAATGAAGAGGAGACACAAATTATGTTGTTATATGGAGAGAAAAAGGCTGGGCTCCATCATGATGCCCAAGGAAGAGATCTTGTCTGAAGTGTGGCTGCAGGAGCTTGAGTAAGGATGGTGGTCTCTGTGAAACAGTTTGGAGGAGGACTGTAGCTGGGAAGCTAGTTTAAGACCAAAACGTGGCTAAGATTGGAAATCCTTGGACCTCAAAGTATAATCTCTCCTGGACACATAGAAGATGGCAGCCATTTCCCATCAGAGATAAGGTACACCACCCAGGGGACAGTGGTATCTCGACTGTTCCCTATTATTTCTTAATATTTCGATGAGAACTAGGAGAGTATTATAAAGGCCTTGCCTTAACTTTTGCCATGCAAATTCTGAGCTAGTTTATGTTATTCCATAATCTGAAGTTGATGTCTCAAATATCCCCTTCAGTTCAGTTCAGTTCAGTTCATTCGCACAGTCGTGTCCGACTCTTTGCGACCCCATGAATCGCAGCATGCCAGGCCTCCCTGTCCATCACCAACTCCCGGAGTTCACTCAGACTCACGTCCATTGAGTCAGTGATGCCATCCAGCTATCTCATCCTCTGTCATCCCCTTTTCCTCCTGCCCCTAATCCCTCCCAGCATCATAGACTTTTCCAATGAGTCAACTCTTTGCATGAGGTAGCCAAAGAGCTGGAGTTTCAGCTTTAGCATCATTCCTTCCAAAGAACACCCAGGGCTGATCTCCTTTAGAATGGACTGGTTCGATCTCCTTGCAGTCCAAGGGACTCTCAAGAGTCTTCTCCAACACCACAGTTCAAAAGCAGCAATTCTTCGGCACTCAGCTTTCTTCACAGTCCAAATAGCACATCCATACATGACCACTGGAAAAATCATAGCCTTGACTAGATGGACCTTTGTTGGCAAAGTAATGTCACTGCTTTTCAATATGCTGTCTAGGTTGATCATAACTTTTCTTCCAAGGTGTAAGCGTCTTTTAATTTCATGGCTGCAATCACCATCTGCAGTGATTTTGGAGCCCAAGAAAACAAAGTCTGACACTATTTCTACTGTTCCCCCATTTATTTCCACTGTTTCCCCATCTATTTACCATGAAGTGATGGGACCAGATGCCATGATCTTGGTGTTCTGAATGTTGAGCTTTAAGGCAACTTTTTCACTCTCTTCTTTCACTTTCATCGAGAGGCTTTTTAGTTCCTCTTCACTTTCTGCCATAAGGGTGGTGTCATCTGCATATCTGAGGTTATTGATATTTCTTCTGGCAATCTTGATTCCAGCTTGTGCTTCTTTCAGCCCAGCGTTTCTCATGATGTACTCTGCATAGAAGTTAAATAAGCAGGGTGACAATACACAGCCTTGACGTACTCCTTCTCCTATTTGGAACCAGTCTGTTGTTCCACATCCAGTTCTAACTGTTGCTTCCTGACCTGCATATAGGTTCCTCAAGAAGCAGGTCAGGTGGTCTGGTATTCCCATCTCTTTCAGAATTTTCCACAGTTAATTGTGATCCACATAGTCAAAGGCTTTGGCATAGTCAATAAAGCAGAAATAGATGTTTTTCTGGAACTCTCTTGCTTTTTCCATGATCCAGTGGATATTGGCAATTTGATCTCTGGTTCCTCTGCTTTTTCTAAAACCAGCTTGAACATTTGGAAGTTCACGGTTCATGTATTGCTGAAGCCTGGCTTGGAGAATTTTGAGCATTACTTTAGTAGCATATGAGATGAGTGCAATTGTGTGATAGTTTGAGCATTCTCTGGCATTGCCTTTCTTTGGGATTGGAATGAAAACTGAGACCTAAATCAAATCCCTTATGATTATACAGTGGAAGTGAGAAATAGATTTAAGGGACTAGATCTGATAGACAGAGTGCCTGATGAACTATGGACAGAGGTTTGTGACATTGTGCAGGAGACAGGGATCAAGACCGTCCCCATGGAAAAGAAATGCAAAAAAGCAGAATGGCTGTCTGGGGAGGCCTTACAAATAGCTGTGAAAAGAAGAGAAGCCAAAAGCAGAAGAGAAAAAGAAAGATGTAAGCATCTGAATGCAGAGTTCCAAAGAATAGCAAGAAGAGATAAGAAAGCCTTCTTCAGCAATCAATGCAAAGAAATAGAGGAAAACAACAGAATGGGAAAGACTAGAGATTTCTTCAAGAAATTAGAGATACCAAGGGAACATTTCATGCAAAGATGGGCTTGATAAAGGACAGAAATGGTATGGACCTAACAGAAGCAGAAGATATTAAGAAGAGGTGGCAAGAATACATGGAAGAACTGTACAAAAAAAATCTTCATGACCAAGATAATCACGATGGTGTGATCACTCACCTAGAGCCATGCATCCTGGAATGTGAAGTCAAGTGGGCCTTAGAAAGCATCACTACGAACAAAGCTAGTGGAGGCAATGGAATTCCAGTTGAGCTGTTTCAAATCCTAAAAGATGATGCTGTGAAAGTGTTGCACTCAATATGCCAACAAATTTGGAAATATCCCCTTAACACCATCTTACTTCAGAGTTAAGGAGAGTTCTAAGTACTTTTAAAGGTTTTTTTTTTTTTTTAAGATTCATTTTTATTTTAAATTGGTTGATACCTGACAGCCTTTCAGATGATCTGGGCTAATTTGAGGATATATTGGGCCTCAGGAAGAAGTCACAGGCAAAAACTGGGGAAAGCCCTCGTGTTTTATACTGTTTTATAAACTTTTCACTTTCTATATATCTTTTACTTTTTATATATCTTTCAGTATTATAAACAATATGATCTTTACTGGCTCAAGGTATAAATATCATCCCCTCTATATGTTTTTAAATTACTTGCTTCTTTGCTTACCTGAACTATTCACCTGGAATATAGTACTTTATTTATGAAGCCTACCACCTCAAAATTTTCCGAGAGTACTGGGGCCTATTTAGTTGAAAGGGATTTCATGCTTTGTACAGTGTTGAAGAAAGTAGGAGGTTGAGAAGGAGGAGGAAAAGGAAGAGAGAATAAGAACAGGATTTGTTGTGTCTTGGAACCCCAAGAGTGTTTCTTTTAAAGATTGGTCATAAGCATCTGTAGATGAGGCTTCCCTGCTGCCTTACCTCACTCTCTTTATCCTTTCTGAGGGCACAGCAGTAATCCACTTTAGGTACACGTTTGGAGCTCCCTAGCTCATACTTCACTGCTCAGCTCTTGTGCGCCAAAGGCTACCAATGTGCCAGCCTAACATTCTCTCTTTCCTGACCCTAGCTCTTGAGTGCTACCCTGGTCCATTCTGACATGACTCTTCTATGTCGCATCTCTGTGAGTAGGGATTGCAAGTCTTGGATTATCCTTTCCCAAAGACTTGGGACTCTTTATTCAGATTGATGTGCTTCTCCATAATGACTGACTTTTCATGGCAGAGGTCTCAAGAAAAGGTAGTCTTGACTGAGCCATGCAAGATTTTGTTAGACATTTTGTCCTAGACAAAAAGAATCTATTCATCCTACTTTCATATAATGACAAATCAGACTTTTAGGAGACTTTGTTTTGAATAAAGGTCTTCTCCAAGGTGACTGGCCACCATACCTGGATATAAGAGAAGCTGGCATAATTCTCCATCTTTTTATTTTCCTTTTTTTCTTATTTTGGCTGTGCTGGCTTTTCGTTGTGACACACAGTTTTTCTCTAGTTGTGGCACATGGGCTTAGTTGTCCACAGCATGTGGGACCTTAGTTGCCCAGTCAAGGATCAAACCCATATCCCTTGCCTTGGAAGGTGGACTCTTAGTCACTGGACTACTGGGGAAGTACTGTCCAACATCTTTCTCACTTGGTACCCCCATCCTGTTATATAAATCATTGAAGCAGCTGGAGCTATTTATGTCCATCTCAAAGATATAGAAACTGAGATTCAGAAAGCTTAATGATGTTCAAGGTCACACATTAATACATTTGATACCTCAATATAGTGTTGTTAGCTAAAGACAGGGACCTCAGCAGGGCAGGGGATTGTAAATCTTATTTACAGTAATATTGAGTAACAGAGAATGTATGCTGGTTAGACAGTTTTGTATTAATGGAATTTTTAATGAATATGCATATGGATGTGTTTCTATAGAAATGTGGTTTTACAGTAGTAGAATATAAAAAGAGAATGGAAGATTTATTCCGGAAACATTCTCTAAACAAGAGCTTGCCCTTTATAGCAAAAGAATGAGAATTTATAACAAACCAGTGGTCTTTTTTCTAGAGTTTTTGAAAGTTGGCATTCACAGACAGAAAGATTAAGAGGGAAAGAATCTCAGAGAATCTCTAGATTGTGAAACATTGAGTTTATGTGACATGAACTATAGAAGATGTTTAAAAGTGATAAGAGAATGCCACAAATACAGAAGGCAAAGCCTCCCTGGAGAGTGCCATCAACTGCTAGAATTAGACTCCTTGCCAACACCTCTCAAACTGATGGGTTTTTACTCACGTTTTATAGCAGAATTAGTTTTTTTCCATGAACTAATGAAACCAAACGCCTTATACTACATGAGTGAGGAAGAATTCTGCAGGCATTGTTTTTGTCACCTGCTGAGACTGGGAAGGCAAGGCTTGGTTATATTGAAACAAATCAAGGCTGCTCACAACAGCAACCTACTAGAAGATGATGGAGTGGGACAGGAAGGGTGAAGATAGAGGCAGAAAAGATGACAAAGTAGTCTATGTATCCTTTTATTAAGTTCAAAATTAACCACATATAAAATACAAAAGAGCAAGGTCTATAGCCACGTGAATCAATTAAACTGTTCAAGAAGAAAAATAAGGCAAGGATAGAAGTCCAGCCTGGAATGGGATGACCAGAGAAGTAACAAGAAACTGATGGATTTGAAGGCTGAGTTAAGAACTCAACAAGTCCTCAGCATATTATTCTTATCAGCTTCTTGGTGATACTCTTGGAGCTGGGAACATAATCTTAAAGGGACAAAACCATGGACACAGTAGGACTATACCCAGGTTGAATTCCTTTATTCTGAACCTTTTATCCTCCTGGGCACCAGAGAACCTTCATCAACTCTCCAAGCATGAGAACTGCCAAAAATTTAAGAAGAGATTAGAAAGGGCTTGACTCAAGTACCCAGATGAATCATCAAAGAGAATTCAACATCAGCTTATCCTCAGAGGCATTTCAAAAAGTTCCTGAGACAAAGGCCAGATGGTACACTACATTATGGAAGGAAATTATTCAGTCAACAAATATTCATTAAGTACTTAGAATGTGTCAGGTACTGTGCTCAATGTTTTGTATAAGACAAGACAGATAAAATTCTTAACTAATAGTTTATAGTCTAGAGAAGTTCATATATTAAATGAATAAAATGATTGTTATAATAAGTGGTATGAAATAAAAGATGAGAATATTCTAAATTTGTTTGGGGATGATGCCCTAAGGGGTGATTTTACAAGTTAAGACTTGAAGCTGGCAGAGAGAAAAAAGGAGTCAGCCAAATCCAGGAAGGATATTTCAAGTAGAGGAAACAAACCAGGCAAAGACACTGGTCCAGGAAAGTGTTTGGTATATTTGAGGAACTTCAGTAAGTCCTCTTTGACTAGAGGTCAGGAAGAATGGCATGACACGAAGCTCTTGGAAGTCTGAAGCCAGATCATGTGGTGTTTTGGGGCCATTTCTAATGGTTTTAAGAAGTGGAGTGAAGGTGATTTTACTTGTGTTTTATAAAGATCATTGCTGAATGGGAAAAAACAAGACCAGAAGCCATCAGACCAACTAAGAGACCATGATGATGAATAAGTTGATGGCTTGGATTATGCTGAAAGCAGTAGAAATGGAAAGAATTGAATTGAAATGCATCATGAAGTTAAAATTGACATACTCTTTTCATATTGCTAATTTAGGGACTGGGAAGGAAAGGAAGAGATGAAATAAAGGATACTGAGAAATACCAACCAGAGAGATGAAAGGAAGAGCAATAGCAAGTGATGTCATAGACATCATGAGAAAAATGCTTCAAAACCCAGGAATGAGCAGAAATTTAAAAGATGAGATTTAAAAACATCAATTGGGAGTTTGGGATTGACAGTTAAACACTATTTAAAGTGGAGGAGGGGATGGCAACCCGCTTCAGTATTCTTGCCTGGAGAATCCCATCAACAAGAGAGCCTGATGGGGTACAGCCCATGAGGTCCCAAAGAGTCAGACACGAATGAAGCGACTTAGCAGGCACACACACATATTTAAAATAGATAACCAACAAGGACCTAATGGATAGCACAGATAATTCTGCTCATTTTTTTGTAATGACCTAAATAGGAAAAGAATTTTAAAAAGAAGAGATATATGTATATGTATAACTGAATCATTTTGTTATACACCTGAAATTAACACAACATTGTAAATAAACAATAATCCAATACAAAGTAAAAAGTAAAAAAATAATATCTATCAGTTCGGTAGCTCAGTTGTGTCCAACTCTTTGTGACCCCATGAACTGCAGCACGCCAGGCCTCCGTGTCCATCACCAAATCCCAGAGTTTACTCAAACTCATGTCCATCGAGTCAGTGATGCCATCCAACCGTCTCATCTTCTATCCTCCCCTTCTCTTCCTGCCCTTAATCTTTCCCAGCATCAGGGCCTTTTCAAATAAGTTAACTCTTCACATCAGGTGGCCAAAGCATTGGAATTTTAGTTTCAACATCAATCCTTCCAATGAACACCCAGGACTGACCTCCTTTAAGATGGACTGGTTGGATCCCCTTGCAGTTCATGGGACTCTCAAGGGTCTTCTCCAACACCACACTTCAAAAGCATCAATTCTTCGGTGCTCAGCTTTCTTTATAGTCCAACTCTCACATCCATACATGACCTCTGGAAAAACCATAGTTTGACTAGATGGACCTTTGTTGACAAAGTAATGTCTCTGCTTTTTAATATGCTGTCTATGTTGGTCATAACTTTCTTTCCAAGGAGTAAGCATCTTTTAATTTCATGGCTGCAATCACCATCTGCAATGGTTTTGGAGCCCAGAAAAATAAAGTCAGCCACTGTTTCCACTGTTTCCCCATCTGTTTCCCATGAAGTGATGGGACCAGATGCCATGATCTTAGTTTTCTGAATGTTGAGCTTTAAGCCAACTTTTTCACTCTCCTCTTTCACTTTCATCAGGAGGCTCTTTAGTTCTTCTTCACTTTCTGCCATAAGGGTGGTGTCATCTGCATATCTGAGGTTATTGATATTTCTCCTGGCAATCTTGATTCCAGCTTTTGCTTCCTCCTATGGAGTATGTCAAATTAGACGTCATCCATGAATTTAGCAAAAGCAGGTTTCTGGAAAATTAGTGACCGAGGATTGGGTTCTCACCAAAGTGACTGAAATGGCAAGAAAGGATAAGAGGTGAAATCACAGCTTCTGAGAAGTTTGACTTCTTTTTCTAGATGAGTGTTCCTCATTTGATGTCTAGAGAGCTAAACTGATATGCTCCATATCTCCACATTAAGCAGAAGGGGATCAAACTGAACAAATTTCAACTTCAGATTCTCTAACTCATTGAAGAGGGCTAGCCTTTGAGTGGCCTTCCCTAGTAGCTCACTTGGTAAAGAATCCACCCACAATGCAGGAGACCCCAGTTTGATTCCCGAGTCAGGAAGATCCCCTGGAGAAGGGATAGGTTCCCCACTCCAGGATTCTTGGGCTTCTCTGGTGGCTCAGATGTTAAAGAATCTGCTTGCAATGAGGAGACCTGGTTTCAATCTCTGGGTTGGGAATATCCCCTGGAGGAGGGCATGGCAACCCACTCCAGTATTCTTGCCTGGAGGATCCCAACCACACAGTATTACTCTGTCCAGTACAGTAGTTACTAACTATATAGGGCTATTTACATTTAAATAAAGTAAAAATTTAAAATTCAGTTGCTCAATTGTACTAGCTATATCTCGTGTTCAGTCATTATACATTTCTGCATTTTGAACAATACAGATGTAGAGTATTTCCATAAGTAAAGAAAATTTGATTGAATAGCTTAGATATAATTTATCATTCAAATTTTGGCAATTTTGAAAGTGAATGGGGACATTTATTCATAGTCATGCCAGAACAATAGGCTCAAGTCATGATTCTTTTGGGAAAACCAAGACATAGGAACACTTCAACTTCATTGAATATATTGAGAACTTTACTTCTAATCTTTATCACTTCATTGGCAAGAAAATGTTCTTAATATCTCCAGGCCTATATGTAGCTGTGGTAGGTAGCCTCTCACATGGTCTCCAGCAAATCCTTACTCTTAAGCATTCATAGCCCTTTGAGTGTGGGCTGGTCCTGTTGACTCTAACAAATAAAATATGGTGAAAGTGATGGGGTGTCATTTCCTAGATTAAGTTACAAAAAGATCATGGCTTTCATCTTCAACACACTCTCCTGTGTTCTTGCTCTGAAGAAAGACAGCTGCCATACTATGGTATGACAGTGGAGAGGCTTATATGGAAAGGAACTGAATGAGGTGGGTCTTCGGCCAACAGCCAACAAGAAACTGATGCCCTCGGTCCAAAAGCTGGCAAAGAACTAAGAATTGCCAACACCAGGTGACTGAGCTTGGAGGCAGATTCTCCTCAAATCAAACTTTAGATAAGACTGCAATCTGTCTAAGAGACCTTGAGTTAGAAGGACTCAGCTAGGGTGCATGGGACTGGGAATGTGATAAATGTTTTCTCTTTTGTAGTACTAAGTTTTGAGGTAATTGGTTACATAGCAGAAGAGAACTAACATACCTGGGGTACTCAAGGTGTCATTTTAACAAATGGGTGGGTGGGTGTTGATATTTAGGCATTTGATATGCAAGCATCTCCCTCAAACTCAATCCTTCTTTCTCTTCCTTTTTACTTTTCTTCTACAGTTTGGAAAGGGCAGAATGTAGCTTGATTGCATCACGATAAGCCTTCAATTTATGCTAAGTGAAAAAAGTGAATACAAAATAATATAAGACAGGCAAGATTTTCTTCCTTCAACACATATGCAGTTGATGGCCAATCTTTGGGGAGAATAGCACTTTAGCATGAACAACAAAACAGGTCAGAGAATTCTATGGAAAAGTATTTTTAAAATAGTGCCATTTGCAGGAACATGGCACTTGTGGATGGAAATAGAGATTATCATACTAAATGAAGTCAGCCCAGCAGAGAAAGACAAATGCCATAAGATATCACTGGTATGTGGAATCTGAAAGAAAAAGATACAAATTAACTTATTTACAAAACAGGAAACAAATTCATGGCTGTCAAAGGGGAAGAAGTAGGAGGAATATACTAGGAGGATGGGATTAACATACATACACATTTTAAATATACATATTTTTTATATAAAATAATAACCAATAAGGTCTTACTCTATAGCACAGGGAACTATAATCAGTATTTTGTAATAACCTATTAGGGGAACTGGTTCCAAATCAGGAAAGGAGTATGTCAAGGCTGTATACTGTCACCCTGCTTATTTAACTTATATGCAGAGTACATCATGAGAAACACTGGGCTGGAAGAAGTACAAGCTGGAATCAAGATTCCCAGAAGAAATATCAATAACCTCAGATATGCAGATGACACCACCCTTATGACAGAAACTGAAGAAGAATTAGAGAGCCTCTTGATGAAAATGAAAGAGGAGAGTGAAAAAGTTGGCTTAAAACTCAACATTCAGGAAACGAAGATCATGACATCTGCTTCCATCACTTCATGGCAAACAGACAGGGAAACAATGGAAATAGTGACAGACTTCATTTATTTGGGCTCCAAAATCATTGCAGATGGTGACTGCAGCCATTAAATTAACAGATGCTTTCTCCTTGGAAGAAAAGCTATGACCAACCTAGACAGCATATTTAAAAGCAGAGACATTACTTTTTCAACAAAGGTCTGTGTAGTCAAAGCTATGGCTTTTCCATTAGTCATGTATGGATGTGACAGCTGGACTATAAAGACAGCTGAACTCTGAAGAATTGGTGTTTTTGAACTGTGGTGTTGGGTAAGACTCTTGAGAGTCCCTTGGACTGCAAGGAGATCCAACCAGTCCATCCTAAAGGAAATCAGTCCTGAGTGTTCACTGGAAGGACTGATGCTGAAGGTGAAACTGGAATGCTTTGGCCACCTGATGTGAAGAACTGACTTATTTGAAAAGAGCCTGATGCTGGGAAAGATTGAAGGTGGGAAGAGAAGAGGATGACAGAGGATGAGATGGTTAGATGGAACACCAACTCAATGGACATGAATTTGAGTAAGCTCTGGGAGTTGGTGATGGACAGAGAGGCCTGATGTGCTGCAGTCCATGAGGTTACAAAGAGTCCAACATGAATGAGAGACTCAACTGAACTGAACTGATAAAGGGGAAAGAATCTGAAAAAAATAGATGCATACATATGTATACACACATATATATGCTGCTGCTGCCGCTGCTAAGTCGCTTCAGTCATGTCCAACTCTGTGCAACCACATAGATGACAGCCCACGAGGCTCCTCTGTTCCTGGGATTCCCCAGGCAAGAATACTGGAGTGGGTTGCCATTTCCTTCTCCAACACACACACACATATGTGTATGTATGTATATATATATACATATATATATGTGTGTGTATATATATATATATATATATATGAGTATCTGTGAGTGTCCAGGAGTCTCCAGTGGAGGCATGGGGCAACGGTGGCATGCTGCAGGGTTGGGAGCACTGACTGTGCAGTGCTAACATGGGACTTCTTGAATGAGGTCACCTTATCTTCATTACCTCCACCATAGCTTGTCCTCAGGTCAAACAACAGGAAGGAACCACAGCCCTGCCCATCAGCAGAAATTGGATTAACTCAGATGACCATTATATTTACTACTGTGGTCAAGAATGCCTTAGAAGAAGAGGAGTAGCCATCATAATCAACAAGAGTCCAAAATGCAGTACTTGGATGCAATCTCAAAAATGACAGAATGATCTCTGTTTGTTTCCAAGGCAAACCATTCAATATCACGGTAATCCAAGTCTATGCCCTGACCAGTAACACTGAAGAAGCTGAAGTTGAACAGTTCTATGAAGACCTATAAGACCTTTTAGAATTAACACCCAAAAAAGATGTCTTTTTCATTATAGGGGACTGGTGTGCAAATGTAGGAAGTCAAGAGATACCTGGAATAACAGGCAAATTTGATTTTTGAGTACAAAATGAAGCAGGTCAAAGGCTAACAGTTTTACCAAGAGAATGCACTGGTCATAGCAAACACCCTCTTCCAACAACACAAGAGAAGACTCTACACATGGACATCCCCAGATGGTCAACATTGAAATCAGATTGATTATATTCTTTGCAGCCAAAGATGGAGAAGCTCTATACAGTCAACAAAAACAAGACCAGGAGCTGACTGTGACTCAGATCATGAACTCCTTATTGCCAAATTCAGACTGAAATTTAAGACAACGGGGGAAACCACTAGACCATTCAGGTATGACCTAAGTCAAATCCTTTACGATTATACAGTGGAAGCAACAAATAGATTCAAGGGATTAGATCTGATAGAGTGCCTGAAGAACTACGGATGGAGATACATGACATTGTACAAGAGGCAGTGATCAAGACCATCCCGAGAAAAAGAAATGCAAAAAGGCACAGTGGTTGTCTGTGGAGGCATTACAAATAACTGAAAAGAAGAGAAGCTAAAGGCAAACGAGAAAAGGAAAGATATACCCATTTGAATGCACAACTCCAGAGAATAGCAAGGAGAGATAAGAAAGCCTTCCTCAGTGATCAATGCAAAGAAATAGAGGAAAACAATGGAATGAGAAAGACTAGAGATCTCTTCAAGAAAATTAGAGAAGGCAATGGCAACCCACTCCAGTACTCTTGCCTGGAAAATCCCATGGACAGAGGAGCCTGATAGGCTGCAGTCTACAGGGTCGCGAAGAGTCTGACACGACTGAGCGACTTCACTTTCACTTTTCACTTTCATGCAATGGAGAAGGAAATGGCAACCTACTCCAGTGTTCTTGCCTGGAGAATCCCAGGGATGGCGGAACCTGGTGGCCTGCGTCTATGGGGTCACACAGAGTCGGACATGACTGAAGCGACGTAGCAGCAGCAGCAGCAAGGGAATATTTCATGCAAAGATGGGCACAATAAAGGACAGAAATGGTATGGACTTAAAAGAAGCAGAAGATACTAAGAAACGGTGGCAAGAATACACAGAAGAACTATACAAAAAAAGACCGTCATGACCCAGATAACCACAATGATGTGATCACTCACCCAGAGCCAGGCATCCTTGAATGGGAAGTCAAGCAAGCCTTAGAAAGCATCACTACAAACAAAGCTAGTGGAAGTGATGGTATTGCAGTTGGGCCATTTCAAATCCTAAAAGATGATGCTGTGAAAGTGCTGCACTCAATATGCCAGCAAATTTGGAAAACTCAGCAGTGGCCCCAGGACTGGAAAAGGTAAGTTTTCATTCCAATCCCAAAGAAAGGCAATGCCAAAGAATGCTCAAACTACCACACAATTGCACTCATCTCACACGCTAGTAAAGTAATGCTCAAAATTCTCCAAGCCAGGCTTCAGTATTATGTGAATCATGAACTTCCAGATACTCAAGCTGGTTTTAGAAAAGCCAGAGGAATCAGAGATCAAATTACCAACATCTGTTGTATCATCGGAAAAGCAAGAGAGTTACAGAAAAACATCTATTTCTGCTTTATTGGCTATACCAAAGCCTTTGACTGTGTGGATCACAACAAACTGTGGAAAATTCTTAAAGAGATTGGTATACCAGGCCGTCTTACCTGCCCTCCTGAGAAATCTGTAGGTGGGTCAAGAAGCAACAGTTAGAACTGGACATGGAACTTCAGACTAGTTCCAAATTGGTAAAGAAGTACATCAAGGCTGTATATTGTCACCATGCTTATTTAACTTATATGCAGAGTACATCCTGCGAATGCTAGAATGGATGAAGCACAAACTGGAATCAAGATATCTGGGAGAAATATCAATAACCTCAGATATGCAGATGACACCACCCTTATGGCAGAAAGTGAAGAGGAACTGAAGAGCCTCTTGATGAAAGTGAAAGAGGAGAGTGAAAAGTTGGCTTAAAACTCAACTTTCAGAAAACAAAGATGATGACATCTAGTCCCATCACTTCATGGCAAATAGATGAGGGAACAATGGAAATAGTGATAGACTTTATTCTTTTGGGCTCCAAAATCATTGCAGATGGTGACTGCAGCCATGAAATTAAAAGGTGCTTGCTCCTTGGAAGAAAAGCTATGACCAACCTAGACAGCATATTAAAAAGCAGAGGCATTACTTTGCCAACAAAGGTCAACAAAGGTCTTTATAGTCAAAGCTACGGTTTTTCCAGTGTCATGTATGGGAGTGAGAGTTGGACTATAAAGAAAGCTGAGCACCACAGAAATACTATTTTTGAACTGTATTGGTGGAGGAGTCTTGAGAGTCCCTCGGACTGCAAGGAGATCCAACCAGTCCATCCTAAAGGAAATCAGTCCTGAGTATTCTTTGAAAGGACTGATGCTGAAGCTGAAACTGCAATACTCTGGCCACCTGATGCGAAGAACTGACTTATTTGAAAAGAGCCTGTTGCTGGGCAAGATTGAAAGTGGGAGGAGAAGGGGATGATAGGATTAGATGACTAGCTGGTATTATTGATTGGATGGACATGAGATTGAATAAGCTCTGGGATTTGGTGAAGGACAGGGAAGCCTGGTGTGCTGAAGTCCATGGGGTTGCAAAGAGTTAGACATGAGTGAGAGACGAACTGAACTGTTTTATATACATATGTATATATATATATATATATACACATATATATATATAAAAAACTGGATCACTATGCTGTATACCTGAAACTAACACAACATTGTAAATCAGCTATATTTCAATAAAATATAATAATACAAGGAGATTCTTTACCATCTAAGTCACCAGGGAAGCTCTCAGTAATAGATATACAAATAAAAAAGCAACCCATTTTCTTGGAGTCTGTGTTTTCTCCTTTCTGTGACATCTATATTGCTCTTGTTTCCCTTGTCATTATTCCATGCCTTTTGGAGGCCATGAACAATTGAATTGTGAATACAGGTCTTTTATTCCAGGATCCTTAGGGCTCATTAAACGAGATTGTTAGTGAGCACGGCCACCTGTCTGAGTCTCAGAGGCTCCATCATCAATATGAATGCAGTAAACCTTGATGGAGCTCTGGTCTCGTCTAAGAGCATCTCCGGCAACTTTCATGTACACATTTGCTCTGTGACCATGAGAGTAATTCTGCACTGTCTTTTAAATGTTCCTTTGAAATTGTAACAAATGCCCAGAAAGTCTTAATTAAATCCATTAGAATAGAAGTTGCATAATTTCATTAATGCAAGGGGTGGCACTGGCAAAATTACTTCACATAACCATTTTTTGAAGGTAAATTAATGTAAATAGTATGAAAATAGATTCTCAAGGGAAATGTTGTGAAATTTGGAATTAGGACTCAGAAAATAAGTCTCCTCAGGGAGCCTATGCCCATTCAATGTGACTATCATGGGGGCTGAGGATAAAGGTAGATCTTTAGTACCAAGAGACTAAATATAAGTAGACATTCCAAGAGAGGAAAATAAAATGCACCAAGAGAAGGAAAAACATTTATGACGCTACTTAGAAAAGCAGTCAGCAGTCATCTGATGTGGTCAGGACAATAAACACCTAGTCTAACAGCTATGGCCTGAATCACTGTGAAAATTAACCACCTACTTCTAATACTCCAGGGGCAGCGCTATTACCATAGGTGGCATCACAAAAATAACATTTCAAATAGAGGCTTGCAAAATATTGTTTACTAAGGACCCTTTGGCATCTAAATTAAAGCCCCTGAGCTGCCTTCCATATTGTCCTTTTATAATACTCTTTTTGTTATGGATGAGGAAGCTCAGAGACTTAGAAAAGTCCTGGGGAGGGAAACATGGAAAATCTCCAGGGATCCTAGAGCTATTTGGGGGGAAATAGAAAATAATGAGACGGTAGGATGGCATCACCCACTCAATGGACATGAGTTTGAGCAAACTCCAGGAGACGGTGAAGGACAGTGAAGCCTGGCATGCTGCAGTCCATGCATGGGATTACAGAGAGTCAGGTGTGACTGAACAATTTTTTAAGAAAACTGGGCAATCTGAGACATACCTTTGCAAAACAGGCAAAGAAAACTTATATAAAGTGTAGCAATATGACTCAAAAATAGTTTGATGGTTATGGTCAATATATTAATTCAAGATGAGAGATGTTACCAAGAATGTTATGGGACCAGAGGTCATATCAATACTAATTTCAGGTATAAAATAAAAAGACAGGAAATTCATTTTAGAGGTGAGAGTTGGGGAACTCCATGGATTTCTCTGGCTCGCCAATTGCTCTGTATATTTAAAACATTTTTGCCAGCACACACTAAAACATCCCTGTTCCATCTTTAGCTTATCCTGTGCTCATGCTCAGTTGCTTCTGATTCTTGAGATCCCATAACTGTAGTCTTCCAGGTCCCTCTGTCCATGGGATTCTCCAGGCGAGAATAGTGGAGTGGGTTGCCATTCCCTTCTCCAGGGAATCTTCTCAACCCAGGGACTGAACTTGCATCTCCCATGTCTCCTGCATTGAAGGTGGTTTCTTTACCTGCTGAGCCATCAGAGAAGCCCTGGCTTATCCTGTATTACTTGGCTAAACTTCTCTCTTTCTCCTCTCTAATTCACATTGTATTCTTCCTTTAGCTTTTCAAGAAACAACATTTTCTGTGAATTCTAACCTCCCTCTTTCCTGCTTATGCTAGACTAATGATCACGGAGTCCTTGAGGTCAAACCGCCTTGTTGGGTAGTGTACACAAATGTGTAACTAACATTATCGGTATGACTGTGTATATGTCTGCATTTGTTCATTGCTCTTCAACTAAACTGTAAGCTGCCAAGAGGACAGGAAGTGTGCTTTCCACTTCTCTGTGCCTGACTTCTGCTCTATCAGCGTGTCCAAATGCTACAAAGACACTTGTAATACTGACCAGGATGGTTTATCCATTGATGAAGCACCTTGGGGCAAAATGAGTTGAGTTTGAGATGAATGTGATTTACAGTAGTGGTTTAAGCTCTAAAACCCAATAAAGGCAACCTTGTTCTGAACTGCCAGTTGAGAATACTTAGGATATCAAGTTGCTATTAAGAGCATGAAATAGTTATGGGTGGAAATTATGATGATTAATAGCTTATAGTCATTGGATACAATCCTGCAAAAATATAAACGTACCTTTAATAAACAGAGTGCTTACTATCTGTTGGGTTCTATCACATTTCACTCCCAGAGACCTGCCTGAGTGTTACTAGCCCTAATTTGCAAATATAGGAGATGGGCTCAGAGCAGTGATGGGAGACAGAGTTCAGAGTAGGTGACAGAACATAGATCAGAAAGCAATACTCAACTTCAGCTCCATCAGATCAAAATTCCCTCCTGGGTACTAATTTTTCCAAGACCAATAATTTTTCTTGGTCAGGTTGAAATAATGAAAAGAGATATAAGTTGAACACTTAGGAGACTCTTTCCCATATCACACTGGTCACTCATAATACTGGTGAAAAAATATGATAATAAACATTGATATATTAAAAAAAAAGAAGGGAAAACAAACAGAGACCTGGGGATTAAAGAAAGCATTATTCATTTCCCAGTGTTGTTACTCAATCAAGTACATACAAATGAACATTATTTACAGTGAATAGAACCATTTGGAAGGGTCTTTCAAGGTTAGTTAGATATTTGTCTTTTTTTTTTTTTTTAAACTTGCTTTGCAGAAGAATCCCTTTCTGGATTTGGTGAGTCTCTGCCATACAACTCTGGGTGGGAGGCTGTGTCACTATTTTAGTAGAGAATCAATCCAATTTCTCTCCATCCCATGAAGGCCAAATGTAAGGAAGGGCAGGTGACCTAGGTTTAGCCAGTCTAATCCGCTCACCCAGAACTTTGAATGTCAAGTGGGTGATCTTGCTTGGAGACAGCATAGCCCAGCAGAGTGGTGGGCATCTTGGGGTCTGCAATTAGTGGTGGCAGAGTTGTGCAGCAGCAGTTGTAACAAGGTTCTTCCCAGATTGTTTCTTACCTCCAGCCTCTCTTACCTCCTTTCTGTTTCCTGGTCCTGACCTTTTACCTTCTCCTTTTCATATGTTTAGCTTTTACCCTTCCAAATCCCAAGTGTTTACAACCAAGAGCATATTTATGTGATGGTCCCATAGGAAAAAATATACCATACAAAACAAAGTACTAATGGGCGTGTTAAATTAATCTTTGTATCTCTAATTTTTACCAGGGACATGTGGATAGTTTTCAAAACACAGTAACTCACAACCCAAACACATTCTTTCAGGTGCTCAGGGTTAACGTCAAAATAGATGAAATATTTGATGTCAGCACTAACATTTAGCCTGGAGATATTGGTTGCTTCCCAGGGTGTGGCATAATAATGCAAGGTGCACAAAATTGAGAGTATGAAGAGCACAAGCTTTGAAGTCATTTCCGTCAGCCCTAACAGCTGTGCAATCCCTACAATTACCCGGCTTCTCTTAAGTTTTAGTATCCTCGTGTGGTCACAGGGTATGCGTGTTTATACCTCTTCTTGTTGTAATAAGAGTTCATGAGTCTAAAGCACCTGGCAGATATTAAATTAACTTTGGCCAAGCCTCTTCCTTTTCAGTTACAACTTCTGTTAATTTCCTTATGCCGTGGAAACCATTGTCCATACAGAAGGGATAATACAAGAAAATAGATGACTCAAAGTGTTGTTTGTCAAAAGACCAGGGAGAAAATTATATATAAATATGTATGTCTGTGTGTGGCTACTGATTCAAATTAGGTATACGTATATGTGTCTGTATGTGGCTACTGGGAGTCACAGAGCTAATATTGGTAATATTGACTATTGAGTAATTCTAGAAGTCCATGACATAAAATATTTTATAGTTTTGAGAAGATGTATGAAAGTTTGAATTGTATTCTGCAAAGGTGGTGAAAAGGAGGAAACCATTTTGAGTAAACCCAGCTGACTTTTCAGCATCAGAATGTTAGTTCATCTTTGTTGTTTCCTACCTTCCAACAAAGGTCCATTTAGTCAAAGCTGTAGTTTTTCCAGTAGTCATGTACATATGTCAGAATTTAACTGTAAAGTAGGCTGAGCACTGAAGAATTGATGCTTTTTTTCTTGTGATGCTGCAGAAGATTCTTGAGAGTCCCTGGGACTTGAAGGAGCTCAAACCAGTCAATTCTAAAGGAAATCAGTCCTGAATATTCATTGGAAGGACTGATGCTGAAGCTGAAGCTCCAATACTTTGTCCACTTAATGAGAAGAGCTGACTCGTGAGAAAGACCCTGATGCTGGGAAAGATTGAGGGCAAATGGAGAAGGGGGTGGCAGAGGACGGTTAGATAGCATCACTGACTCAATGGACATGAATCTGCGCAAACTCTAGGAGATAGTGGAGGACAGAGGAGCCTGGTGTGCTGTAGTCCATGTTGTCGGAGAGTCGGACACGTCTTAGCAATTGAACAACTAAATTTATAATGTCACACTCACTACGTGATTGAATTACGCGTTGTTTTGTGGAAAGGACTTCCAAAAGAGGAAGAAGTACAGGTAATGCAAGATGAGAAAGAGTGAAGAGGAGCAAAAAATAAGTGATCTGCTTTTTCTAAAAGAATTGATATCTGAAAGAGCTGACTCTGACCTCAGCACTGGCTTAGACTGCGGTGGGTGAATTCCCATGTCTAGTCTCCATTGGCAGAAGGCATAAACCTCAGTGCTAACATTTTAACACACGCTTCAGCCAACTCAGCCTTGTTCCTCAGGTTAAAGAATATTAAAAGGCAAAGAGGTGATTTGGCATTTTTATTCACATTTCACTGCTGTTTAAGTTGGGAATCATTTGCTATGCAGTACTTGGAAATTTGTCAGTCAGTAAAAGTTCATGGACAGCAGATATTTTTCTCTCTGTGGGTAGAATTTAAAACCATGCAACAGGGTCAGGATTTTATGAGGGAAAAGAAGTCTAACTATAGAATAATGAACTGGTTATCTCCCAAAGAATTTCAAGAACAGTGTTTTTGGTGAGAATCATCAAATTGCCAAGCGACAGAGGACTCCAGCTTGTCTCTCTAGTTATATTAGGTGATAACTGAAAATTAATATTCCCAATTGTGATTATAATCCTGGGGATCCTTTTACACATAAAGTTTAGCTATTAACAGATCCACAAATCCCAACACAAATCATGAGCTGAGAGCAGGGAGTGTGGGAGAGTAGGGCGAGGGGCAGAAGGCTCATTCAGCTGATCACTGGAGGGAATTCTTAGATTTAGAATATATGGTTTGTTGGTACAAAGAGAGTTAAGGTAATGTGTTTCCTATCTATGCCTCTTCACTGTAAAAGGCTCAGGTCTCTGGAGTATTTGACAGAAAATAAAACAAAAATAATTCTGAAGGCTAAATAGAAAACATCTCTAACTCTTACCTTAGTGAAATTTCAGTTTGAATTGATGGGAACCACTTGAAAGTAAAACTTCAGTCCTTCCTGTAGAATTTTGGGTGACACTGTGCTTTAGAGAACATGCTACCATTATGCTGTCTCTTTGGATGGATGAAAAACACTTCCTCCATAGTCTCCACAATTAACATTATTTTGCTTTATTTCCTCTCTCTGAAGGACATGTTATTTTTAAAGGTTATTTATTGTTCAAGAAGATTTTCTCTGTGATTCCTTCCTCTGATGAGGTTACTCGGAATATCATCCTGCAGACGTGCAGTAAAGCTCAGTAGCAGAGAAAATAACAGTGTCGTTAACCTCCTTAACACTGGAGATAAATTAACACTCATAAGAGAGGTACCAGGGTAGCAATTGACTTGACAGAGTGAAATTCACCAGCCTAAGGAGATGGTAGGCAGTGTCACTCTGCTGTGCTCCACGGTGCTGTGTGGATGCAGTGGCTAGCCAGCTTCTTATTTCTGCCTTCTTGATGTTCAGGTCGGCACACTGCGCTGATTTAAAGTCCAGCTGATTGTGGTCTCCTCTTACCCTCTGCTGCTGGCCTTTGCTGATGGAAACCAGTGCAGCCGTTATTAAGTCTCCACGGATCAAATAACTTTTCTCATCTCATTTCATGACAGGATACCATGATAGCTTCATGGTAGATATACATACCAGCACAAGAGTGAGCTCTGCCTCACTGGAAAACAGTTTGTCAAGACATTTAAATGATGTGCTGAGAAGGGAAATAGGCCAGTGTGGATGTCTTAAGGGAATCAAAATAGGGTGAAAAAAAAATAAAAGCAACAATCTAAAGCAAGAAATAAGAATGAAAATGATGTTATTCAGGGGTCCCTCAGGTCACCTTTGACCAGCTGTGGAAATGGGTTTTAAGTTTTCATTTGTTAATTGAACACTAAATGAATATGGCAATAATTAATATTTTACTGCCTATTAATTAGGAAATTGTATCCTGTGTGAGCTACCTAGAAAGATGATCTATGAGGCATGACTAAGTTGGAGCGCCACTGTGAATTGATTGTGGCCTCACACGTGGAGATATAAATGTGTTCGCATTTTGCTTCATTATTAGAGGTGCTTTTAATAAATTGACGGTTCTTCCAATTGTCTGTTTGTGCCTCTAATCGACTGCAGGTACGCACGGGGTGGGGTGGGGGGACCTCTCTGCTGCTCATGTTGCCGGCAGGTTGAGATGGAGACAGTGTGCAGCCTAAGGCTCACAGACGGCTGCTTCTGAAAAGCCT
The DNA here is from genome assembly GCF_014754425.2 of Oryx dammah. Lineage (NCBI taxonomy): Eukaryota > Metazoa > Chordata > Mammalia > Artiodactyla > Bovidae > Oryx > Oryx dammah. The sequence goes on from NW_024070211.1 coordinate 26,259,140, forward strand.
TTGTCTGCGGCGTGTGGAGCCTTTCAGGTTTGTGCCTTCATCCTGTTGCCAAAACATCTGGTTCAGTTTTGGGGAAATATTTGTAGTTATTTTTCCATCCGGATTTAATTACTGCCACTGGGACATTAATGGGTGCCCTGCTGGCCTAATAGATTTTATCTGTGCGCCTCATATCTACGAAGTGTAACTGATAAATCAGAGCTCCGTTTTCTGCCCTGACTTTCATAAAACGGCCACAACTTGAAGAACTGAGGATTGATGGAATTCCAAGGATGAACAGATACCTGACTGGTGAGATGCAAAGGAGATTACTTTTGCTGCTTTAGTTTACCATTCCTTGAGAAAGTTATCTCCTATATTACAAAATTAATCCCCTAAATAAGATAGATATATTAATGTAAACCATAGGAGAGTATATTTCAATGTTAAAACTGCTATAATCTCTAGGCTATTAAATGGCACATTTACTTTTTAGAAAAATCTTTCAAACAATAGATGATGTAGAAAATAAGATGAATCAGGAGTTATTTCTGATTATTTTATTTACTCCTTTATTATTTTCTATACAACAGGTGGTGTACTTAATGCTTTACATGTCTAATCTTATTTTAATCAGTCCAATAATGTGAGGCAAATATTATAGATAGATATTATGATGGCTCATGTTATGGACAAGGACATTTAGGCTCAGTGAGATTGTATAACTTAACTAAGGTCATACATTGAATAAATGGTAGGTGGAATTATGATTTGAGAAAAGTATGTTTGACTTTGACTTCATTTATCTATAATGCTACTAATATATCTTTATATGTGTGTGTGTGTGTACACGGGCACACATCTCGCGCATGCTCAGTCGTGCCTGACTCTTCAGAGATCTCAGGGACTGTAGCCTGCCAGGTTCCTCTGTCCATAGGATTTCCCAGGCAAGAATACTGGAGTAGGTTGCTATTTCATTCTCCAGGGGCTCTTCCCAACCCAGGGACTGAACCCATGTTTCCTGAGTCTCTTGCATTGTCAGGCAGATTCTTTACCACTGAGTCACCAGGAAAGCCCACACTTGTCGAACAAAACTTCCACTGTTATTAAGGTCTCCCTCTCTTATTAGCAAATGGCAACCCACTCCAGTATTTTTGCTTGGGAAATCCCACAGACAGAGGAGCCTCATGGGCTACCATCCATAGGGTCTGAGAGAGTTGGGCATGACTTATCAACTCAACAACAACTATTATTAGGATTAGTGTGGTACATTTGTTATACACTGATAAATCAATGTGTGTGTGTACTCAGCAGCCCAGTCGTGTCTAACTCTTTGCAACCCTATGGATTGCAGTCCACCAGGCTCCTCTGCCCATTGGATTTCTCAAGCAAGAATATTGGAGTGGGTTGCCATTTCCTTCTCCAGGGGATCTTCCCGACCCAGGGACTGAACCTGGTCTCCTCTGTCTTCTGCACTGGCAGACAGGTTCTTTACCACTGTGCCTCCTGGAAAGCTCCAAAATACTTTTTCCATTCCTTGGTTTTAATCCAAAGAATTGATACTTTAAAATTGTGGTGCTGGGGGAGACTCTTGAGAGTCCCCTGGACTACAAGGAGATTAAACAAGTCAATCCTAAAGGAAATCAATCCTGAATATTTACTGGAAGGACTGATGTTGAAGCTCCAATATTTGGCCACCTGATGCGAAGAGCCAACTCATTGGAAAAGACCCTGATACTGGGAAAGATTAAAGGCAAAAGGAGCAGATGGTGGCAGAGGATGATATGGTTAAATACATCGCTGACTCAAAGGACATGAATTTGAGCAAACTCCAGGAGATAGGGGAAGACAGGTAAGCCTGGCATCCTGCAGTCCATGGGAGCATGACTTAGCAACTAAACAACAGTTCCTTAATCGAGCATCTGTTAAATACTTTCTTAGTTCCAGGAAGCCTCAGTACTTGGTGCTGGGGGCACAAAAGGGGAACATGTTGGGGTTCTCATTGCTGCCAGAGTGCTTGCTTTTGCGAGCAGACTGCATCACCTAAAGGCTTGACTAGTTTGGAACAATCCTGAAACCTGGTCATGCTCTCTACCAAATTTAAAGCTTTGTTGTTGAAAAGGGCCATCATGACATTTGAACTATGGCCATTAGTGTTATTGAAATGAATGAAACAGATCTTTTAAAAAATGCAAGCAAATAGCTATCACCACCTAATATTTAATAGCAAGGTAGCATGTTAAAGTGGCTGGGATCACCAATTCTGAAATCAATAGAACTTGCATTTGAGTCTCTGCTAATGCTCGTTATCAGAAAATTGTTTAAGCTTTTGGAGTCACACTTTCTTATCTGTAAAATGGAGACACTACTGTCTTTTTCATTGGGTTTCTTTGACCACTAGATGAAATGATATAATTTGGCATAGTGCTTAGCATACAGCTATATATTTCAATATGTAAACTGACTCATCTTAGGAAGCATATACAAGCCTCAGGGATGAGATAGCCTAGCTCAGCATCTCACAGTATCTCAGTGTATCTTCCTGTTGGTTTGAGTTCTGTCTTCATCTTTTCTATTTCTGTTTATTTCTGGATTATTCATCTCAAGCTGTGGGTGTATCTCTATTCCTGTTTTTTTGCATGTCTTGTGGATATTGGTGCTGATTTCTTTACTCACTTCTTTCCTTGACAGTATGCTACCATTTGGGATCCCCAACAGAGATCTTTGACTTGTTTTAATCTTGACCACATCTTGTCCCCATGATAGCTGTGGCCTGGTTCTGCCCATACCCTAAAATAACAAGTTGTAGGTTATGTCTTATTGGAACTGAGGCATGTTTGAAAGTTGTCAAGTTGGCATTTAAATGTATTACCTACAAACCTGTTAGTCAGGAGAATGTTAATTTTTAAAGCAAACGTGTAAATATCTTGTTGGAAAAATGTTACTAGTACATAGTACCAATATAAAATATCACACACAGAAATTCAGGGGTTATAGCTAGGGGAGTCCCACAGAATTGAGAAAAAGGTTTGCACAATGGAAAGAGTCCAGATATCAGAATTCAATAGGTAAGAGTTTGAACCTTGATTCTCAGGATAATTTACTATGTGTGTGTGTGCTAAGTCGCTTCATTCATGTCCGACTCTTTGTGACCCATTGGACAGTAGCCCGCCAAGCTCCTCTGTTCATGGGATTTCCCAGGCAAGAATACTGGAGTGGGTTGCCATTCCGTTTTCCAGGAGATCCTCTTGACGGAAGGATCCAACCTGCATCTCTTGAATCTCTTGCATTAGGGGGTGGATTCTTTACTGCAGAGCTGTCCAGAAAGCCTGGTGAACCAATATTGATACATATTAACCAAGATCCATAGTTTACATTGAACCTTCCCTGGTGGCTCATTGGTAAAGTATCTGCTAGCTAATGCAGGAGATACAGGAGACACTGGTTGGATCGCTGAGTCTGGAAGATCCCCTGGAAAAGAAAATGGCTACTCACTCCAGTATTTTTGCCTGAGAAATCCCATAGACAAGAGGAGCCTGGGTGGGCTACAGCCTTTGGGGTGACAAAGAGTCAGACATCTCTTAGGGACTAAGCATCAGCAACTACAGCAATAGTTTACATTAGGGTTCAGTCTTTGTGTTGTATAGTTTTAAGAATTTTGACAAATGTATAACATAATTTTTCATGTTGGATGCAAATATACTTACCATTACAGTATCACACAGAATAGTTGTACTACTCTAAAAATTTATTTATTCCACCTATTCAATCTTCTGTCCCTCCCTTAAACCTCTGGAAACCACTGATCTTTCACTGAGCTGTAAAACCTTTTCCAGATGATGAGATAGTTAGAATCATATAGTGTTATACATGTCCTTTCCAGATTGGCTTCTTTCACGTATTATATGCATTTAAGAGTTCGTGTTTTTGTATGGCTTGATAGCTCATTTCTTTTTATACTGAATAATATTCTGTTGTATTGATGTACAGAGTTTATCCATTTACTTAATAGTTTCCAATTTCTGGTGATTACAAATATTCATGTGTGAGATTTAATATATAGAAAGCTGAGAGCCGAAGAATTGATGCTTTTGAACTGTGGTGTTGGAGAAGACTCTTAAGAGTCCCTTGCCTGCAAGGAGATCAAACCAGTCCATCCTAAAGGAAATCAGTCCTGAGTATTCATTGGAAGGACTGATGCTGAAGCCTAAATTTCAATACATTGGCCAGCTGATGTGAAGAACTGACTCATTGGAAAAGACTCAGATGCTGGGAAAGATTGAAGGCAGGAGGAGAAGGGGGCAAGAGAGGATGAGATGGTTGGATGGCATCATTGACTTGATGGACATGAGTTTGAGTAATCTCCAGGAGTTGGTGATGGATGAGGAAGCCTGGTGTGCTGCAGTCCATGGGGTGGCAAAGAGTTGGACACAGCTGAGTAACTGAACTGAAATAATATGTGAGTTTTTTGGCGAATGTGTTTCCAACTCCTTTCAATAAAAATGTAAGAGTGCTATTACTAGATTGTGTGGTAAGATTATGGTTAGCTTTGAAAGAGATTGTGAAATTTTCTCCCAAAATGGAGGTACCATTTTGCATTTCTACCAACAGGGAATGAGATGACTAAGACATCTTAGTCAGCATTTAGTGTTGCCAGTGTTTTGGATTTTAGTCATCCTAATAGTTATGTAGGTTGCATCTAATTGTTGTTCTAGTTTGCAATTCCTTAATGACATATGATGTTGTACTTATTTTTCATGTGTTTATTGGTCATCTGTCTACCTTCTTCCGTGAGGTGTCTGTTTAGACATTTTGCTCATTTTTAAATTAGGTTGTTTATTTTCTTATTGTTGAGTTTTAAGTTCTCTGTGTAGAGAACAATTCTTTATCAGATGTGTTTTTTCAAATAGTCTCTCCCTGTTCATAATTCTTTTTTTTTAATTAATTAATTTTTTATTTTACTTTACAATTCTTTATTGGTTTTGCCATACATTGACATGAATCCACCACGGGTCTACATGCGTTCCCAAACATGAACCCCCCTCCCACCCCCCTCCCCACA
>NW_024070211.1:26264280-26270140 GCF_014754425.2 Oryx dammah
AGACTGGCAATTCAATTCTTACATGATATTATACATGTTTCAATGCCATTCTCCCAAATCATCTCACCCTCTCCCTCTCCCTCTGAGTCCAAAAGTTCGCTATACACATCTGTGTCTTTTTTGCTGTCCTGCATACAGGGTCATCATTGCCATCTTTCTAAATTCATTCTTTTAACAGTGCCTTGTTCAGAGCAGTCATTTTAAAAGTTAATGAAGTCTAACATCAGTTTTTTCTTTCCTGGCACAGCTTTTGGTATTGTATCTAAAGATTTTTCATTGAATCCAGGGTCACCTAGATTCACTCTTATTCTACCTTCTACATGTTTTATAGATTTGTGTTTTGCATTTAGGTCTATAAACTATTTTGAGTTAATTTCTGTTTACTTCTAAATTTTAAAAGAATTTCACCACTGAAGAGTTTGAGGATCATTGAGATAAAGGGACTTTAGAATAGCTGTCCGAAACACTGGAACATATATAACATATAACCCTATTCTATGGCCTGTGAAGAATGGGTGCCTTAACTGATATCCAAACCTATAATCACCAATAGTATCATTAACAATGTCCATAATCATCAGTCATACCAGAAAATAATGTCAGGATTTCAAGTGGTCCCTGTGAACTATTCTGGGCAGTCAGAAATATTGAGAGATTATTAGAATCCCATACTTCCGTAGCTGCTCAGTGATTTTAAAGGATAAGAATCTTGATGTGATTCCCTTCATATCCTTTCTTTCTACCCTGATAGGGAGCTCTACATCATTTTAGACAGCACAGCCCCAAGACTGATGGGAATTCTGGAGATGCACAGCTGACTGTGGTAGCATAGAATGCATGGTAGCATATTTTTAGGATTCAGAAAATATAGAAAAATCAAAATTACTTTTGTTTGTTTGGTAACCTTGGTGAACTTTACAAACACTTCTTAATCTGAAATGTGCTGTTGAGTCACTTGAGGATTTTGGTACAGTGTGGCTTCTGGTTTGGTAAATCCAGGGAGAGCCTAAAGTTCTGTGTTTCTCATTAGGGCTAATTTGTCCGCTAGAGACATTCTTAGTGGCTCAAGACAATGTTTCGATTTTTCTGAAAATCTGAAGAGAACATTAAACTTTTAGGTTGAAGAAGATGTCTTCATACATAATATTAATATGTCTATCTTTATATTAGCAGAGTTATAGAAATATAGTTTTCAGTTTTCTTTATGGAGGAAGAGGTCCATGAAGACAAAAGTACTTGTGGCTCAATGAAGTCATAACAAAACCCTATTTTTAACTAGCTCCTAGATGATAGAAATGCAACTGGTCCAGGGACCATATTTTGAGCAGTGCAGTTTAATCAGGTTCTCTTATAAGGGATGACGAGAGAAATATCTGAAACATCATTTCTAGATTAATTATTAAGTAGAGACTACATATGCATGTAAGGGGCTTCCCTGATGGCTCACACAGTAAAGGGTATGCCTGCAATACAGGATACCAGGATTGATCCCTGAGTTGGGAAGATCCCCTGGTGAAGGAAATGGCTACCCATGATAGTATTCATGCCTAGAGAATTCCACAGACAGTGGAACCTGGCAGGCTACAGTCCATGGGGTCACAAAGAGGTGGACACGACTGAGCAACTAGCACTTTCACTTTTCATGCATGTAAGACTCTCTCACCTGAACATTTCAACAGAGAGTGCATTTTTGCCAGTATTCATGGCGTTGACTTTCTTGGAAGCTGATATATTTTCTCTTTTGGTTAGCCTCCCCACAATACTGGGCCCAGGATATGTAACCAACTAAATTGGCTGCTCTTGTTGACTTTCTAGGTTTTCTAAGTTTTCTTTCAACTGCTATTTTAAGCATTCTCTGTGTTACTGGGAGATATGCTCAAAGCAGTTTTGAAGTATTACAGCTGTTTACTCAGGGTTTCTCCTTTCTCCAATGAGGGAGCAAAGCCATCTCACTCTCTTGTTCCTGGTAATCCTTTCCTTGTCTTAAATTAAACCAATATTTATTAAGAATTTATTCTGTGCCTTCACATGGCCCCTGCCTTCAAATTACACCCTCATATTTAACTCAGTGGTAAAGAATCTGCCATGCATGAGACCTTGGTTCAATTCTTGGGTCAGGAAGATCCCCTTGAAAAGGGATAGGCTACTCACTCCAGTATTCTTGGGCTCCCCTTGTGGCTCCACTGGTAAAGAATCTGCCTGCAATGCGGGAGACCTGGGTTTGATCCCTGGGTTGGGAAGATCTTCTGGAGAAGGGAACAGCTACCCGCTCCAGTATTCTGGCCTGGAGAATTCCATGGACTATATAGATACATTCACGGGGTCTCAAAGAATTGGACATGACTGAGCGACTTTCACTCACTCAACTTTCTTTCACTCAAGCCCTAGAAACTTCTAAATTGAGGACAAACAAAATAAACAAACAAATACCAACTACCTGACCAATCAATAAAGCAAATAAAAAAGTCCTACCTAGAGGAAAGCTTTCACTTGGATCACGTTCTCATCCTCTATGATAATGGTTCTCAAAATGCAGGCACCAGACCAGAAACATCAGTCATGTGTGAGTGTTAATTGCTTCAGTCAGTCTGACTCTTTGCACCCTATGGACTGTAGCCCACCAGGCTCCTGTCCATGGGATTCTCCAGGCAAGAATGCTGCCGTGAGTTGTTGTGCCCTCCTCCAGGGGATTTTCCCCACCCAGAAATCGAACCCACATCTCCTTTGACTCCTGCGTACACATAGATTCTAATCATTGGGCCACTGGGGAAGCCCAGAAACATCAGAATCACCTAGGAAATCATTAGAGAAAACAAACTCTGTGACCTCATCCCAGACCTACCTTTGATCAGAAACTCAGAGGATGGAGCATCAACATGAGTTTTACCAAGCACCAGAGACTAGTGCAAGACAGTGCTTGAGAACCACAGCTCAAAAGCACTGGTCCTTCATCAGGCTGCAGAATAGAACTGCCTGATAAGCTTTAAAAAATGTAGATGCCTGGGCTCTTGTCTTGACATTCTGATTCAATTCATTTGTAGTGGGGTTTGAGCCTGTGTTTTTTAAAAAGCTTCTCAGATGAATCTAATGTGTAGCCAGGGATAAGAACCACTGTGCCATCTGTTTCTTCAAATGGAATTCTCTGGCAGGTGTGTGAATATGTACTTGTGTAGGGGTGTGTGTGTGCAAGTAACTGTGAGTGTGTCTAAGTCCTTATTCTTTGCCTAAATAAGTCTTGCTTTTAGAAAACTGTCACAGAGATTGTTCTAGAATAATCCAGACAGTCAATAAACTACAGCCATAGGCCAAATCCAGGACAGATTGTTTTTTGTATGGGCTGTGAACTAAGAATTTTTTTTTTTTTACATCTTTAAAAGGCGGTTTAGAAAAAACAAAAGAAAAACATTGTACCATAGACCATATATGATCTGCTAAACATAAATATTTGCTATTTGGCCCTTCACTGGGTATTTGGCTGACACAGCTAGGAGATGTAGCAGGCACATCTATAGAAGAGTTTATAAACTGGTTTTGAAAGCAAGGGCAACACACAGAACAGCTACAGTATAAGACTATCTGAGCCTCAAATTATGCAAACATTGGTTATAATGCTAAAGAAAATTTAAAAATCATAAGGGAGTTGAAAGTCATCTAAACTTTAAAGCATTTGGTGGGTAGAGGAAGGAGGAAAGCCATTTCACATAGGACCTTTGGGTAAGGGGTCATTCAACACTTCAGGAAACGCAAGTTTGAACACTACCTTCTAACACAGAACACAGCGTTCATAGCATCATTGGACTCCACCTAGTATACTCTTCATATGGAACATTCTCTATCTTCCAATGAGTTGCAGGGTTTGGAGCCAGGTTTATACTTTTTAAAAAAAGATGCATCAGGAACATTTTCTTAAGTAGTTCCAGCTAAATGTTGCTATTTGCATTCTACCTCCACAAAGATTAAATCACAAGCTGCTACAACTGCTGACCCTCAACACTCCCTGAAAGGATTTCAGGGTGCAGATTAGGACTGAGACATTCTGTGCTCTGGGAAAAACTGGCAGACAAGTCCCTCAAATAGTTAGATATTTTCAGGAGAAGATTTTATGATTTTGATTCTTATAGCTCCTCATATCTGGAAAAGCACTAAAGTTTTTCATGGTGATATCTGCTCCTCATGACTAACAGTAGCCTTCACAAGACTAGAAGCGACCTTCTACAAAAATGTGTGCGTGATTGCATTTCTCCCCCTTCACCAAAGTCATGTTTATGTTGACTTTCTACCGCCTCATCAGTGCAGTTTTTCAGAGGGATCTGAAATGTTATCTCCCGGGATATAGTCCTCCTTCTCACCCCAATAAAACTTAGCTCATAACTCTCACATTGTTCATTTTTTTCAGTTCAGCAGTAGGTTGTCAGGAAGTCTATCCTAAAGTATGTTTCATGGTCTGTGGCTTCCTGAGAAAGTCCCTTTCTAAAGCAGACCTTTGTCCTCAACCCCCTCACCCTGTCTTCATTCCATCTTATTTCACTCTGGGCAGTACTGAGAACCTCCTTAACACAACTTGCTTGTGTTCTTATTGTCCAGCTCTCCCTGCTGGCATGTAAGACCTTGTTAGAATCTTGTCTGTCTTATGCAGTCCTGTGTCATCAGCACAGTAGTACAAGGCTTGATATAGAATAGGCATCATGCAAATTGTTTCTAGAATGATACTGCTGCTGCTAAGTCACTTAAGTCGTGTCCGACTCTGTGCGACCCCATAGATGGCAGCCCACCAGGCTCCCCTGTCCCTGGGATTCTCCAGGCAAGAACACTGGAGTGGGTTGCCATTTTCTTCTTCAATGCATGAAAGTGAAAAGTGAAAGTGAAGTCACTGAGTCATGTCCAACTCTCAGAACCCCATGGACTGCAGCCTACCAGGCTCCTCTGTCCATGGGAGTTTCCAGGCAAGAGTACTGGAGTGGGGTGCCATTGCCTTCTGCAGAATGATACTACATAACTGCTATTTCTTTAGATAAAAAGCAATGAAAATAAACAAAAGGTGTCTAAGTGGAATACATTTGAGGACTAAGTCACCTAGAAAAACAGTTTTCTTAGTTATAGGAATTATTAAAACCTTTGGAATGTTAAAGTTCTAGCTTGATAGGAAAAACATTTATGTATTATAATGTCAAGATCTGAAATGTTTATAACTGCTTGTATTAGATGCAGATGAAAGTGAAAGTGACAGGCTCTCAGTCGTGTCTGACTCTTTGTGACCCCATGGACTGTAGCCTGCCAGGCTCCTCTGTCCATGGAATTCTCCAGGAAAAAATACTGGAATGGGTTACCATTTCCTTCTCCAAGAGGATCTTCCCGAGCCATGAATTGAACCCATGTCTCCTGCATTGTAGGCAGGCCCTTTACCATCTGAGCCACCAGGGAAGCCCCCACTCAGATGCAGATACTATAGGGCAAAATCAAAAATGAAAGCTTGTGAGAAAATCGAACCGGCAAATTTCCCATCAACACGGGCATCTGTGTGTTTTGGGGACTTTACTTGGGAATTTCTTCACTCATATCCTTTTAGTTGATACCACTGATTGTGTATAATATAATCATGGAGATTTGTTATCACTGTAGTCACCTGAATATTTTTACATTGTTTAAAATGAGGAGTCAAACAGTCTGCTAAGAATAATTACTCAGTTCAGTTCAGTTCAGTTCAGTCGCTCAGTCGTGTCCGACTCTTTGCGACCCCATGAATCGCAGCACACCAGGCCTCCCTGTCCATCACCAATGCCCGGAGTTCACTCAGACTCATGTCCATCGAGTCCGTGATGCCATTCATCCATCTCATCCTCTGTCGTCCCCTTCTCCTCCT
>NW_024070211.1:26270150-26286365 GCF_014754425.2 Oryx dammah
GAAATCCCAGGGCTGATCTCCTTCAGAATGGACTGGTTGGATCTCCTTGCAGTCCAAGGGACTCTCAAGAGTCTTCTCCAACACCTCAGTTCAAAAGCATCAATTCTTTGGTGCTCAGCTTTCTTCACAGTCCAACTCTCACACCCATACATGACCACTGGAAAAACCATATCCCTGGTTGAAAGGCCTTCCCAAGTAAAGCCTAGTTTTTAGAGCCAAACAGAGGATGAGCTCCCAAGTTATCCTTTGTTGTTGTTCTTTAGTCGCTAAGTCATGTCCAACTCTTTGTGACCCCTTGGACACCAGGTTCCTCTGTCTTCCACTGTCTCCTAGAGTTTGCTCAAATTCATGTCCATTGAGTTGGTGATGCTATCTAACCATCTCATCATCTGCCATCCCTTCTCCTTTTGCCTTCAATCCTTCAAGATCTTTTCCAGTGAGTCGGCTCTTCTCATTCAAATGATCCTGATATATATATATATATATTTATAATAAGTCTTGTGTGGTAGTTTGAGGTATCTTAATGTCTTGCTCTCTATTCTTTTGGTAAATGAGAGGTGTCTAATGTCATTTCATATGGGCAAAGCTATTCATGCCAGATAATCCTAAAGTTACTCAGACAAACACCATCATCCTTACTTTCTAAATTACTTGGAATTCTCTGATAAAAACCAGTCTAGGTTTTAAATTCATCTAATCATTCAAAAAAAACATTAGGCTGTTCTCTGAGTTCAAGGTGCTGTGTCAGGCTCTCTGATCAATAGGAGACACGTGAGAAATGGTTCTGGTTCCCTTAACTCCTATAATCTAGCAGATGTGGTGGCCATATCCCGAGTTTACAAAGGAATCATGAAGCCAGAGACTCAAGACTGGGAAACAAGAAAAATAATAAAGAATCTACCTGCTAATACTGAAGACATAAGAGATGCATGTCAATAACAAATATTTATTACTCAAAAATTAGGAGAAGTACAAGACTTTTAATTTTAGTCTACTAATCTATTAGTCCTACTAATAGATTTGTTTCTACAAATCTGGACTATATCCAGAAATTTTATTAGAAAGTTTGATGAAAGGGCACTCTTAATTTGTCCCCAGAAGTGGAACATAATGTTGTAGGCTTCATATTTTATAGAAAGTAGGTACAGGAAAATTGAACTTGCCCTATATGACAGTTTGGCAGCAACCATTCTATGAGGATTTCAGTCTTCTTTCAGCTGTGATAATTGGCAATTGGTGAACAATTGAGGAGTCACATGGTTGATGAAATGACCAAAATAACTATTGATTGCTCATGCTTTATTCTTGTTATGTCAGCTATCAAAACAGAACAATCTAATCTATTCTGTAGTTGGCAGCTATGACTATGGCCATTGTGCATTTGATTGGGAAACATTAAACACAGTCTAAGAATTGAGCTCAATGGATGTAGTCCATTAATGATATATTGGAATAGAATAACACAGTTTAGATTAAGGTATCTCAACATTTTAATTTTCAAATATCTTTCAGTTCCCAATGGGAATGGCAGGTGGGTTGCCTTTGTCTTTTCTTTGCTCATTTATTTTTCTCCCCAGTTTCCATGATTTTCTATAACTGAAATCTTTGTAAAGGAAACTTGAATGTCAAGAAGCACCATAGCTTTTCCTCCCAATATAATTTCCCTATCACTTGTTCTATAGTTCTATAAACTTGTTGTAATTGAATTTAGAAAAAAAATACTGGAGAACATGAATACCCTGGGAATAGGATTCCTGATGGCACAGAATTCTTCCTAGGAAACTGTCTCTTTGTACTTGATTTCTCTACTCGGTGTCCCTTACTAGAGTACCTTGGAAATACTGAATCCTTAAGTGAGCCAAAAGTTGATCTTAGTCAATGGTTTTGTCACACCAAGCAAGAGAAGGGATTCACCACCTGAAAATAATTTTAACAGGATGCAAATGGAACACTGTTTTTCTTTACCTAAAGTGGGAGTCACATCACCATCCTGTTCTTTGTTTGCTTCAGGGGAGTTAATGTTTTACAGAAGTTCTAGGGATGAATTGATTTGCTTAGGTGTTGCTTTTGCTTTGATGTGCAATAGACAGATGCTCGATGCTGAGGAAGACAAGGCTGCATCGTTTGTCTCCCAGGGAGCCTCAGGACTCATTTCACAAGTCATTCATTAGAAAACCCAGTCTGTCTCAAAAGAGGCCAACAGCAGTGCTCCAGAGCCCTCCACCGCAGAGGAGAGCAACCCTGTATCCCTGGGGGCAGATAAAACTCAACCTCTGAACCTCAAAGAAGGCTTTTGTGCTCCGAGGGAGCAGATTTATGACAGTTGGTGAACCAAAGGAGCCGTGGGCATTTGAAGGAACAAGGTTAAGCGAACATTGTCTTTTTGTTGGTGGGGATGTATTTGTTCTTTTTGTTCTTGCCTTTTTGAAGTATTTCTAAAGGGAAGAAAGTCCCCAGCTCAATCACATTTGAAAAATAACATACAGCATATTCTAAAAAGCACATTGAAAATCTCACATTCATCAGGTAGGAGTTCCAAGGCTGTACTTGAGAAAGAAACTATACTAGTTCAGCAGTAGCTGGTCTTAGCTTGAGCCATGGTCAGTAGTGGAGGATCCATGCTGATCCTTTGAAGGCTCTGGAAGTCTTCTATAGCTGAGATCACAGCTTGATCTTAGCCAACATTAAGCCTCCCCACAGAGAGAGAAAGTAGCCTATTTCCCTCTCAGTCAAGAAGGTGACCAGAGATTTGCAGTTATCTGAACCCTAGGATCATTATCTAGAATCATCAAGGCTACAAAAACCCATTAATAGAAACAACAGTCCTGCTGGGGTGTCAGGTCAGATGAGCAATGTCTGGTATATGCCATTATTCAAAGAAATATCTGGTAAAGGACCATTATGCACTTTACAGGTCAAATCTATTGACAAGAAATTCAGAGTATCTAAAAAACAATAGTAACACAAGAGAATGAGAAAACTGGAGTTTATCTGAAAAGCTGCACAGTCAGTATACTTAATCTTCATTTTGGGGCTTCCCTGGTGGTTCAGATCATAAAAATATGCCTGTAATGCAGGAGACCCAGGTTCAGTTCTTGGATTGGGAAGGTCCCCTGCAGAAGGGAAGGGCTGCCCACTCCAGTATTCTTGCTTGGAGAATCACATTGGCAGAGGAGCCTGGAGGACTAGAGTCCATGGGGTCACAAAGAGTCAGACATGACTGAGTAACTAACACTTTCACTTTTTACGTTTTTCTTTTCATTTTGGGTACCTAGATTTCTGATTTCCTATGTGGAGTGTGGACTTCTTAACCCTAATTTTGTCTACTTTGAACCTTAACTTTATTTACTCTCCTACCTCTTCTAATAGCTGCCCCATTATTGAACTCTGTTCTTATTTCAGTTACTCCTGGTAACTTACATTTTACTGCCATCCATTATGAGTCTATTATGATAAATAAGATGGCATTTTAGAATGATAAATATAAAAGTTCAAAATCCACGTTATCTTGGCTTCCTTTTCTGCTTATAGGAGTAGTGAAAAGCCTGTCAAAAATTCAAGAATGGAAGTGTATGAACTACATGCAAAAATTAATACATAGGGTGGAAATTTTATTTTAGAGAAAGTCTAAAGGAGTCAAGCCTGGGGCTACAGTTTTTATTACAATTAGAACAAAACTCATGTATAGTTAAAATAAGCAGGTGCTTGCATGTGAAGAGGGCCAGGATTTTAAGTTCACAGAACATTTTTACCACCCAGAGAGGGTTGCCCTGGTAACTACTTGTTCTGAGCTGGTCAGCATCCTGGAGAGTTCTGATTCCTAGAGGCAGTTGAGTGGGACTGGGTAGATGCAGTATGAAGAAATTCTGGAGTCCAGGTTTTGGGTTAAAATCCAGGGGTCCAGTGGTACTTCCAAGAGTAGATAATTAACCACTTACAGAGTGGAGTCATCCAGATCCATCAAGTTTAATATCAAAATGAGAATCCCTTCCCCCTCCCACCAGCCCCCAGATGATTGTATTTCATAGTTAAAGCTATCCAAGCCAGAAAACCTAAAATGTGAGGTCAGGAACTAGGTAGAAAAGTTGAGAACAAAGGACTTACAGAAAATGATGATAGCATCAAAAACAGCTTCATCTGGATTAGACATTGCTCTACCAGATGCTGGGTTTCTTTTGCTTTTTTTGTGAAATCTTCCAGACCTACCTGCTTTTGAAGACCACATGAGTCAAGGCAAAGAATATGTGATTTGGAGTTTGCAGAATTTGAATATTTACTACCCTTTGGAGCATTTATTCTGTGTGTGTGTGTGTGTGTATGCTCAGTCATGTTTGACTATGTGACTCCATTGACTGTAGCCAATCAGGCTCCTCTGTCCCTGGGATTTCCCAGGCAATACTGGAGTGTGTTGCCATTTCCTCCTCCAAGGGATTTTTCCAATCCAGGGATTCAACCTGTGTCTCTTGCATCATCTGTATTGGTAGGTGGATTCTTTGCCATTGTGCCATCTGGGAAGACCCATTTATTCTGTATTCTTTATATATATTCTTTCTAATATTCACAATCAGCATCCATGCCAGGGATTATTATCTTTATTATACAGCATGAAAGTTGACTCTCAGAGAAGTTAAGTTAGTTGTTCAAAATCACATGACTGGAACATGGCATTTGAATCCATCAGTAATCAGTAGAACTTTAAATTGGAATACAGCCACTATGGAGGACAGTGTGGAGATTCCTTAAAAAATTGCAAATAGAACTGCCTTATGACCCAGCAATCCCACTGCTGGGCATACACACAGGGGAAACCAGAATAGAGAGAGACACATGTACCCCAATGTTCATCGTAGCACTGTTTATAATAGCCAGGTCATGGAAATAACTTAGATGTCCATCAGCAGATGAATGGATAAGAAAGCTGTGGTACATATACACAATGGAGTATTACTCAGCCATTAAAAAGAATACATTTGAATCAATCCTAATGAGATGGATGAAACTGGAGCCGATTATACAGAGTGAAGTAAGCCAGAAAGAAAAATACCAATACAGTATACTAACACATATATATGGAATTTAGAAAGATGGTAATGATGACCCCTTGTGTGAGACAGCAAAAGAGACACAGATGTGTAGAGCAGAATTTTGGACTCTGAGGGATAGGGAGAGGGTGGGATGATTTGGGAGAATGGCATTGAAACATGTATACTATCATGTAAGAAACAAATTGCCAGTCTATGTTCAATGCAGGATGCAGGATGCTTGGGGCTAGTGCACGGGGATGATTCGGAGAGATGATGTGGGGTGGGAGGTGGGGGGTGGGTGTTCAGGATCGGGAACTCATGTACACCTGTGGCGTATTCATGTCAATGTATGGCAAAACCAATACAGTATTGTAAAGTAAAATAAAGTAAAAATAAAAATTAAAAAAAATAGGAATTATAAAATGTGGCATTGCTATGAGAATCAAAAGAAATACAGCATGTCAGAGCACTGTAAAGGCAACAGAGCATGGTGCAGATGGTCATCTTTGCTTTTTTAAACCATCTTCACCTGCATTTGATCTGGAATTCCATCCTGAGTCAGAGGAGCTCAATCCACCCTTGGGGTGGATAGAAAACCTTTCTGTGGCTTTAGCTGATTGGGGAATGCATAGAATGTCATAAGAAATCTAGCCTGTGCTAGATGCAGAAGCATGTAGTCTCCAGCCTCAGCTGGCTGTTGAACACTTGAGATATGGCTGGTCCAAACTGAGATATGCTGGAGTTGTAAAATACACACCAGATTTCAAAGACTTGGTCCAAAGAAAAATAATGTAAAGTATCTCAATAATGATGTTTGTGCTGATTGCACATTAAAATGACAACATTTGGAGAAGGAAATGGCAACCCATTCCAGTGTTCTTGCCTGGAGAATCCCAGGGACGGGGGAGCCTGGTGGGCTGCCATCTATGGGGTCGCACAGAGTTGGACACGACTGAAGTGACTTAGAAGCAGCAGCAGCAGCAGCAGGTTAAATAAATATAATTTAAAAATTAATTTTATCTTTTTTCTTTTTAAATGTAGTTATTAGAACATTTAAATTTATGTACATGGTTTGTATTTGTTGCTTGCATTGCACTTTTATTGCACAACACTTACTCAGAATCTTGGTGACTTGGTTTCCCTATTTTAAGGCTACCTCCTTATAATCTATGGTCAAGGGGCCTGATGACCTTTAGATTAAGGCTTTAATATTTCCCAGAAATAAATTAATATTTTTCTGACATCTATATACATAGAGTGCTGCAATTCATGGGGTTGCAAAGAGTCAGACACGACTGCGCGACTGAACTTAAGTGAACTGAACTGATCCATATTTATACCCAATTTCCTGTATTCAGCAGCAAGGAAAAGGTAACTTAAAAAAAAAAAAACATTTAAGAGGGTGAAAAGGAGCTTAGTATTTGGGGAGAGACAGTTGGTAGGTGAAGAAGTTGGGATCTACCCCAGGTCTGTTGAGATCCAAAGCAAAGTTCTCCTCCATGGGTCAGGAAACGATCAGAAATATTCAGAACCTGGAGTATTTGTCTGGATGCAGAAAATTGTATAATCTGTCATTCAGTTTCCTCCTCTGTAAAATGGGAATGATAATATTAACCTCAGAGAGCTGACATTCTTTTGAAAATGAGAGAATGCCACGTGGTAGGTGCCTGTGTGAAGTCTGATCCACAGGAAGTACTCCATAAATGAGAATGTTTACTAATTTCAAATAACCTCTCCTTTGGACAGTGAATGAATCCTATCTGAATCACTTGCCAGCTCCCTCCCCAGGGCTTTGAATCATGATGAGCTTCCAATATGCTTGTCTGGTTTCTAAACACAGCAACTGTCTTGGACACTGCATTCCTCTTGCTTATGTTCCTTTGGTCTCGGAAAGGTCCAGCCTTACTCTTTAGTAAATCTAGCTTGAAAATGCTGTGGCCTTGGAATGTTTTACAAACCTTTACCATTCTCTAACTAACTGCTCTAATGAAGAGAAAAATGGTAATTGAAATGAGACTAATTAGATTGTCAATTACCTGCCTCCTCACATAGGTAATTGAAATCTCTCTAATTATGGTGTCTGTGTGTCTAGATGCTTTGTACTGAGGAATTATTAATGGAAAGCAGCTTTAGATGAAGTAACAGGAAATCTTGAAAAATGATTTAGAGCAAATTTGTTGTATCTAAAGCATTCATTTTTTTCAAAGCAAAGATGTTATATATCCAATCCAGTAATGAATTCACCAAGGAAGAAGGAAAATCATTCTAGTATTTTTCCGACTATAAAGTTCAGGTTTAAAGAAAATAAGATGAGATTAAACCTTGACCTTGACCTTGATTTTTGTTTACTATTTATCCCTGGTTTTGAAGATACTCCCTTTGGGTCCACAGGTTCTTTTTTGTTTGAAGAAATAGGTTTACATCAGCAGGCAATTAGAGAATCTCAAGATAAATATAGAAAGTGAGATTTGCAGATGAGGTGCAAAAATATACACAAAATTAAATATATATATCAAACAAATGACTTCCTCTGAGTGCCCACTAGGAAGAGCCTTTATTGAAGTGGCTTCAGGGGTGAGTAGAAAAGGCAGTTTTTATTCCGGAAAAAAGGTTATAATGATGAAATCCTTAGAGTTCTTGTTGCTAGGAGGGTGGTTTCCTACTTTAAACAAAGTATGTTCTTAGAAACAAGGCTTCTTTCTCTTCAGTTTCAATTTTTTAGTGGAAAGGTTTCCTTGGAGAGAGCTATAAGGTCGCATGGATAATCATGTTATGTTTGTATTAGGATCATTTAAGAACTTTTTCCAGCCCAGCAACATCTGATGTCTCATCAGTTTTACAATAAACTTGAAGTTAGGTGGGAAAGTTATGGTGACCTCTGTCTGAGAAGCAGAGTCAGAGCAATGCGGAAAGGTGAAGAGACTTGACCAATATGAATTATTGAAGATACTTTAACAATTATCTTATTAAAGAGAATCTTACTGAATAGAGTCTTGGTCCTTCCTCTCTTAGTTCTTCACAGAGAAGCAGGAGGCCTACTGAGATGGTTGGATGGCATCACTGACTCAATGGACATAAATTTGAGCAATCTCTGGAAGATAGTGGAGAACAGAGGAGCCTGGCAGTCTACAGTCCATGGGGTCGCAAAGTCAGACATGATTTAGTGACTGAGCCACAATAACAACAAAAGCAACAGGGGGTGAGATACTTAGGTGAGTATCTTAGGGTGATATCTCTACTTAGGTGAGATACCATTATCCGTGTTTTACTCTAATGAGGTTGTGATACAAAATACACCTACCTCTTTTGCTGTCTAGGTAGCGGTAGCTCAGACAGTAAAGAATACACCTGCAGTGCTTGAAGCTTGGATTCGATCCCTGGGATGGGAAGATCCCCTGGAGAAGGGAATGGCTACCCGTTCCAGTATTCTTGCCTGGAGAATCCCCATGGACAGAGAAGCCTGGTGGGATATAGTCCATGGGGTTGCAGAGTCAGACATGACTGAGAGACTTTCACTTTTCAAACTATAAATGGGGCAGATTGGTTATTTTGTAATTTTTAAGAGATTTTTAAAGCTATATAAATATAAAGACTATTAGAACTCATCAAAAGTTGAATATTATTCTGCATTTACAATCATCATAAAAGGGCTCCTACAGGCCCCTGGAGGGGGGACCCATTTTGAGAGAAGGGCAAGTATGGAACGTGTTTGAGAACTAACTCCAACTTCCAGGGTGTCCTGAGGAAACAGCTGGTATTTTGCCCAGTGCCTGACTAAGGCTAGGCTCTTACCTCGGTGTCCATCAACACTTGCACCCCTCCCCCATGCATGGTGTTCATGTTCAAAGAGCTCTAACTATGGGAGTCCAAGGGTGGAACAACCCTGTCACTGCATGTTTGGAAAATGGTAGATAGTGTCACTGCACCAGCTGGTAAGGAGTTGGGTTTGTTTTAAACAGCGGTGCCATATGACAGCAGCATTGAAAGTTGTACCCAGCCCCAGCTTCTCAAGTGCAATGCATGGTAGGGTCAAATTTTAGTGGTATTAATCAGCATATTTTTGACATGAAGTAAAACATAATAGGTGAGCTTCCCTGGTGACTCAGACAGTGAAGAATCCGCCTGCAATACATGAGACCCAGAAAGTTCCCCTGGAGAAGGAAATGGCAACCCACTCCAGTGTTCTTGCCTTGTGAATTCAATGAACAGAGGAGGGGAGAGGACTACAGTTCATGAGGTCGCAAAGAGTCGGACATGACTGAGCAACTAGCACTCTTTCACTTTCACAGAATATAATAAAAGACTTTAAGGTGCAATGTGCAAATAAAATAAACTTCATTAAAAGAAAATATTAGAAGTCTCTGACTTGTAGATTTATGAGGCATCCCTGTCCCCTTTTCAGGATGTGTTTAGAGATAGGTCTCTATGTTGGACTAAGAAAGTAGTGTGATTCTTGGTTGTTTGGACAGTGAATGGAGACTCATAGGAGGTACTAGACTTCGGGGGTGAGGGAAAGAGTAGAGGTGGAGCAAGTAAATCTGGGCAAAAACACAAAGGATGGATTGTCTTTGATTCTGAAACTGAAGATGTGGTTCATGCTTGTTGCACTGATAATGGAATAGCTGTGCTTTAAGAATTCTGCAAACTGCTTCGTGGCTTCTAGGATCATATTCTAAAGCATGAGAAGGAATCTCAAGCATTCTAATATTCTTTGTGATGGGCTCAATCAATGAGGTGGGGAAATTTAGTTATTAATTTTCCTTCCTCCATCTGTTCACTTTCCCTAAATGACAAAGGCCCAATTAAGCACATTTCTATATAGTCAGAATAAAAGGAAACGATATTTTTTAAAATGCATACTTAAAGTCACTGGGTACATGAGGGTTGGAAAGAGGAGGAACAATAACATGCAAAACAGGCCTTTGGGGTTTCTAGAAACTGCTAATTGGTTCAACAGTTCATGCAATAAGAACAATTCAAACTTCATGGAGAGAGGGATCTAAGAACAGAACATGTATTTTTGGATGCTAATATTTATCTTCTTTCTTGTTGCTTTTAGCGTAGGCCAGAGGTGGTTTCTGATGGCATAGGAAATTGGTGGCATAGCAAAATTGTGTCATATGGAATGTTTTTTTTTTAATTTATTTTTGGCTGTGTTCGGTCTTCTTTGCTTTTTGTGTGGGCTTTCTCTAGTTGAAGCTGCAGCAACTGGGGACTATTCTTTGCTGCTGTGCACTGGCTTCTCAATGCGGTGGCTTCTCTTGTTGCAGAGCACAGGCTTTAGGCATGCTGGTTCAGTAGCTGTGGTGAACGGTCTTAGTTGTTCTGAGGCATGTGGGATCTTCTTGGATTAGGGATCGAATCCGTGGCCCCTGCATTGGCAGGCTGACTCTTATCCACTGTGCCACCTGGAAGGTCCCATAATAGAAGGTGACTGAGGAATTTTTTACTCTTACCATGTCAGCCCTCAACCTAGTCTTATTCTTACTGTAAGCCTATTTTTTCCCAAGCATCTATGTTGTATTTGCCCTAGTTCTAGGCTCTATCCATCCAATCACTGATAAATCAGTCAGTCAGTTCACTCGCTCAGTCGTGTCTGACTGTTTGCAACCCCCTGAACTGCAGGATGTCAGACCTCCCTGTCCATCACCAACTCCCAGAGTTTACCCAAACTCATGTCCATTGAGTTGGTGATGCCATTCAACCATCTCATCCTCTGTCGTTCCCCTGTGCTCAATATTTCCCAGCATCAGGATCTTTTCAAATGAGTCAGCTCTTCATATCAGTTCAGTTCAGTCAATCAGTCATGTCCGACTCTTTGCGACCCCATGAATCGCAGCACGCCAGGCCTCCCTGTCCATCACCAACTCCCGGAGTTCACTCAGACTCACGTCCATTGAGTCAGTGATGCCATCCGGCCATCTCATCCTCTGTCGTCCCCTTCTCCTCCTGCCCCCAACACCTCCCAGCATCAGAGTCTTTCCCAATGAGTCAACTCTTCACGTGAGGTGGCCAAAGTACTGGAGTTTCAGCTTTAGCATCATTCCTTCCAAAGAAATCCCAGGGCTGATCTCCTTCAGAATGGACTGGTTAGATCTCCTTGCAGTCCAAGGGACTCTCGAGAGTCTTCTCCAACACCACAGTTCAAAAGCATCAATTCTTTGGTGCTCAGCCTTCTTCACAGTCCAACTCTCACATCCATACATGACCACAGGGAAAACCATAGCCTTGACTAGATGGACCTTTGTTGGCAAAGTAATGTCTCTGCTTTCCAATATGCTCTCTAGGTTGGTCATAACTTTTCTTCCAAGGACTAAGTGTCTTTTAATTTCATGGCTGCAATCACCATCTGCAGTGATTTTGGAGCCCCCCAAAATAAAGTCTGACACTGTTTCCACTGTTTCCCCATCTATTTCCCATGGAGTGATGGGACAGGATGCCATGATCTTCGTTTTCTGAATGTTGAGCTTTAAGCCAACTTTTTCACTCTCCACTTTCACTTTCATCAAGAGGCTTTTTAGTTCCTCTTCACTTCCTGCCATAAAGGTGGTATCATCTGCATATCTTCAACATCAGTCCTTTCAATGAACACCCAGGACTGATTTCCTTTAGGATGGGCTGGTTGGATCTCCTTGCAGTCCAAGGGACTCTCAAGAGTCTTCTCCAACACCACAGTTCAAAAGCATCAATTCTTCTGTGCTCAGCCTTCTTCACAGTCCAACTCTCACATCCACACATGACTACTGGAAATACCATAGCCTTGACTAGATGGACCTTTGTTGACAAAGTAACATCTGCTTTTTAATATGCTGTCTAGTTTGGTCATAACTTTCTTCCAAGGAGTAAGCATCTTTTGATTTCATGGCTTCAATCACAATCTGCAGTGATTTTGAAATCCAAAAAAATAAAGTCTGACCCTGTTTCCCCATCTATTTGCCATGGAGTGATGGGACCAGATGCCATGATTTTAGTTTTCTGAATGTTGAGTTTTAAGCCAAAATTTTCACTCTTGTCTTTCACTTTCTTCAAGAGACTCTTTAGTTCTTCATCACTTTCTCCCATAAGGGTGGTGTCATCTGCATATCTGAGGTGATTGATATTTCTCCTGCCAGTCTTGATTCCAGCTTGTACTTCATCCAGCCCAGCGTTTCTCATGATGTACTCTGCATAGACGTTAAATAAGCAGGGTGACAATATACAGCCTTGACGTACTCCTTTTCCTATTTGGAACCAGTCTGTTGTTCCATGTCCAGTTCTAACTGTTGCCTCCTGACCTGCATACAGATTTCCCAAGAGGTGGGTTAGGTGGTCTGGTATTCCCATCTCTTTCAGAATTTTCCACAGCTTATTGTGATCCACACAGTCACAGGCTTTGGCATAGTCAATAAAGCAGAAATAGATGTTTTTCTGGAACTCTCTTGCTTTTTCCATGATCCAACTGATGTTGGCAATTTGGTCTCTGGTTCCTCTGCCTTTTCTAAAACCAGCTTGAACATCCGGAAGTTCATGGTTCACGTATTGCTGAAGCCTGGCTTGGAGAATTTTGAGTATTACTTTACTAGCATGTGAGATGAGTGCAATTGTGCAATAGTTTGAGCATTCTTTGGCATTGCCTTTCTTTGGGATTGGAATGAAAATGATCTTTTCCAGTCCTGTGGCCACTGCTGAGTTTTCCAAATTTGCTGGCATATTGAGTGCAGCACTTTCACAGCATCAGCTTATAGGATTTGAAATAGCTCAACTGGAATACCATCATCTTCACTAGCTTTGTTCGTAGTGATGATTCCTAAGACCCACTAGACTTCACATTCCAGGATATCTAGCTCTAGGTGAGTGATCACACCATCGTGATTATCCGGGTCATGAAGATCTTTTTTGTTCAGGTTATCAGATAACCTTTTAGGCAGGTTATCAGATCATTATCACGTTTATTGACTGCCAGGAGACTTTGGGTTTCCCAAATTATTTTGGTATCATTCTATTTCTCCTCCCCACCCTTTGCAGCTATTTAAAAAGATTTTCACCAGGAAAGATGAAAGCAAAGGAAATCAGAACACAGAATCCTATAGAAACTTTGCTTTAAATGAGATAGTAAGTGATAGGTTCCAGGAACATAGCAGGTACTCAACAAATATTGATTGCTGTTCCCTTTCTATTTCTTTGGACTCAAGGCTGCTTATCTTTAACAGCTGCTGATCAGTCAAGGAATCCTGTAGGTGGCAGAGGCTCTGGGGCAAAATTGCCCACTCATTTTCTTTAATTTGTCTTAAAAAAAACTGTTCAAAGACTTCCCTTTTCAATTTATAAGGCTTTTTCCTCCCGCTTACTCCTTCACATGATGTGGAAAGAGTCCAAGACCACAAGCTAGGAGTGCTGTGTCTTAGTCCTTGATCTGCTGTAATTGTACCATATAAACTCCAGCAACTCCAGCAGGTCACATCAGGTTATAAGCACTGTATGAGTCTGCCATGTATTAGCTCCTTCTGCAGGCTGAGATACAGAGAGGAACAAAGAGGAGATGTTTCTGCCACTGAAAAACTTCAGTGTCATTAGGAAATAGATTCGTGAACAAATAATGTCAGCCTGATATGGTCTATGTTCTGATGTAGATACATGTAGGACCAATGGGAACACAGCAAAGGGCTGTGGAATTAGCCTGGAAGCTGGAGGAGGTGATGCTGGGGAGAATGCTGCCTGATGACAAGGATTTAGCTAGATGAAGGAGGTGGAAGACAGCACAGGTAAAGAGCACTTCTCCTGTGTGAATTGAAAATTTTGAAATGATGGTTCCTAAGATCCTAAGATCTATTAAAGCTTCAGCATGTTATTCTATGTCTACTTGTCTTGTTTCTTAGGAAAACACACTGATATTCGTTTTCCTGAGAGAAATCAACCAAACATAGAAAGAGTAGAAAGAAAGAATCTCTGCTGGTTGAGCTAATCACAATAATTCCTGTACTCATTCTCCTGAATCTCAGATTTTATTACAGCCAAATGACACCTGTCCAATTTCATTCTCTTTCATGAATAAAAGTGTATGAAATTGAGTAATATAATGGTTTTGCAGTGGCCACTGCTATATTCCAGGAAAATAGAAAAGGTTTGAATATATTGGAATATGAATGGTCTATAAACTTAATTTTAAAAAAGTCTTCTCTAAAGTTAGGAACAAGGGACAGTGGAAATGACAAGCTTGAAATTTTTCCTCATTGTACTCTTGGCTAAGGCAAGATCAATGTACTGTAAATTATATCCGTGAATGAGGAAGGGAGACTGGAGTATGACCTCTAGGAAAAGAATGTCTTGCTCCATGTATTATCCCTGACATTTAGAATCATGTTTAGTGTATATTAGGTGTTTGGTAAATATTATTTAAATGAAGAGGTGGCTGAGATGATCTGTCTCTGGACCACAAACAGGTATCATACAGCCAGATGGCAATAGCAGACCAAAATCTAAACTTTACCTCACAATATAAGGCAGTTGGGGGTGAGGTTTTCAAACTATGGTCACCCAAAACTTTCTTAAATCCTCTTGCTGAGTAAGAAGCATTGAATGTAATTCCTTCTTCAATTTATGACCCATCGACAGTTTCTTCATATATATATATATACACCTTTGCCATAAAGGTTAGCAAATTCAGGTTCAGTACAGCCAGACAAAAGCAGACCCGGTCAGTGTTCAAAAGCATAAATCTAAAGATAGATCACCCTGTCAAAGTTTGCTGCTAACGGAAAGCCCATAATATTATATTTCTTATCAAATATAAGTTGGATTTAAGTTTTAAGTGTTCAAATGCTACCTTGTTGATTGGCTGACCTCTGGTTTAGGCAAGTATTTTTATGCATGAACTTTGTGTGAACCTGGAGAGACAAAAGAGTAATGTGTTACTGGGTGAGGGTTAAGAAAGTGACCTGGCTTGGGTCATTCTGGGATTCCCCAGGGACATTGGAGAAAACCCTGCCATACATTGTCTAATAAAGTCCAATAAAAGGGGGAATTAGTCCTGGTGTGGTGTCAGCACAGCTATAAATTCTTATGCAATAATAAAATAATAGGATGTTATTAATTCAGCCATCCTGATTGCTTCTGAAATAGTACTGAAGTAATATCATTGATTCATATTTTTGACTGCTAATACATTATTTTCTAGAACTATTAACTGCTTTAAAACCAGTGTGCCATAATACAGTGGAAAGAGATAGTGAAATATTTCTACTGATTCCAGCAATTAACTTAATTTAAGGCTACTCTGTACATTTTAGAATTAAGAATTATATTTTAGAATAGCTTATATAAAAAAATTAAAATGAGACAGTGAGTGTTTTGGGACTTAATCATTCAGTCTTACAGGTGAAAATTGGGTCACATTTTTTTCAAGAAAAGAAACTTCAGTTGACATTTAAAATGTCAGTCTCTCATCCTTTTTTAACCTTTGAGTCAGAGGAACAAAAATGTATAAGCATTTATTGAATCCCTACTTTGAGCATTAAGCTGTACTAAATACTTTGACATATATGGGTTCATCAAACCATGATCCAAATGAATTGAAACAGGCTTGCTATCTTTTCCTAGTTAAACCTGCAATCTTCGAGAAAACTAAATCTAAGTCAAGTTCTAAGTATAGGAAGATGTTGTGCAGTTTGGGAGATAGGTAAATTGTCTTTTTCACATGCTCTGGAGTAGAGAATATTTCTAGTATCTTATGTATATGTGTTAAAAGATAATAGCATAAGGTGTTAAATGTAAAAAGAATATAATGGCAAACAAAATACATTAGTATCTGGATAATTAAAAGGGAATAAAAAGAGAGAAAAATGTTTTCACTCAGTAAAAACTAGGGAACGGAAAATTCCAGGATTCTGTTTTTGGTGCAATATTCAGAGTGGTTTGTAGAGGAGTTGAAAACAAACTGGATTAAGGGGGGAAAAAAAAAAAACACCAAATAAGAGGAAAACTAGTATAGGAAAAGATGTCACTAATGTAGTTGGAAAGAATTTGTCCAGAGTAGCGGTCTTAATGATCCTATCCTCCCAAGACCTTACTGTGTCAACCTCCTGGTGGCCAAGGGACTGTATCAAGTCACCCTGAGGTGCTTTGGGACATTTTCCTGAGAAGCCAGCAGATTCAGTTCAGTTCAGTTTAGTCACTCAGTCGTGTCCAGCTCTTTGTGACCCCATGAACTGCAGCA